>NC_140943.1:79526109-80063609 GCF_014529385.1 Adiantum capillus-veneris
TAGGCAGAAGAGGCTGAAACCAGATCCAGGGCTTGTGCCAGGATTTCAAACCTTGCAGGCTCAGTTGCTTAATGTATCTGCCAAAAGAACTGTTGACTTTTGTCAGGACATATCTGAGGAAAAGTTTGTTGGTGAAGACCAATCAGAGAGGTCACCAGGGCAAGAAGATTCCTCACCCGACAAGGGTGTGGTGCCCTGTAAGGTACATCTCAAGAAAAATACCAGAAAGAGAAATATAGACTTCTCCGATGATGCAGATGTGCTAGAAAGTACAAAATGTAAAGAAAAGGAGGATGTAGCTTCTCTGGAAGACCCAGCTGCAACTGATGAGAGGCTGTTTGATTTTGCAGCATCTTGTGGTGCTGGGGACAAGTATGATCTAATTCATTCTATGTTTAATCCAAAGTTTGACATTGAAGACCTATTAGCTCAGCACAGTAATTTCTTGCAGTCCTACAGAGATAAGTTTGAGGTGATGGTGCAGGTAGGAAGGGTTGTTCTGCCTACTATGACTCTTGTGCATTTAAATGACTGTGGTGGAAAGGGACAGGGAGTGAAGAAGTATAGGGAGTTACCACCCTCTTGCCGACATTCAGTCTGCCCTTTGCACCAAAAAGAATGCAAACTCATTCAGGAAGCCTTTGGCTTTATGATTTACCTCAACAGCCTGTTTGGATTCCTCATGCAGAATCCTGATGAGGTGTTAGAGGAGCATGATGCAGCACCAGAAGAGGAATGCGAGGAGACAACTCATATGCAAGAAGTCGAGGAGGTTGAAGACACAGTTGACCTTGAGGTTGAGGCAATTGAAGTACAAAGAAGTAAGATGCTCTCCGTGAAAACCACAGAAATCAAACTTCCATTGAATGTCAGTAACTTCACTGAGAAGCATGCTCAGATGATGTTGCCAGCTGTGCCTGAGTTCAGGATTGGAGACAGGACCTATATCTTCTTACATGATGTGCAAAGTGTGTTTTATTTAAGGGAGGATTTCTCCCTGGCTATTATTTCCAGAGTCCAAGAGGAGAGGAGTGGATTTGTTTCAGAGGATAGTAGTGATGATGAGGCAATGGAAACATCCAGCAATCCAATGGAATGCCTTCGAAGATGCTTTGAGAAAGCTGAAAAATACAAGGAGACACTCCCTGATGAAGCCACCTTCCAAGCAATAAGACAAAGCCTAAGACCATCGAAAAGTAACAAAGAAGTGGAGGATTGGTTTAACCATTCAGGTCAGGGGTCAACTACATCTGTAGACCTGTGGCAAGAAAACCTCTTTCTGCAGGATGAGAGCTTCATGGTATCTCTCTCTCTCTCTCTCTCTCTCTCTCTCTCTCTCTCTCTCTCTCTCTCTCTCTCTCTCTCTCTCTCTGTTTGTGTCATTTCTGACATTGTATGTGCAGTCTTGGATTGCTGACAAGGATGACTTCCTTCGGCGCCGGACAAGAGAGTATCGAGGAAGGGATGCGGCCCTAGCACAGTACCTTTCAAAGCTCTGCGAGTCACCGATAGTAGTTTTTCACAATTCCATGTCACAAGAGGGTTCAATAGCAACTTACACATTCAAGACACTATCACGCTTCTTGGGTGGACCGGTGCTGCCCAAAAGTGCAGATAAAGTCATTCTTGTTGACAAAGTGTTTGCTAGAGATTGTTTTGGTTACTGCCCAGGCTATACAGGTGGTCGGGCAGCGTATTACTACACGTACACAGCAATGGCACTAGCTCTTGGTAGACAAAACCCAGATGAACTTTTAGAGTATGGCAAACATCTCATGATTCGTTACAAGGGTGACGTGCCAAAAAACAAAATTGAACCTGCAAAATCTTGATACACTTCAAGTAGCAATTGTATAAGGTCATGTATTACATAAATTTTTTACAATGCCATCCACTCAGAGTATCTTTCTCCACTTGTGATTCACATACACCATTGTCTCTCTCCACCTTCGTTGACTTTCACGAGCTCCGGAGTTGTTGTATGCCATTGATCTTTTAGATTTTTGTTGTTGTAAATGTCTGATTGCTTGTGCTGTTGCTGAATTTGCCAAGACTTCTTTTGCCTGCATTCGATGAATGATTCTACGATAGAACCATTCAAATAGTTCTCTCAAACTGTTAGCCTTGATTCGAGAGCCACCATGTCGTGTGTGCCTGAAATAAGCATTTCTCGCCATGTAATGAGACTTTTCCATCCCTTGGGTATTCCATATTGCCGGGTTCCCATACTTCTGTATAAAATATGGCAAATGATTGAAGATGATGTGCTGGATATGAAAACAGATTAGTTAGAATGTTTTACACTCACATATTTGCACATAAGAGAGAATGAAATACACAATAATACCATGTAGTGAGTAATCTGGGTGTCTGTCCATGCTGTCTTGAATGATTTTTTCAGAAGGTTGAGATTTTCCTTGAACTTGTTCATATCACCTTGTGACCAGTCATCTTTGTCGCACATCAAAAATAGGATGTCTATTGATCGCCAAACCTCAGCCTTCGCGTTACGAGTAGTTGGTTCGTGGTCTTTGACTGCAATATGTAGCTTTTTCCAGCTCTGATACTCTACCTTGCTAACATAAGATGTGTTATATATTTTTCCATGTTTTGTTAGCTTTGGATCTCTTGTACCTTGGGGCTTAGATAAAAACCTCCGTGCCTTCACCCCACCGATGGAAGGTTTGCATGGGACATCCTTCTCAGCAGTTGATCTCTTTTCATCCCGCTGGATTTTCACATTGCCACCATGAAGCCCCATATCCGACAGTACCATTTCTAAGCACTGCAAGGCTACTTGTCGTTCTGCAGAGTTCTTAATCTTCCAAGCAAACCCGATGTATAAGTAGACCAATTTCTCTACAATTCTACAAAGGGCATGCATTGTACAAATGTGAACATTCACAAGTGGTATTTTCAAAACTGGTCGAAAAGCAGGATCCTCAAT
This sequence comes from Adiantum capillus-veneris, assembly GCF_014529385.1. NCBI lineage: Eukaryota > Viridiplantae > Streptophyta > Polypodiopsida > Polypodiales > Pteridaceae > Adiantum > Adiantum capillus-veneris. The sequence continues at coordinate 79,529,057 of NC_140943.1, forward strand.
GTGACGTGTTGGAGCTTTTCTCCACCACTTTGGGTTCATGACCTTTGCAGGCTCCATGCAGAACAAACACGGTGACTTTGCCATTGCACCCATTCCACAATTATACATGCACTTTAATGTTTTAAGGTCACCTGCAAGATGCCACTGAACTTGAAAGTCTCCCCTTCCATCTAGACGGAGTACCTCTCCCTGGTTAGTCTGTCGATCAATCAGCTCCGGAATATTAGTTCGATGGAACACCCAATATAGAATCTCATGATCTTCTTTCTTTACCTGCAACACAAAATAAATGAGACTTAAGTAGATCTGAATATTTGAGCTTACTTGAGAATATCGCTTACCTCAAACGCACCAAGCCACCATATGTTAGATTCTGATTGAACACTAAAATATAAAGGATCATCACTGGGACACTTTGAGAGGGCTCTATTCATTAAAGTAATAGTAACACGCTCTAGCTTTTTCTCTTTAACAAGCTCACACTCATCCAGTTTTAACACAAAATGTAATAGTCCACGTGACTCTTCAAATGTGACGTTGTAAAACTCCACCATTCTCTTCTGTAGTATCCGCAGGTCCATAAAAATATTGTTGAACTCATCATATGCCACAGTGTTGGCTCCATGGCCACTGTAAGTTGCTTTAATATGAAAGGGTTGTCCAAGATAGTCTCCCTGTGCCTCGTTAAGCTGAAGCCTCTCTTTCCAAACACTTGAGGCTGATGGTAGAAGTTTGGATTTTATACCCTTCCTAACAAAGATGGTTGAGACAGACTTTTGGATAGCCGAATATCCTCTTTTGCTTACACCAAGTGAATCAAGTGTGCCTTGTATCTCTTTTGCAGGCACTGAGTTCTCTGAAATAAAGCGGTCCACTACATTTCTTTGTAGAACCTTAAACTTCTTGTCATGTACTATATCTGCTGCCAGGCTTCTACTTATAAGTGGCTTCAATCTCTTTCCTATATTGGCTTTGGGGTCAATGTTTTCCTTGTCAGGATAGATTGAGTCTCTACATGAAGACAATGCATAAGTAAATAACAGAAAATTTGCTTCACTAACACTATTTAGGCACATGAAAACAATGCATAACAAGAAAAAACAAAGTGATTACTTAACTAAGACAATGTAGCCAACCAAGAAGCATCACCTTAATGCTCGGATTCTTTTCTTGAGACCTCCTGATGCAACCTGCAATGTTTCAAGATTGCGCAATTTCTTCTTTCGGATACGACCACCCAAGATGGTGTCCTTCATTTGACAACTTCGCACCTTTTCTTTCAGTTCTTGTACCTCTGTTTTATGTTGCAAAATGGTAACCTGATCTGTAGAATGTAAATGTGAAAGGCGAACAATCTCACATTGTTGAGATTGGAAAATGCTCTTGTAAGTTCCAGCTTCTCTTGTAAGTGATTTACAATAACCTAGAAGGCCGTTTTCTCCATCACCAGCAAAGGTCAATAAGCTTGTAGGATTGACAAACGGTGGAGACGCATTAGTTATTGGATTCTTAGGGTAGAGAGAGCCTCTCGTCCAGATATCTATGTGTTTAGCTCCTTGAGCTCTGAGCGTGTCTATGGAGGTGGGAGGTATATGTGTGTTTGTTTTACTGCGCTTAATCAATGGTTGGTACTCATTGTCCAAATCAATGTGAAGGTGATATTTGGCTCGTTTGTGGGTAACATTTGTGCCATTTGAGGAGTGCGCCATTAGCCAAATGTGCAGGTTTAATGGAAAGTGAATAGCGGCTGCGGATTTGTCCCTCCATGTTAGCCTCATTCCCTCCGTATTGACGTTGTTCATTCAATACAACTAAAAAGAGTATTATCCCTCAATCACTACGAACGAATGTTCAGAGGGGTAAGGAATGTACTTAAAGTACACTTTTTGAAGTTTTACTATGAAAGACCCAGCTCTTTTATTTGTCATTTTTTCTAGAGAGAGAGTGCAAAAAATACATTTTCTTAGAAGGCCCTCCAAATGACCTCCGAAATTTCCTAATGCACGTAAGACCTTATTCATCCCATTCATCATATGTGCAACCGAGTTGGTTGCTCCCTGTGGTGGCAAGGTACACATCCTTACCAAACCCAAAGGTGTCCTCATGGTTGTCAAGTCTCTGCTTTCAATTGCAAGCTGAAATTGATCATACCTTGAGTAGAGATCCCCCATTGAGTAGATTGCCCTCCCTGCAAATGCCTCTGCAAACTAATCCACAATTGGACCTGTACCTACATTTCTAATTGTCACCTTGTTCGCTGGTTGCATATCTTGTATAACTACACTTATGTTATACACTTAGAACTTTAAATTGGTCAATTTTGCTAGTAATCTCCTTGTTTCCAAAGAGAGTCTGTAATTTGAACCCTCGCCAACTCGGATTCACACTTAGTGTTGTTGTTCTATATCTAATTTCTATACATCAAATATTTGTTAATCTTAATTAATAAAAAATTAAGTGTGTAAACTATGAGTGAAAGTTTAGGACTGCATTACTTTTATGCATGACATTTCTAATCCAATTCTAACTTCCATTTCTATACTTCAACTAAATCAATTTTTAGTATTATTCAAAATTCTACTTAATCTGATTGACAATAAAATTGTTGAATGAGAATTTCATCATGTATAATAAGAATATGATGAGTTCTCTTATGTATTAACTTTCAATTAACTATGCATAAGTTAATAGTGAAGATGTACTAACTAGAGAGAGTAGGTATACTTAGAGAGATTAGAGTAAGAGAAAACATACACACACATCTTTTCTAAAGTTAATTGAATCTTACTAATCCATTAGAAAGATTAGAGTAAAAGAGAACACACACACATCCTTTTCTAAAGCTAATTGAATCTCACCAATCCATTAGAGAGATTAGAGTAAGAGATAGCACACACACACACACACATCCTTTTCTAAAGCTAATTGAATCTCACCAATCTATTAGAGAGATTAGAGTAAGAGATAGCACACACACACACATATCCTTCTTAAAACTAATTGAGTCTTACTAATCTATTAGAGAGATTAGAGTAAGAGATAGCACACACATACACACACACACACACACACACACACACATATCCTTGTTAAAACTAATTTAATCTTACTAATCTATTAGAGAAATTAGAGTAAGAGATAGCAAACACACATCATTCTTAAAGGTAATTGAATCTTACTAATCTATTAGAGAAATTAGAGTAAGAGATAGCACACACACACACATCCTTCTTAAAGCTAATTGAATCTTAATTAATACGTACCTTACTAATCCACTAGAGTTTCTTCTCTCTTAGTGGTTTGTGGACGTCTCCTCTGTAAGAGAAGTGACAGTACTTCGTGAGTGCTATAGAGGCAATCTCTATGTTTTAAAGTGTGAGTATGGATGCTCTATTTATAGCAGAAAAGAAAACGTCCAATTTTTTTTCCTTGAGCTTCTCCTTTCACTATGCCTCTCTCATGTTTCTTATGATTGCCTATGATGCTTAGATTAGCTAGATCTTAACTAATTAGTGGTAATTAATTCTTCTTTAATCATGTGGGATTACCCTCTTTTTCTTGTGTGTGCATGTAGGTTTGATTGGAGTGTGATGCTCGATAGATCTATGTGTGTGTGCTTTCGATTAGTGTGTTGCATGATAGGATTAGTGTTGTGTTCGTCTTGCAATTGTAGTGTGTGTGATTGCATTGATTAGTGGTGAAGAGAAGTGGATGTGGAGATTGCCTTTCATTGAGGCTTAGCTCCTCCATAGGCTGAGAAGCTCACCTCGTAGAGTTAACCATTCATGTTTCCATGATTAGCTCACTAATTGTGTGAGTGTTTCCATGCCCTATCTGGGTAGCTCATCCCTCAGGAGCAATATCTTTGTTGGTTGTTGAAGCTATTGTAACAATGGAACCCTCAACATTTGGCACCGTTTCCGGGGACGATGGGCTATGCTAGTGTAATTGTGGCATAATTAAATACGTTCCCTAACTAATTTCACTTGTGTCTTTATGTTTTTGTGGATTTTGGATGTGTGTGCATGAAGCAATGTGTTCATAATTTCCTAATTTGTTACCGTATCATGACAAATTTCACAATAATTCCTTGCTAATTTCACTAATTTTTGTTAACTTACTAATTTGCTACGAAGGATTGGGGCATTCGACCATTCAATTGATCTTCAAGGAAATGTAATCAAGATGGTATTCTCAACCTCCCTAGAATCTAAGGATGTGTAGAATTGTGTAGAGATCCCACCCTGATGATGCAATGTAATGCTATGCTATGTTGATGCAATGCAATGTGATGTTATGTTGGATTGAAAATTTTTGATTGTTTGTTTTCATGCCGTGGTAATGCCGAATTTTTAAGATTTGGTGGTGTATGAATTTGACAAGTTTCAATTGCTAATTGGTGAATATACATTGCTAATTGAGTGCCTAATTGAGTTGATTGCATGCTTGGATGGTCAATTTCAAGTGCGTGTGCACTAAAATCAAGTATCTGTGCATTCTAATTGAGTGTGTGTATGCCTAATTTTAGGTGTGTGCACTATTTTGTCCATGTTTGTGCACTAAAAATCAATGTGTGCTGAATGATTTTTCAATTGTGATGATTGATTGGTGTTATGCTCATGCCCAGCTAATGATTTGTGAAGTCACATTGCAAATTCGACAAGTTTAACCCTTTTGTGTGCGCACCTAAAGATTGGTAAAAACTGCCAATTTTATTAGCGTCTGTGCCTAAAAAGTGTTTAATTTGCATGATTGATTGAAATTTTGATTGCATAATTGATGTGTGTAATGGTTAATTGTTGCGTTTTTGTGCTCAAAGCAGGGTTTACAAACTTCAATTGCGTCAAATTTTGACCTAATTTTGTTGGTTTTAATTGCCTAGTCTTGAATTTATTGATGAAATTGATTGGCATTTGAATTGAGGTGTTTTTTGCAATTTTATTTGGCTGCACTAATCCCCTATGTGAAGAATTTTAAGAAATTTTTTGGATATTTTTTCGGATAATTTTTACAATTTTGGCTATTTTTTGCATTAATTTTGGTCTTTACGAGCTATTTTGTGTGTGCATATTTACTGCATCATTTTGTCTGCATTTGTGCCCTCCGTGGTCGAGTTTTAAGCGTTTTACTATTTTCGAGGACCGGGTTGACGATTGTGTCGTAAATTGCATTTTTGATAAAATCTGCTATTTTTGGTGTGCTTTTGCGTGTCAAAAATGTTCGATTGTAAATGACGATGATTTTCTAAGGTTTCTAGAATTTTTTAGTTTTTTTCGGTAATTTTTGGGATTTTTTGGCGATTTTTTAGCGTTTTCGACTAATTTTCGGATTTAATTTGACTTTTTTGAGCATTAAGAAAATTAAAAATTGAGAAAATTGTTTCGACGAGTGCTGGTGGTTGATCTTGAGCTTGGGCGCATTCCCGACAAAGTTTGACGATTGTATGGACTTGATGGTCAAAATTCAAGTGGCTTTGGATAAAGCGAATAATTTTGAGCCGTGCCTTTCGATGCATGAGAACTCTCGCATTGTGTTTCTCCTCGTCGAAAAGATATTTACGGTCTCTTGGGATAGTTTCCTACGACATTAAAATACTCTTCTTCTTCTTCTCTTTCCCACTGGCCGACATCTCTCTAGAGCTCTCTTTCCCGCTCCGTGTGAACATACCCAACCCCCCCCACACACACACATGAAACCACTTACCTCACGTTGTCCTATTAATACACACACACACACCTCTCTAACTCCATCTCTCTCTCCTCGTGCCCACTGGCTGCCCAAATGCCCACGCCCCCATACTGCCCGCTAGGCTGTGAAGTCAGCTGCCATGTCATCTTACGCTGTCTTGTAGTGCGCGCGATGCCTGGGGAAAACCTGTCGTGACTCGTGTGCTGTGCGCTAGCAGGCCAGACCCAGCCGTTAGGTTCGCCATGTCAGCAATGCCGGAAGTACCAAAAAAAGCCAGAACGAGGCCGAAAAGCAAAAAACAACGCCAAGAAAAAACACGCTGTCGAGAAATTACACTGAGCAAAAGCGAGCGAAAACGAGAGCAACAGTCACAAAAAATCGACCAAAGCAGAAGCGAGCGAAAATCGAGAGCAAAAGCCACGAAAAATCGACCAAACAGCAAAAGTTAGAAAGAGCAAAAGAACAATCGAAAAAATTACACCGCGCAAAACGAACCAAATCAGTAGAAGAACAATTAAAACCGGTCACCATGAAGCAGTGGAATATCAGTCAAAATTCAAAAATTTTGCATGCTATACATTGGCTAGTGCAAGCAATTGCATTGCAAATTGAGCTTCCAGTCGGACGAATAAGGGCACAACTGACATAGAAATAGAAATTTTAGCACGAGCATAGTTTAGGTTAGTACGAGCATTAGAAATTCTGCTAATCAATACGAAAATCAGCTAGGAGATAGTGTTTATAGAACAAGCCAACATGGACTCAAGTTGAGATGAGAATTCAAGTACAACCGAGCAAGCAGGTAGAAGTAGCAACACATGCACAACTACAATATACCAGATTTTACAGCTATATGGCTACAATGGGGATAAATTTTTGTACATAAATTCAGAAGGCCATAGATACTTGATGAGCAGTAAAAGCAAAACAAGAGCCAAGATCCTATTGATCAAAGTAAAGCCAGATTCAGATAACTCCTAGATGTTCACAAACTGCAGTGGAGCCAAGTATTGCAAGCTCAAAGATGAAGTGCAGATAGAAGTTCAAAAATTCAACCCAAATGTTTATCCAAAAATATATATAAGCCAGCAAAACATCCATTTATTACATATGCAACCAAGGTCATTGTACATGGATTACAGTGGTAGATCTATAGTCAAGAGCCAGAATTGCAAGGTTCAACATATCAACCAATAAAAGCCAATCTAAATGGAGAACCAAGCCAAAGATGGTACAAAGATCGAGACGGAGCAATCTACATCTTAATGCTTAGTGTTTTAAAAGAAGATGCCAAAAAGTTGGCCAGCATAGAAGTAGAAACTTCTCAACTAGAGATTGACATGACAGAACCAAATGAAATACCACCAGTCATAGCGTATTGCTTAGATTTTGGACGAAAAGGTGGACATTTTTCTGAAGATTGTCCAAGAAATCCCGACAATAGGGACCCATCAACTGCCAAGCAAGGTACATAGCAAATTGGAAATGCGAATATCGATATAAGTGCATCTAACTCATCACTTTTAATGGAATCAGATGATTCTCCATTACCATTAGAAGCACCAGCAAAAACACTGCAAGTTCAAAATCAGCATAAAGATGCACAAACACCTGAAAAGCTTAAAATTGATTATTTGAACAATAAATCCTGCATGAATTTGGTCAAGATGTCGAGATATCACTAAAGGTTGAAAAGACTATTAGGTTTGCAAATTTGCATCCAATGCCACTAGTGTGCAATCATTCACGAGTCTAAAGGACACATCAAATAGAATGATGTTAGCTTTGTATGGTACACATAATTCATATGTACACTATGTAGACCAAAAAGGGAAACTGTACAAAAAAGATCAACCAGTGTTTGAACGACCCACATACTAGCTCATAGAAGTGCGTCCAGTAATAGATCAGAAAGGATGGTTCATTTCAGAGGAAAGAATCTATTATGACCAATCCTCTCTAGAGTAGAAGGATATTACCCGAGTGAACCCAGAAATCTGTTCAGAGCCAAACTCTCCTCCATCGAAAATCAAACTTCAATGTTGTGACCAAACAAACATATACTTTGACCAAAATAGTCGTAGATATAGATGAGAGTCTAGCATCTATGATGCCTTGTGTCCTGAAACCACAGAAGATCATATCATAGGAGATCCATGGGATAGACAATATGAGGGCAAGGAACATGCTATTTACAGCTTGACTTGGGGAATAATTTTTCATGTTTCACGGAGATACATAGGAAACTATGTAGAAGGCTTATAGATGTCAAACATCAACAATGCTACCCAGAGTGTACCTTCACAGTCCCAAAAGGTGAGACTAAACCAGAGCCAAACAATTTTGAACTCTTACAATGAAGCAGTCTATAGTGATCACCCTAGGAAGGGGGGAGCTGTAAGTTCATCAAGTTTAGCTTATGTACCAGGAAATGCTACACCAATTAGAAGCCCTAGAGCTTCTAGCCAGCATACCTCTTCAAAGCAAAAACCATTGAAAGATCATATGGTTGTTGGAAGTTTCCAGTTGACCCAAATTCCATCAAAGTCTACAGAAAAATGCCTCTATGAAGATCATCAGGGACAAAAGTTTCAACTGATCTCCACAACTTAGAGTCAAAAGCCGACAAATCCAATAGTGTTCAAACAGTTACATGTGATCAAGCTCACATATGCATATCAAGATGCACAGGGTAACGAATACCAATAGGTTCAAGACGTTGTAAAAACCCCTACGGATGGCCCGACTGAAGTCAAAGAATATCTAAAGATGATGCAAAGCCTCAAGCTACAAGAATAGGTGATAGAAAAATCAAAGTCAATGGGAGCTAAAGTCCAGAAAGCTACACAAAGGTCACCACCACCAAAATCTCCTCCAAAGAGATAGATTCTGCTAGAAAGTACAATGGATCTATTAAGATCAAGGGTTAACCAGATGCAGGTGGACAATTCTCAACAATTGCAAAAAAGTGCAGTATCACAATCATACGCACTATGACATTTGGAGCACATTACCGCTCAGATAGACGCACAAAAACAAAGGAAAAGCTCAAGTCAAAAAATCTCGGGGGCGGTAATGCTCGAGTCAATGCTCGCGGTAATGGCCCTTCAGCAATGCACACGGTAATAGGCCCGGCTCTTATTTTCGCTGGACTTACCGCAAGGATTACCGCAACCACTACCGCGCACGCGAGTATTTAAAAAAAAAAGCAGATGACCATTTGGATGGTCCTTGGTAGGACCCATCCAAATGGTCATTTGCCTTTTTTTTCCTATACATTTAATAAATAAAAAAACAACAATTTCATTGCACAAAAACTTTGGACCAAAATCAAATGTTTAATTATATTGGAGAAACTGTTCATTACAAAATTGCCCAAATAGGCGATACATGGGGGCTATACAACTGTGGCCAAAACAAGACGGGCCCAAAAACACTTGGAGGATTGAGCTACTCGGATCCTGGGACCTCTCGAGGGACACCTTGACTCTGGAAAAGAAAAAAACAACAAAACCTTTAATTAATACAAATTGATACATAATTTTGCATGCACTCATTAAAAAAAAAAAGTTCACACTTACAGGCTGTAGTGTACGACATGCATTTTTAAATTATTCGCGACTGATTTTGTTGTTTTCATACAGCGAGCACCATGTTTGATATTCGGAGTGGCTCTCTCTATATCTTTGGATCTCTCGGCTTGGGTGGGTCATAGTAATATTTTGTTGTATATCAATTAAAAAATATCACAAACCTAACCTTATTACCACAAATTAAATCAATTCAAATGAAAATACGCGCACTCACAAAATTATCTTTCCATGGTGCTTTTCCGCCCAAGCTGTAATGCGTGGGCGTTTGCTCGCCCTCGCCTCCACCTACCGAGCGTGGGCCCTAGCACCTGCCGCTTTCTCGTCCTCCAGCTCGCCCTAGGATTTCTCCCACTCCTTGTCGTGAACATTTCCAGGGCGATAGTTGTGACCCTCAGATTCAAATGTTCGCTTTGCCGCCCTCTGCACACTGGACTTCTTATTTTTCAAGAAATTCTTGACGTACTCCTCGAGACACTCCCTGGAGAACTCTTCCACTTTCGGATTAGGAAACCGCATGAGAAATTTCGTGTGAATGTACGTCAAGTCGACTGGGTCCTGATCTTTGAAAGATTTAAAGAAATCTTGGTCTGTCGAGTGGATCAGCTCGCTTGCCATTTCCATATGAATGCATAGTTGACATAAGATTTTGAGGTGGAAACAAAATATTTTTGTTTATAGAATCTCATGGAGCACAAATGAGTAGAGTAGGAGAATCACACCAATAGATGAGGCAAGCAAAGAGAAGAGAGGTACTAAAAATCCCAATGAGAATGGGATTTCTTACACTCCGTGCAAAAAGGGGGTGACAATACAATTTTGATCATCGTTCGCTTGCCATTTCCATATGAATGCATAGTTGACATAAGATTTTGAGTGTGGAAACAAAATATTTTTTGATATAGAATCTCATGGAGTACAAATGAGTAGAGTATGTAACATTTAATGGCCTAATAACTTATGTCTAGCGGAATTTAGCATGAACATAGTGGGCATTTCATTAGAATAGATTCCTAATGAGAATTACAAGAGTGCTTGGGTGGAGAGAGCAACAAAAAGCATAACACCTAGTTAGATAGCATCAACAATATTTTCAAAAGAGAGAGAAATTAAGCTATTGACAACAGTTGAGGACCGGATTTGCATGGAGCCGGTCCCCCCTCCAAAAGGCTTTGTATTATGGTTTCTCCCATCAAGAGAGACATTGTACAATACAATTCTTTGTGTTCCTTCAAGACTAGCTAGTGCAATGAAGATGAAAGCTTCATGCACTAAGCAAAACACTTAGCAAAAACAACTTGAATTATCCCCGTTCTCAGACCCAAGACCTCACACACCTTCGAAGATGGTGAGAGCTAGCAGGGTATGAGAGTAGATTGAGAGGAAGAAGGAGTATCTTACGAGAAAGATGTACATCTCCTCACATAATCACTCATATTAGCATAGCTTTAGCTTGGTAGAGGAGATGATCATGCAGTGAAGCTTGGCTCTTGGTTGGATTTGCATCCACAAGCCAAGAGTGTGTCGATGTAGGCTTCTATCTCACAAGCTTGGAGTAGGTGATGAGCTCTCCATTAAAGCTTGGGAAGAGATAGTCTTCTCTTTCTTCACACATGAGATTGTGTGAGTGTGTGTGAGTGTGTGTGTGTGTGTGTGTGTGTGTGTGTGTGTGTGTGTGTGTGATAATGCCTTGCAAAAATCAGCCCCCCCTCTCTCTTGGGCGAGCCCCCTTCCTATTTGCTCTTGCAGGCTCCCTATTGGACAATGCCAAGCTCAACCAATGGCTATTAAGCAGCATAAGTGATAGCCTTCTGACATGTGTCCCCCTTTCCCCTTTTGTGAAATCTTAATCAATTAAACTTAATTGATTTAAGTGAATTAAATCCCCATTGGACCTTTCTCCATTCTGAGCAATAGGAATTAAGTAGCCTATTGGGCTGCTCAATTCCTATTGGACCCCTTCTCAGGCTATCCAATAATCATCCAGGAGACTTAACTTTCATTGGTTCTTTTTATTAAGTGTTTTAAAACTAATTAAGCTAAATTTACTCTAGCCTAATTCTCATTGGTCCACTTCAAGGGTCATCCAATAGGAATTGAGCACATTTTGGGAGCAACTAGCTTAGGCATCTGACATGTGTCCTTCATTCCCTTTGTGTAAAGGGGGCTTGTGTGTGTGTGTGTGTGGCTTTCCCTCTCATGACCTACCTTTAGGGCTCGCCCCCTCATGTGTAGGGATGTGTGTTGACTTTGGAGAGCACACAAACCACCCAATTCGTCCTAAGATTTAACCCTTTGGACACAACCTTTGAATTTTGGAACCTTAGCATTTTGGAAGTCTTAATGGGCTGAACCTTAGGGTCTTTTTTAGCCCATTGTTGCACATGGCTCTTTTGGAGATGGCCCCTCCTTTGGATCCCTATTTTCCCTCCTTTGGATCCCTACTATGGCCGGTCTGCTAGCTTAACCAATATTCTAGCTTTTTCTCCCTGGGCACTTCCCCACATTAAATGATCAGTTTAATATGAGAAAATCATTTAGGAGAATTAGATATTGATTATTATGACATTACCTTTCTCTTGAAATCTTATTCGTCTTCGACTATGGTGTAGAGAAGATAAAGCATATTCATGAGTCCTTTTCTTAGCAGGTAGAGGATCCCTATGTTACCCTACGACATCATTCCACAATGGATGACTAGTCCATTTGGCGCTTGAGAGCCCGAGGCTGCCACAAGCATGTCTGCACATTAGTCCTATCAGTCTTCCATAGTAGAGTGACAAGCTCTACTTGGTGTTTGGGAGACGTCGTCTCCACAAACTTGATCTAAGCATGCATAATACTTTATTTTTGTGCACAATAAAGAAAAAGAGAGTCTGATAAGACAAAAAAAACTTTGTTCATTTTTAACATTTTGTACATTTGCTTACTCTTGGGAAGCATTGTAAGCATTGACAAGGTTTAGGTTATCCTTTAATTGTATGCCTTGCATCCATCTAGCATATTCAAAAGGATAATTCTTAAACTTAATAAGATATCGTCGGATAGTCTTACCGCCTCTTAATACCTTGTCTTCATGTTGGAGAATGGACTCGGGCTGCAGCACCTCTTCTTGGTCCTCGATCTCCGGTGGGTCTTCAATAGTTGGTTCTTGAGGTGGCTCTCCTTTGTAAGGCTTTAATAAGCTCACATGGAAAGCATTGTGTATGAGCCAATGGTTGGGTAACTTGAGTTGATAGGCCATCTCATTGATTGGCCTAAGAATCTGGAAGGGACCATAGTACCTTTTTGCTATTTTAGCATAGTACTTTTGGTGGCCCGTAGGATTCTTGCCCGTCGTGTGCCTTAATCGAGCCTTGGGAAACTTTAACAAGACCCAATCGTTTTCTTTAAAGGCTTGGTCTCTTCTGTGCTTGTGAGCAGCAGTCTTTTGCCTTTGCTGTGAGATAGAGATAGCATCCTTAATCTTTTGAAAAGATTCTTGTAGGTCTCGGCTATACTCATCTGCAGCAGCGAAGATCTTCCCATGTACCTTAAGTAGCAAGGGACTTTTTTTATCTTCCCTCAATTACCACGAAAGGTGCTTTTCCCGTGGAAGTATGTATAGTGTTATTGTAAGCATACTCCACTAAGGGTAAGTACTTCTCCCATTGGGATCTTTGATCTACTTCCGTTACATAGGCTTTTAGTAGATCGAGAATGGTTAGGTTAGCTATTTCACTTTGGCCATCCGTTTGTGGATGATAGGCCGAAGAGAAGTTTAGCCTTGTCCCGAAATTCTCAAAGAGACCCTTCCAGAAATTACTGGTCATTCTAGGATCTCTATCCGACACTATAGACATTGGCAAGCCATGGTACTTGAAAATTTGTGAAATGAAGAGGGTTGCCATTTGATGGGCTTTGATAGTCTTTTTGATAGGTATAAAATGACCTTGTTTACTGAACTTGTCTACTATCGTCCATATTCCCGTATTCCCATGGATAGAATTAGGCAATCCAAAGATAAAATCCATGGATATGCTCTCCCATGGTGAATTAGGGATTGGCAAGGGTTGAAGCAATCCAAGTTGCTTCCCTCTATCAAATTTTGTCTTTTGGCATACCACACATTTAGAAACATACTCTTGTATGTTCACTTTCATGGTAGGCCAATAAAAATATGTTTCAATTCCCTTTAAGGTAGACTGAATCCCTCTATGCCCCGCATAAGGTGGAGCATGAGATTCATACATTACTTTCTCACGTAGTGAGTTAGTAACGCATAGTCTATTGCCATAGAGAAGATAACCATCTTGTAAAATAAATGGTTCTTCTTTCTTCCCTAATGCAAGGTCTGAAATCACATCTCTAAAATCGGGATCAATAGCGTACTCCTCTATCATTGAAGATAGATCATTGTGAGTTGTTATGGAAACCGCATTCACTCTCGGCCGTCTTGAGAGTACATCAGCTACTTGATTATGCTTGCCGGCAATGTGAGCAATATGAAAATGAAATTGCGAAAGGAAATTTGTCCACCTCATTTTTTTGTCGGAGAGCTTGGTCTGCGTCATGAAGTACTTAAGACTTTGGTGATCCGTTCGCAGAATGAAAGGAGTCCCCAATAAATAGTGCTTCCATGAGTCTAAGGCATGTAGAACTTTAAGGAGTTCCTTTTCGTATATGCCTAGAGCTTGCTCAACAGGGTCAAGCCTTCGACTCTCATAGCCTATGGCATGCCCTTCTTGGAGCAAAACAGCTCCAAGGAAATCACCACAAGCATCACATTGGACCTTAAATGGTTTTGAGAGATCCAGTAGTGTAAGCACAAGTTGAGAGATAAGCTTTTCGAAAGCATTATTCTCCTTAGCAAACCATGTATACCTAACGCTTTTCTTTGTTAGGTCTTGTAATGGTCCCGCAATTTGTGAGAACTTTTCTATGAAGCGTCTATAGTATGCACACATACCTATAAAGCGTCTTAGTTCATGAAGATTCCTTGGTTTAGGCCATCCGTTTATTACCTCTAACTTTGATGGATCCATTTGGATGCCATCTTGAGAGAAAATGTGACCTAAATACTGAATCTTTTGCAAGAAAAATTCACTTTTCTTTTGATTAACATAAAGTTTATTCTCTCTCAAAACTTGAAATATTACCTGGAGGTGTTGCTTGTGTTCGTCTAATGAATTAGAGTAGATGATAATATCATCAAAGAACACTCCTGTGAAGGTTCGATGAGGCATGAACAGCTTCTCCATCAAGCGGTTGAATGTGGCTGGTGCATTGGTCAAGCCAAAAGGCATGACAATGTATTTGTAAAGACCAAATGTGGTGCGAAATGCGGTCTTTACAATGTCTTGATCAATTATCCTTATTTGATGATAGCCACTTTTTAGGTCAATCCTATTGAAGTAGGTCGATCCTTGTAGCTTATCAAATAGGTCTTCTACCCGTGGAATGGGAAACCTATTTTTGATAGTGATCCTATTTAGTGCTCTATAGTCGACACACATGCGATATGTGCCCTCTTTCTTTTGCACTAACAGTACAGGTGAGCAAAATGGAGATGAGCTAGGCCTAACCATGCCCTTCTCAACTAACTCATGCACTTGCCGCATAATCTCCTCTTGTTGAGCTTGAGAAACTCTATAAGGAGGTTTGTTAGGCGGTGAACTTTCTGGAAGAAGTTCAATTGCATGGTCATCATTACCTCGTTTAGGAGGTAGCTCACAAGGGATGTCGTCAATAAAAACATCTTGAAACCCCTTGAGAAAATTGGATAACTCTAATTCCTTTTGGTTGCTTTTATTTTCTTTTGCTAAAGCATTAGGTTCATTTTGAGAATCTTTAACAAAAATCATGTACACGAAAATAGAGCTCTTTATTGACTTGTTGAAAGTTGGTGTATGTACAATGGGGATAGTGTTACCCATTTCCTTAGCATCTATATACATGTCTTTTTCCCTGAGCTTAAAGAAGATTCTCCTTTCAGGAAATTTAACATCGGCAGCAGCCAGGCGGTCAAACCATGGTGTCCCCAGGATTACATCCTCATGCTTGAGAGGAGAGATAAAGAAGTCCTCTTTGTCCACATAGCCTTGGACATGAAGCCTCAATTTCCTGATTAAGGGAGTGACTGAAGCTTCTTGCCCCTTGAAGGCACTGTCTGTCGGTAGGACATCTCCCATCTCGTAGGATTGTATGCCTAGCTTGGTAGCCAACTCTATAGATATCAAAATTGTGAGTAGAACCAGGGTCAAAGAGAATAAAAACATCATGTTCTCTTACCTTTCCCCAAGCATGGCATAGAGGAGATCCTTTGTGATGAGTTTGGTGAGTCTCCTCCTCTTGGATTTCAACCAAGGAAGCTCTAGGAGGATCTTGGCGGTTGTTCTTTTGGGGACAAGCACGGTACGCATGCCCTTGTTCGCCGCACTTGAAGCACCGGTTATCCTTGCAATAACACTCAAGCTCTTCAAGAGAGAGTTTGTTCTTACCTTTGTAAACTCCCTTCTCTTTAGCTTTGTTGGAGTTGCCCTTAGGAGACTTTTGGACATTGTCCTTCCCCTTAGGCTCATTGGAACCCTTGTTTTCCGGGGGCTTATTATTTCTTTTAGCCCCCGTTTGGAAATTGATTTGAGAGGCCACCATAGTATGGTGTATTACCGCCGATATGGTACGTGGCCTTTGGGAGTTGACATACTCCGCCATTTCTTCGGTTAAGCCCGCACAAAATTGTTGCTTTTGTTCTCCAAAATCCAAATTTTTAAAGACAGTGGCTTTGAGTTGTAGGTCCCAAAACTTGTCTACATATTTGTGGATGGATTCATTGGGGGAGAGCTTTAAGCTTCGCCATTCGGTGAGTACTTTGTCTTTGGCATCGGTGGCCAAAAACTGCTTCATAATGGAAGCTCTTAAAGCTTTCCATGTACCATCACTTTCTTCAGAAGGTGAAGAATTTGAAGAAGGTGGAGAAGAGGATGACCTCTTTCTTGCCTTTTTCTTGTCTTGATATTCATCGTCTTCACCATAGATTTCATAAGAGGAAGAGGATGAATAAGATGGAGAAGAGGGTGTCCTCTTTCTCGCCTTTTTCTTCTCTTGCTTTTTATCATCCCTCTTTGAATTATGGCGTGCAGAAGAGTGTGATGGTCTTCTCCGCTTTGGTGGTGATGGAGAGCGTTTAGCCCGCCGTCTTCGTGGAGCCATCTCCGCCGAGGTGGTGGGAGAGTCACTTCTTTCCCGTTCCTTCGATGGAGGCTCTTGAGTTCTCCTTTGGGAAGGAGATGCATCATCAAGAAGTAAATTCTTGAGCCCTTTGTACGGGTTCTCTTCTTCTTCCCGAATTAGAGAGAGACCTCTTTTGGTAGTCTCACAAGGAGGCTTCCTAGGTGTTCTCTCGTCATGGTGATGAGCTTGGAGAATCCCGTGAGCACAGAGCTGCCATTGCACTTCACTTTGGAGAGATGGATTGCCCATGGCTTGTTGAAGCCTAGAAACAAGATAGTTAAGGGTGAAAGCATGTTAACCTGCCGCGATTTTTGTGCTAGTTACCAGTTTCAAGTTAGCACATCTTTGAAAAGTTGGGTGTCCGGTAAAGTTTTTACAAATAATATCAAAATTTGTCGGAGGTTGTACATTTGGATTCCTTGTTTCAAGTGCTTTCTATTGATATGTCATATGTCATAGATCTTGGAGATGTAGCTCAAGTTATTGTACTAATTAGCATATGTCAAAATTGTGCTAGTTAGCATTGTCCGGGACATGAAAAAGCATGACAGGTTAACATGCTTTCACCCTTAACAAGCATTGAAGCATCATTAGTAGCTTGCTCATGAGCAAAATCAAAGTTATCAACATTAATTTCACTCTCTTTACTATTGTCAGCCATTCTAACAACTTTTAGGTGTACTTTGGCACTTCAAGCCCTAGTTTCTACTCCTCTTTACCCCTTTAGAAAAAGCACTCAAGCTATTGTACCCGCGGCTCGAATACCATTAATTGCAAGGAATAGAAGAGAGGGTCTTTCGACACCAAAACAGCATCGGCGCCTGTCAAGCTTCTGATAGCTCAATAGTGGTTAAGCCGTAGGCAAAGCCCCGTAGGACTCCACTATTAAGACCATAGCTCTCGACGGTGATGCCCCGTTAACTGCACAAAGGTAGGCGCACTGCAAGGCTGAAAAATCCCTATTCTACTTACTCACAGGCAATTAATAATACCAACCATTTATAGCTAGCTTCAGGACCTCTCTTCTTGAGCAAGAAAAGAGAAACCTTGTGCTCTGATACCAATGTAACATTTAATGGCCCAATAACTTATGTAAAGAGGAATTTAGCATGAACATAGTGGACATTTTATTAGAATAGATTCCTAATGAGAATTACAAGAGTGCTTGGGTGGAGAGAGCAACAAAAAGCATAACATCTAGTTAGATAGCATCAACAATACTTTCAAAAGAGAGAGAAATTAAGCTATTGACAACAGTTGAGGACCGGATTTGCATGGAGCCGGTCCCCCGTCCAAAAGGCTTTGTATTATGGTTTCTCCCATCAAGAGAGACATTGTACAATACAATTCTTTGTGTTCCTTCAAGACTAGCTAGTGCAATGAAGATAAAAGCTTCATGCACTAAGCAAAACACTTAGCAAACACAACTTGAATTATCCCCATTCTCAGACCCAAGACCTCACACACCTTCGAAGATGGTGAGAGCTAGCAGGGTATGAGAGTAGATTGAGAGGAAGAAGGAGTTTCTTACGAGAAAGATGTACATCTCCTCACATAATCACTCATATTAGCATAGCTTTAGCTTGTTAGAGGAGATGAGCATGCATTGAAGCTTGGACTTGGTTGGATTTGCATCCACAAGCCAAGAGTGTGTCGATGTAGGCTTCTATCTCACAAGCTTGGAGTAGGTGATGAGCTCTCCATTAAAGCTTGGGAAGAGATAGTCTTCTCTTTCTTCACACATGAGATTGTGTGAGTGTGTGTGTGTGTGTGTGTGTGATAATGCCTTGCAAAAATCAGCCCCCCCTCTCTCTTGGGCGAGCCCCCTTCCTATTTGCTCTTGCAGGCTCCCTATTGGACAATGCCAAGCTCAACCAATGGCTATTAAGCAGCATAAGTGATAGCCTTCTGACATGTGTCTCCCTTTCCCTTTTTGTGAGAGCTTAATCAATTAAACTTAGTTGATTTAAGTGAATTAAATCCCCATTGGACCTTTCCCCATTCTGACCAATAGGAATTAAGTAGCCCATTGGGCTGCTCAATTCCTATTGGACCCCTTCTCAGGCTATCCAATAATCATCCAGGAGACTTAATTTTCATTGGTTCTTTTTGTTAAGTGTTTTAAAATTAATTAGGCTAAATTTACTCTAGCCTAATTCTCATTGGTCCACTTCAAGGGTCATCCAATAGGAATTGAGCACATTTTGGGAGCAACTTAGGCATCTGACATGTGTCCTTCATTCCCTTTGTGTAAAGGGGGCTTGTGTGTGTGTGGATTTCTCTCTCATCCCCTACCTTTAGGGTTCGCCCCCTCATGTGTAGGGATGTGTGTTGACTTTGGAGAGCACAGACCCAATTCATCCTAAGCTTTAACCCTTTGACACAACCTTTGAAGTTTGGAACCTTAGCATTTTGGAAGTCTTAATGGGCTGAAACTTAGGGTGTTTTTTAGCCCATTGTTGCACATGGCTCTTTTGCAGATGGCCCCTCCTTTGGATCCCTATTTTCCCTCCTTTGGATCCCTACTGTGGCCGGTCTGCTAGCTTAACCAATATTCTAGCTTTTTCTCCCCTGGCACTTCCCCACATTAAATGATCAGTTTAATATGAGAAAATCATTTAGGAGAATTAGATATTTATTATTATGATAGAGTAGGAGAATCATACCAATAGATGAGGCAAGCAAAGAGAAGAGAGGTACTAAAAATCCCAATGAGAATGGGATTTCTTACACTCCATGCAAAAAGGGGGTACCAATTTCTGAAAAGTAACAAAATAGAATAGGATTTATAGAAAGGGAAAAGTGGGAGAGGAATGGGCCACGTGGATTCTTTTCCTATTGCGGTAATCTGGGCGGCTATATAGGTGGTAATAAGTGCGGTAATACTCGCAGAAAAATCAAAAAACGCGCCAGCGAGGCTGCAGCATACAATCTCTCTCTGTCTTGAAGCTCTCTCTCTCTTCTTATGTGGTAATGCTGTGCGGTAACAGCAGCATTCTCCCATAGTGACGAGTCAACATAAACGGAAGCAAGTGGTCAAAGCAAAGAAAATGCAGATAAAGCTCAACCAAAGGACATTGACACAACAAAAGCAATCAATAAAGCAAGAAATCGTGAGACGATCAAGTGCAACATCACCAGTGAAAACAAAGAAAAACTCTCAAGCGAAGTAAAGCTATATTTCTAGTAAGACAAGAACCTCATGTCTTTTCACACTTGGAAAAGATGTGGCCAACCGTAGCTGGAAGATGCTTCTAAATTTGTGATCATATCTGGAACCAAACAAGCAGAATGCTAGGGAATCATCTCTACCACCATTGAAGTGAGTTCGCAGATCATCATAGCTCAATTCCATGTGATCACAACAAAAGATATGCCAGAGGACGTAATAATGGGAATGCCAATGGCCCAGAAGATGTTAGAGATATAGAATGAAAAAAAATTGTAGTCTTCAGAGACAATCAAGAATGAAGACCAAAACTGGTCACCCACGTACGACATCACAAAGTCCTCAAGCACAATTCAAATGGAAGATCTTATTGAAGATGATTCATCTCCATCAATCAGAACTTCAGAAGATCTTAAAGTAGATCAAGCAATAGCAAGTGCATATCAAATAGAACAAAGAGAAACCACGAAAGCTATTGAGCAGAGAATGCCACCAAAGCCAAAAATTAAGAAGAACAAGGTTGCAAGTAACCAGGAATAAATAGGAAGTCCAAAGATCAATCACTTATTGCCAGCTGAATCAGTTGATGCAAGTTAAATTAGAAAACAAAGTCTCAAGCCACCCTCCATAGAGACATAGTTAGTTCAAGAGGAGACCATGGAAAAATAAGGACAAAGATCTTCAATAGAACCTCCAATGAGAATAGCTATAGATCTCAGCAGTACAAAAGGAGCGTTAGATGCAATGCTCTACTGGATAAAGAAGCAAAGTGCAATATGGTTGTAGACCACATTTAGAGCATTCTAGAGATTACTCCATGCAAACATTATAGAAAAACAATGCCAGGTTTGCATACAAATAGAAAAGAAATGGTTGCTACCCTTAGCATCCAACATCATGAAGAGCAGGTAAAATTGCAAGTGAAGCCTTCAAAGGAAATTCTTGCAGATGTCATCTTTGGACATCAGTGGCTAGACCAACACAAGGCCAACAAAGAAGATACAATGCTAATACTCTCTTTTCCAAGAGGTAGCCAACAACAAATATAGGTACCGTTATTGATGGATTCAGAGTAACAGAAGTCACAAGCTTCAAAGACAAATCTTGCAGACAAAGGTAAAAGTTAAAGTGGAGCTTTCATCGATTAGCAAAGAATATGTAATATCATATGCCTCTACATCAAAGAACCCTCATGGATCAGCTTCTTCAAGCAAGTTAGGCTTTCAAAACTTCAAGTCAATTGCTGAGCTAATTGAAACGAAAAAATCAAAGGTATATCAGCCAAAGTACTCAAGAAAGAAAAGGAAAGTCAAGAAAGTGTTTGTTTCGAGCAGTTTAGTCAAAGTCAGTGATCCGATTTTGATTAAAGATAGGAGATTGACACAAAAGGACAAACACATGGGATGGATAGCATCACAATGGAGCTTAAAGGAATAGGATACTATGGAGGTAATAGACATATATGGGTGCCAAAACCGCAGGTTAGAGAATATGAAGTAGATTCAAGTCCCTCCCAAGAAAAAAGTCCCACAAGGTATCAACCTCGATAATATCTTAGGATACCTAAGAAGCAGGTATACAGCAGAACAACATCAAAAGATGCTAAAGTATACCACAATCCTCAAGCGGATACAAGAAAAAGATGGATCTCAAAGAATGATCCTCTTGAATGAGGATTCTACACAGGCTATACAAAGATTTGGCTACCAGTCAACCACAAGCCAACTGCAACTACATTAGACCTGCAGGAGGATCTCAATAACTCAACAATACCTAGAGCAAAGCAAATTCAACAAAGGAGTTACAAAGGTCATCAAGAGATTTGGATTCCTAAATCTTCCAATGCTCCTAGTCAAAATCCAAATGCCGATAGCCAATAAAGGCCTACAACAACATCAAAGACTCCTATCAACAGGCCTAGTTGGAGAATCAAACGGATAATGGAGTCTTCAAAGTCAAAGAAGGACAACCCAGCCAACGAGAATGCAAATTCAAAGATGATAAAATAGCTATGGCAAAAGAAACCTTCAATGCCAACTTGGTCCTTCACTAATCCTCTTTTTGAGGATTCAAGCTTACTTGTACTTGAAGAAATGTTTGTAGTAAGCACAAGAATGTAAAAATTCAAGTCGCTAGGGTGCAAAAAACACTCTTTGGCATAGTCAGAGTCGGGCTGCTGAGCCATAAAATGAGCAAAGCATTAGTCCCAAAGCTTCAAGTCATATTAAACTCTATGTGCTAAGAGTCGTAGTTATTAGGCTTACGCACAAGCTGGAAGAGTTAAGAATATCTAAAGTCATGTTGCTCATGCTGGATGAGATGAGCATAAGAGTTGAAGTCTATTAACTTACAATGGTGGAGTGTCCTAGAGTGGGCAACACTCATGCACAATGCACAGTAAGATGAGAGCACATATCCTCGTCAACGAAAAAAATTCTTAACACTAGTTTGGTACCAAAACATGACACGTAAGTGTCCTCTTTTTACAAATTTAAATTAAATGCTACTTGCATTAGACAGTTTATTTAAGAAAACCCTCTTGATATTCTTAAATATGTTGGCTAGAGGGTCTTTTAAAAATATAACCTTTTTATCGGGCACTTGCAGGTTACTTTATTCTTCAACTCCATCGCAGAGTAGCCTACAAACCTGGATGTTAAGTTGTTGATCACCGGTGCAAATATCTTCGTTCGCCACGTGAAGAATCTAGTGTAAAAAGCTTCTTCAAAGTCTAGCATATTATTCGATGTCAAGAACATACATATGGTATAGAATCTGTAAAGGACTTCTTCTGAAGTTTTCCCACTCAGATCGTAGCATAAGCCTTTGCTTCCTTCCAAAAATGATAGCCATAGGGCTCCTGTTTGCTCGGACTCATTAAAAACTTGTATACATGTTAGCAACATTCTACAGATCTTACATGACATGGCACATGAGAGATCTAGTAGACTCTTGAAGAAAGACATGGCGCTTGTTAAGGTTTTCATCATGTATTCCTCTATCACTTGGCCTCTCTCTGGAGCTGGCAACCTGGGAAAGTTAGGCCAAGTTGGCCTCTTTTTTTGCAATGCTTCAGCCATCCTTACTCTGGGTACAGGACAAAAGGTTGGATCTCTTTCAAGGGCTACAGGTGCTCTTGTGAACAGAATCAGGTATCTCATATTCTTGTTCAGCCAGCTTAACCTCCACTTTGGGTGGTCTTTATCTCCTCCATCTTCTTGCATATCTTTGTAAAACCTCTCTTTCACCTGTAATAATTCCACTTTGATGAGAGGGTACGACACGGATTGTTGATGCCATTGAGCGTTGATCTGATTGGGAGTGATTTGAGTGACGTTGATAGAGTGTAAAACTCTCAACTCCCAATCCATTGCGGCTTCAACTTCTCATCCACCTCTAGGGTGATATTCTCCTTCAGTGTGTCTTCTTCAGCATTTAACAGCTGGACCATTGGCACTGTGTCTTCATCCGTGATGTTAATATGAAAATCTTCATCACCACTCGGCTGTGCTGTGGACTGTGTCTCAAACTCAGCAAATGAGATCAAGGGTATGTTTATCTGTGGCGGCTCTGAAGTGCCTGCCTCTTCCTGCGTGTCTTGTCTCCCATCTCTGAGGAGTTCATTAATTTTCTTTATTTCTACTATCTCCTTTAGAAGCCCCTCCTCTCTCTGAACCCGCATCAATACCAGGTCCCTGTGCCGTGATTGTTCTAGCTTTAATTCCAATTCAAGGTCCTTGTTTTTCTTCTCGAGTGCCTTGTACACTTCTTCAGTTCCTTTGATCAAGGCCATGGCTGGATTTTCTCTGATTTTCCATAAGAAGATTTCCTGATCATTTATCCGCTGTTCAGAGTACTATAACAAGGCATTGACAACATCTAATTGCACTTCAATTTTTTGAGCTGACAGAGATGTCATAAGAAGTTCATTCTCAGCTTCTGTCAGCACAGCTGCTCGTATTTTTCTTTGCAGACATCAGATAATTTGGTGAGTAGATCACCTAACTCCTCCATTTCTTTTTGTTGCCTATCTCTGGCTAAGTGATGCTGTTCCACTTCAGCCTTCATCTCTTGCACCTACCTTTGAAGATCAGTGATGACAATCATCCTATCTTCTAAATCTCCTTGGAGAGCGTTAATCACCATTTCAAGTTCTTTGGCCTTCGTGCTACGGTTTAGTGCTACTGAGAAGAGTTTCTCTGTCATTTCCGTGCATATTCATTGACTTGGACGATTACCTCGTCATTTGACTGCACTCCTCCTGTTGTACCAGCTGAGATGTGCCTACAGCCTCATGTGTGGCTTCCTGTTGCGTCCTAATTTCTAGTGGTTCTTGTGTAGAGATAGATGGTCAGTTTTCTTCTTGGGTATCCTGAGGCTTTGATGCCTCGGTAGTTTCTGGCTGAGTAGAAGTAGAGGGTGTTGGCTCAGACCTTGCTATCTCTTTAGGTGTAACCATCCTTCCTTCTCTGGCTCGGTTTCTTTCTCATGTGCTGTGGTCGACTCTTTTTCCGCATCCGCTTCTTTATCAGACTCTTGTCAGATCCACTTGCCGTTTTCTCTTCTGGCTTTTGAGTATCTACTGCTGCCTTCTTTTGTTTCGGCTCGGCTTCTTTTTATTTTTGTCTTTCGTGCTCGTCATCTTCTTGTGCGGATTCTGTTTGTTTGGTGGACTTAGAATCTTTCTCTTTCTCAGGTGATGGTAGTGGGCTTGGCATGGGGTGTTCCTATTGTTCGGTAGGTGGTGATGTTGGTCGGGGAGATCCATATCCTTGTTCTTGGGATTCTGGTCTTAGCCGTCTCCTCGGCTTGTCTTTGGTCTTCTGTCTCTTTGGCTTTCTTCTGTCTCCTTCAGCTTTAGAGCTTTAGCCTCTTGATACATTTGTTCTAAACGCTCTGTCTCTGTCTCTTTTCTTGTATGATGCTTTGTTCGAGGGCCTTTAAGTCCAGTAGGTACCCATTTTTTTGGGTCCTTCCCTTGTGATTGCCTACGCTAGTACGCCTGTTTCTCTCTTTCAAAGCGTGCTTGTTTTCAAGCTGGCTCTTCTTGGTGTGCGGCCGCAACTTTTCTTTTCATCTCTTCTCTCTGAGCTCTCTTTTCTTTGTTGTCAAAGCTCTCGCTGCTGTGCCGTTGATAGCCGTTTTTCGGCTCTCTGTAAATTCCATAGTGAGTTACCTCACCGTATCAAATCACTCAAACACTGTGGTTACCCTCACCCTTTCACTGTATATAGGTATGTGAGTTAGGAGACTTTTCCCATATCTCTTTAAAAACCCTTAATTAGCTAATCACTGGGCTAGTTGAGAAAAAAAAAATAAAAATATAAGTATATTATGACCCATTTGTGTGTAAATATTTCATTGTATATAGGGCCTAAATAAACGAATTTTTCATAATTATTTTGATATTTATTTAAATATTTCTACCTATGGTGTGTTATTTATGCTATGTACATTGACTCATATTTTTTCTTACCATTTTGCATACTCTTTATTCCATATAAAAATAATTTCATGCAAGCTTCTCTTATTTTTGGTGTAACTCTATCCCAACAAAAATCCAAAAAAACTAGTTTAGTTATGTGTATATTTTTTCACTATTGTCATTTTTTCCTTCCAACATCTATTCTCTATTACTCTCATAAATTAGAACACCAAAAATATTTATTTTTTTGTGGTAGACTTATAATGAGAGAGATTTATTTTGAACCCTTTATATTTTTTCCACCTATATTATTTATATTTGACATGTACATATTTTCTTAGATCCCTCAATATTTGATTTCCTTAGTTGTACTATTCATTTATATCATGATCTCAACAATATCTTCAATTATAGACCTACCAAATAAGGTCAAGGGTATGTGGCATGCATGCATGCACTATGGGGGGCTCACTCTTGGAGGTATTCAAAAGAATCATCCAAAAAAGGACCTCACAAGGACTTTGTGCAGTGGAAAAAAACAGTCAGTTTTGCTGCATTTTTAAAGATCACTTGCTCTCCGAATTTGAAAAGGTGATACAAACAAAAGTTGTAGCTACGAGCTGTGAGGTATGATTTTATTGGTGGACCCCAGTTCGCCCATGCTATGCAGCCACACTCCTTCTTCCACTTTATCATTTTCCTCTTTCACACACACTTCTCCACTCATCATCCCCACCTCTCTCACCACTCCTCTCTGCACCCTACTCACCTTCTTCTCAACCTTGAAGAATAAGGGAAACCATGGTGAACTCATGTCTCCTACACACACTTCCATTCCAAAATTGGCCACCTAGTCTCATTTTTCCTCATCCATATTATCCATATCTATTAAAAAACCACAAAATTCAGCCTCTTCTCTTGAAAGACAGCATCATGGTGATTGATTACTCATGTTCACTTACCTTGGCTCCCAAGGAAGGTCAAGAATGGAGAAAAAACGTACCGTCAAAGCTAGTGGACCGTCAACAAACGTCAAAATTGACCCTACTCAAGACACTTGGAGCATCAACATTGTAAGAAATCCATATTTTCTTACCTTAAGTTTTTTCTTCCTTATTTGTATCCTACATGGATACTCGCATTATAAATATCCAATTCCATTTGTAAATCAATAAAAATACTAACTCTAGTAATTTACTAACACTAACCTACTATGAAAAGTCCTATCACCTCCACTTCTCTCCTCTCTGTCTTCTTCATCTATCCACACCAAGTTCTTGATAATTCCAAGCAAAAGAAATTAGATAAGTGCTGAAAATCTAACCCAACCATGGTTAGAGGAGTAACCCTAGCCCTCAAAATTGCTATAAAAGGAGGGTGTAGCTAGCACAAATGGGGGAGCCATAAGCAAGAGCACTATGCTATAGCTTGAGAAGCCAAGCTCAACCTCTCTAGAAGAAGCTCTTGAGTGGAAGCTCATTGTCTTATGCATATGCATGTGTGGTATTAGGGGTGATTAGCAAGGGAACTCTATGCCATTGTAAGAGAGAGTGATCATTCAATTGAGAGTAGGAAATCTATCATTTCTCCTACTAGTGTAAGCCCAACATTTGCTGAATCAAGGAGGGTGGATTTGGAGTAAGCTTGGATACTTTTTCTCTCTTCCAACGTGAAGTAATGGATAACAATGATGTGTAAGTGTCTTGGTGTTTTTATTTAAAGTTCTTGATAGCTTGTCTCTGGGTGTTGTCATCAATTTAGCCATAAATCCCACATACTGTAAGAGGGTGACAGGGTGGAGAGGACTCCCCTGACCTTAAGACAGTGATTGGGGTGGCTTTTCTTGTGATGTAATTTACTCAAGCTATGTTGAACAAATACTAATCTCACTTTCATTGGTCATGACAAATTTGTACGAAGGTATTAGTGCAACAAGCACCCCCTCCCCCTTCCCTCTCTTTCTTACATATATAATTGTGTTTTCGTGATCACTGTCAAACATTTCAAAGCAGCCCGAGCACTATCTCTCTCTCTCTCTCTCTCTCTCTCTCTCTCTCTCTTTCTCTCTCTCTCTCTCTCTCTCTCTCTCTCTCTCTCTCTCTCTCTCTCTCTCTCTCTCTCTCTCTCTCTCTCTCTCTCTCTCTTTAAGCATCCTAGTTTGCATCCAAAACTAGGTGGTGCCCCAAATTTGTGTAGGGTTAGGTTGCGGGTTTTTGTGTGTGCTGTTGTTTTTTTCCAAACTCAACCCAATTGAGCAACACGGGAGCCTAGAAGAGTTCTTAGAGGCCACTCTTCTTGTTGCCCGCCCCGGACCGCCTCAATGTTTTGGCGAGCTATCAATTGACTCTTCATCAAATTTATATGATCTTTTACCTGACCTTGTAGTTCTTGGAGAGGGTTGTGCTGCCAATATCCATGTATTTTGATCTGGAGCAGGTGGTAGGTTGTCAGCCATGCCGATGGCATGATATGCTGTTTGAATCAAGACCTCTGGTGCACCCAAGTACGTGACTTTTCCCTCCTTGGTGCCCTTCAAGGTTGTCAAGACATAATGCACGTGGTCCTGGTTTTCTTGTTGTCGACTTGAGAACATGATGAATGTGGTGTCCATGGCGTGATTTGGCATAGTGTACCTTGGTGTCCTTTTTGCCAAGAAATGAAAGTGTTGATGGTACAAACGGCTGGCTATTCCACTTGTTTGTGAATAAGGTTGGAGAATGTAGCCGCGACTGTCTCTTTGGTAAATGTTCCGGCTGTCTTCCTGTCCCTTGCTTGCATGGTCATTCCTTCTGTGGGCAGTCGGAGTGCCTCTGCCACTATCTCTTTAGTGATCACTACTTCGACCTTGTTCCCTTGGGTGTCCGATATCAGTGCGGTTCCGTCTTCTTTGATTGTGGATAGAAGCTCATAAGATTTCTGAAAAATCCACTCCGCAAGGCTCTTGTTCGTAGAAATCCCTGAGCCCCAGCTTGGGGTTAGCCTCTTTTGTCTCTGGCTTTGCGGCTACATCATAGAATTCTTTGGGTAGGAGTTGCAACTCCACCTGATGCCCTTCTTCACTTTTGAACCTGCCAATGAAGACCGTAGTGTGGTGCTCTTCTAACTGTTCTCTGGAGAGGTAGGATGCCTTTGCTGCTTTGACTCACTCAGGGTCTAGTCAATAAACGAGCAGTTCCTGTAGTTTCTCCTTTTGGTTGAGCATCTTTTTAGCCCTCTGGCTGCTTGCATGGCTCCTATTCAATGAATAGAGTGCAAAGTTAGCAGATTTATAGAATTTTTCTCTGAAATTTCCTTTAGACTGAAATGCTAACAATTTGGTCCAATTTGCTTCAAATCAATTTTTGAACAAGCAAAGATGCATAAACATGCAAGGAACAAAACTGTGTGATCAAAACAAATATTTGCAACCAAAGTAAATAATTGTGATTATTTACAACTGAGGAAAATTTTCAACTTTTTGCAAACTTGGCTTTATAGGCTTGAAGTATATACCAAATACATGCTCTGAGTGAAATATGGGCTCATTTGGATGCACACTGTGAAAATGGTACCAGATTTTGACTTTAAGTCTCTGAAACAGTAGATACAAAGGAAATTTGAGATTTTCAGCTCCAAATAGATTCAAAATTGTCTAGTGGTCTTAACATATTGAGGCGGTCCGGGACGGGCAACAAGAAGAGCAACCTCTAGACACCCTTCAAGGCTCCCGTGCTGCTCAATGGGGCTGGGGCACAACACAACACAACCCAAAACAACAAACCCCCAGCCAAATCCCAACTACACAAGGGGCACCACCTAGTTTAAGAGCGAACTAGGACGCAAAAGAGGAGAATCGTTAGAGCAACCCACAAACAAGCAAGGAATTTACACTAACCCTAACACCAATGGAACACTCTCACGCACTAAAACACGAGAGAGAGAGAGAGAGAGAGAGAGAGAGAGAGAGAGAGAGAGAGAGAGAGAGAGAGAGAGAGAGATGAGAGAGAGATGGTGCTCGGGATGCTTTGAAGTGTATCGTTAATGATCAAGCAAACATAAATATATATATGTAAGAAAGGGAGAGAGGGGGGAAGGGGGTGCTTGTTGCACTAATGCCTTCTTACAAATCTGTCATGACAAATCAAAGTGAGATTAGTATTTGTTCAACATATCTTGCGTAAATTTCACCACAACACATCACAAGAAAAGCCACCCCAATCACTGTCTTAAGGCCAGGGGAGTCCTCTCCACCCTGTCGCCCTCTTACAGTATGTGGGATTTATGGCTAGATTGATGACAACACCAGAGACAAGCTATCAAGAACTTAACAAAAAACACCAAGATACTTACGCATCATTGTTGCCCATTACTTCACGTTGGAAGGGAGACAAAATATCCAAGCTTAGTCCAAATCCACCCTCCTTGATTCAGCAAATGTTGGGCTTACACTAGTAGGAGAAATGATAGATTTCCTACTCTCAATTGAATGATCACTCTCTCTCTTACAATGGCATAGAGTTCTCTTGCTAATCCCCTATTACAACACATGCACATGCATAAGACAATGAGCTTCCACTCAAGAGCTCCTTCTAGAGAGGTTGAGCTTGGCTTCTCAAGCTATAGCATAGTGCTCTTGCTTATGGCTCCCCCTTTTGTGCTAGCCACACCCTCCTTTTATAGCAATTTTGAAGGCTAGGGTTACTCCTCTAACCATGGTTGGGTTAGATTTTCAGCCATTTATCTAATTTCTTTTGCTTGGAATTATCAAGAAGTTGGTGGGGAAAGAGAGAGGAGAGAAATGGAGGTGATAGGACTTTTCATAGTGGGTTAGTGTTAGTAGAGTTAGTATTAATTTACAAATGGAATTGGATATTTACAATGGGAGTATCCATGTAGGATACAAATAAGGAAGAAAAACTCTTAAGAGGTAAGAAAAGGTGGATTTCTTACAAGGTTGATGCTCCAAGTGTCTTGATTAGGGCCAATTTTGACATTTGTTGACGGTCCACTAGCTTTGACGGTACATTTTTTCTCCACTCTTGACCTTCCTTGAGAGACAAGGTAATTGAAGCTGAGTAATCAATCACCATGATGCTGTCTTTTAAGAGAAGAGGCTGAATTTTGTGGTTTTTTTGATAGATATGGGTAAATTGGAGGAGGAAAAATGAGACTAGGTGGTCAATTTTGGAATGGAATTGTGTGTGGGAGATATGAGTTCACCATGGTTTCTCTTATTCTTCAAGGTTGAGGAGAAGGTGAGTAGGGTGCAGAGAGGAGTGGTGAGAGAGGTGGGGATGATGAGTGGAGAAGTGTGTGTGAAAGATGAAAATGATAAAGTGGAAGAGAGAGTGTGGCTGCATAGCATGGGAAAACTGGGGTCCACTAATAAAATCATAGCTCACAGATCGTAGCTCAAAAAAATATGAAAAAATTTGAGGCAAAAGTTTAGCCCATGAGCTACAACTTTTGTTTGTATCACCTTTTCAAATTCGAAGAGCAAGTGAACTTTAAAAATTCAGCAAAACCGACCGTTTTTTTCCACTGCACAAGGTCCTTGTGGGATCCTTCTTTGGATGATTCTTTTGAATAGCTCCAAGAGTGAGCCCTCCATAGTGCATGTATGCATGCCACCTACCCTTGACCTTATTTGGTAGGTCTATAACTGAAGATATTGTTGAGATTATGATATAAGTGAATAGTACAACTAAGAAAATCAAATATTGAGGGGTCTAAAAAATATGTACATGTCAAATATAAATAATATAAGTGGAAAAAAATATAAAGGGGTCAAAAGAAATCTCTCTCATTATGAAGCTACCATAAAAAGATAAATATTTTTGGTGTTCTAGTTTTTTAGAAAAAAAAACAAAATAGATGTAGGAAGGGAAAAATCACAATAGTGAAAAAATATACACATAAATAAAACTAGTTTTTTTGGATTTTTGTTGGGGTGGAGTTACACCAAATATAAGAGAAGCTTACATGAAAATATTTCTATATGGAATAAAGAGTATGAAAAATGGTAAGAAAAAATTGTGGTAATGGTGAGGCAATGTACATAGCATAAATAGCACACACCTAGGTAGAAATATTTAAATAAATACCAAAATAATTATGAAAAAATCTTTTATTTAGGCCCTATATACAAAGAAATATTTACATATGCATGGGCCATAATATACTTATATTTTTTATATTTTTTATATTTTTGGCTCAACTAGCCCAATGACTAGCTAATTGAGGGTTGTTTTAAGAAGATATGGGAAAAGTCCCGTGACTCACGCACGCCTATGTACAGTGAAATGGTAGGGATAGCCACAGTGTTTGGGTGATTTTGGTAGGGTGAGGTAACTCACTGTGGCAATTACAAAGAGCCGAAAAAACGGCTATCATTAGCCCTTTCCCTGGATGATGGTATATTCATGTACCATCATAGAGCATCTTTTCCAAAGAGAGTGCTTCAGAGTCCTTGACGAGATTTTTATTGTTTTGCCCCTCAGAATTTTGGCTAGAGTTACACTCATGCTTCATGTAACAATACTTACATGAGACAGTGGCCTTTTGACAGATCTTTGGTAGATCCTTTGGTAGAAGACGACTCAAATAGGGCTTTAAGCGATACCCGTTTACTTTCCTGGAGTGCTCTTTACCATTCAAGTCCATAAGCTGATAGTAACTTGAATTGAAAGCCTTCTTAACTATGTATGGCCCTTGCCATCTTGTTTCAAATTTGGCATCAAAACGATTATCGAGTCGATTGTCATACCTTAGCACAAGATCTCCTTCATTGATGCCTTTGTCCTTCAGTTTCTTGTCAAGCTTCTCCTTTGTCTGTGTGGCTTTCCTCTTATAGCACTCGTATGCTGCTTCTCTTTTCCACTCAAGCTCAGCTAAGGTAAGAAGTCGATCCATCCATGCTTCTTGATCATCTTGTGCTGATTTGCCATGAAGTCGCATTGTTGGAATGCTTAGCTCAATTGGCTGTAAAGCCTCTTGACCATAGACCAAGTGAAATGGTGTGAACTCCGTGGCCTCCCTATATGTGGTTCGATACGCCCACAAGGCACCATCCAAGAAGTCATCCCACAACTTTGTCTTGTTTTTCACCATCTTTCTAATGATGCCTGCAATGACACCATTAGCTTTTTCTACCAAACCATTTGATTGGGGATAGTAGGGTGTACTGTGACGATGTAGAATGTGAAGTTCTTCACAGAATTCTGTTAGCAATCCCTTTCTAAACCCTGGACCATTATCAGAAACAATCTCCAAAGGTGTGCCAAATCTACAACAAATGTGAGTGTAGACGAATTTGCTCACTGTTTTCTCATTTACCTTTGCCACACTCTGTGCTTCCACCCACCTAGTCATATAGTCTACAGCCACTAGAATGTAGAGTTTACCATTTTTTGTCCTAGGCAGAGGATCCATAGCATCAATGCCCCACTTTTCAAACGGTCCATTTGCAAGCACGATTTGCCTTGGACCATAAACCAATCTTCTATTCCCATTTACCTGACAATTGTGACAACTTTTACACCAATGTTGGACATCCACATGCAGACTTGGCCAAACATACCCCGCAAGCAAAATCTTCTTCACAGTTAATTCTTGGGCAAAATGACCACCACATGCTTCTTCATGCAAACCTTTTAGAATGGCTGGAATTTCCTCAATAGTTGGTACTCTTCTGCATACTTGATCCCTCCCTCTTTGATAGAGGGAGCCTTCTAGGAAGAGATATGCGCTTGCCTTCTTCATGAGTATCCTCTTCTGAGCCTTCATGAAGTCTTGTGGAAACTCGCCCTCCAAAATGTAGCTAATAATGGGAGTCAATGACTCCAATCCCTGGTATCTCGGTTGCTTGACAGTTGCTGCCACCATGATGACCTGCACTTCTTTCTCAACACATGTAACTACTTGCTGTGCAATTAAATTGGCATCTTCATTCTGTTTCCTAAGAATATGATATAGTTGCACTTCTTCAAATTGATTAAACAATCTACGAATGGCATGAACTTTTGTCCGTAAGCTTTCATTCTTGCATGCCCAAATACCTAAAATCTGTTTAACAATGAGAAGTGCATCTCCCTTTACCATGAGGCATTGTATCCCTTGGCCAATGCACATCTTCAAACCATGAATTAGTGTGTCGTATTCTGCTTCATTGTTGCTAGCTGAACTGGGTAGATTGAACTTCTCTTTCATGACCACCTCTCCACTTGGGTTGAGCAACACTAGCCCTCCCCCTGCTTTTCTGTGGCTCGACGAAAAGCTCCATCAAAGAACAAGGTAAAAGCATTAGGAATACTTTTTGGTGGTGGCAATGGTAGGGTCTTTACTTCAGGCACCTTAATCTCCTTTTCATGCACCCTATAAGTGAGAATCCCTGCCAATTGTGCACGCACACTATCTTCTACCTTGAAAGAGTATTGAAACTCTTGCAACTCCATAATCCACTTTGAGATCCTAGTACTAAGATTCATTTGAGATGACACCCAAGGGAACAAATTCTATGTAGTGAGAATTACAAAAGGTTCTGGTAGCAGGTAGGATCGAAACTTTCTCACCGCAAACATGAGAGAAAGCATCATGAGTTCTGCTTCTGTGTAGTCTCTCTCCAAAGCATTCATGACCCTACTAGCAAAGTAGATGGGTCGCATCCTTGTACTGTGGGGATCTTGTTGTAGCAACACAGCACCAATTGTTTCCCTTCCAACACTAGAGCTAACAAAGAATGTGTACTCCCAACAAGGAGGCATGAGTGTTGGTAGCTCTGACAAAATGACTTTAATGTTACAAAAATACTCTTCAAGCTCATCAGACCATGCAAATTCTACTTGTTGTGTCAACTTTTGCAAAGGATGAAGCAACTCCGAGGCTAAGTGAATGAAGCGTGACATATACTTCACCTTCTGAATGAAAGAGATGACCTCCTTAAGACTCTTCGGTGATGGGAGCTCAATAAGAGCCTTTGCCTTTGAAGGATCCACCTCAATGCCTTTATAGGAAACCTTGTGACCGAGCAAGATCACTTCATCCTCACCTATGTGGCACTTGTCGGGTTTGAGTTGACCTCCCATGTCGTAGAGCTTCTTTAAACCTTCTTCTACCCTTTGTAGATGCAATGATTTTGAGCTATAAATGCAGAAATCATCAATGAACACCCTAATTGACTTTCCAAAGAGTGCTTGAAACACCATGTTCATGAAACGTTGGAATGTTGCAGGAGCATTTGTCAGACCAAATGGCATGACTCTAAAAGCATAACAACCCCAAGGAGTGATAAAGGTTGTTTTCAATTGATCCTCCAATGCAATCCCTATTTGAAAGTAACCTGAGTAGCCATCGCACACAGTGTACTTCTCATGACCAGCTACCTCATTTAGTATCTCATCCTCGAATGGGAGGGGAAAGTGATCTCTTTTTGTTGCCTCATTGAGGGGACGGTAATCCACACACACCCTCCACTTGCCGTTCTTCTTGGGAGTGACAACAACAGGAGAGACCCACTCTGAATTCTCCACTGGATAAATGAAACCTGCTGCTAGAAGCTTTCTTACCTCCTTGAGTAAAGCCTGCTCCTTGATGACTCCTAGCCTTCGTAGCTTCTGAGCCTTAGGTGTGGCCTTTGGCTTCAACTCAATTTTGTGTTGAACAGCATCTACTCCACGCACATCGGTGTAGTCTTTAGCAAAAAGCCTAGGAAACTTCCTTAGCGCACATTTGAACTCCTCTCTTTCATCCTTTGTAAGTGTTGTTGATAGCATACCTTCCAGCATCCCTTCATCTTGAACACCTTCGTTCTCTTGAGGACCTACCTCCTCCAAGCCTTGAAAAGAGGTCTCTTGGTTTCTTGGCTTAAACCTTACCCCCATGACTTCGATGGAAGACTCCTCTTCAGTAATGCTGCCGCTACTTTCTTCTTCTGAAGTGCTATCGGTCCAACCTTCTTCCGTCTCACTTTGAGATGATTCTTCATGGAGCTCCTCTTGGCGTTGCTCCTTCATGTCAAAGACAACCTTCTTATGATTGTCATTCCTGCAAATTAATTTCCCACTCTCCCAATCCTGCAAAGCTCGCATTTTCATTAGCCATGGTCTTCCTAGGATAAATGGATAACCACTTCCCTTGGTCGACATAACATAAAAATCCACCGCTTTCTTAATGCCAAAGGCCTCTACAAAGACATTTTTACAAATGCCTACACACCTAGCCTTGCTATTGTTTGCCATCTTGACTTTGATTTCAGGTGTCTCCTGGATGTGCATGCCTAGTCTTTGCATGAGTCCCTCTGTCATGATGCAAATTTGTGCACCCCCATCCACTAGACCTTTCCTAACCAATCTTCCTTTGATGTAACAGTCTAGCACCGGTGTAATGTCCTCATTCATTTCAGCTTGTGCAATTTTTACAACAGGCACACTCTCTTTTACCTTTCTCCTAGTGCTAACTGCCCTTGTTAAATCCCTCCTAACTTGTGGACATAATGCAAGAAATTGAGGCCATGAAATATCAGGACCCTTACCTCTCATGTCTTCCAACAAGTTGTACGGAGCCATACCATGTCCAAGAGGGAAGTCTTGAAGGTTGATACGACGTCGAGTCCTCTTGGTTTCCTTGGTTTCCTTTGCCTTCTTGCCTTGTCCATGGTCACTCTGTGATGTGACTCCTTCTTTCTCTTTACCTTTTCCTCGGCCACGCTTAATTCCATTGGCTTCCATGTCAACCTCATTTGAATTTGTCACCTCTACCACATGCACATTTGGATCTGGCAAAGGTGGAACTCCTTCTACCCCTTGTGGAGGTGGTCTTGGTCCATTTGGCCTTTGTAGAAGCCTTGGTTGTTGACCAGTTCCTTCACCTGCATTCATCACTGGGTAATTCAAGTTAGGTCTCCCTGGCTCCCCACGGGGCCAAGGACAATTATACATCCCATGTCCAGACTCTCCGCAATTCCAACATTGCAAGACTCTCCTAGGTCGTGGATCTCGCTCTTCAGACTTCTTTGCTTGTCCCTTTGGACCTACAGCTTGTGCAAGGTGAATTGACAGGCTGCTTAAAAGATTCGTTTAACTTCTCAATTACTTCCGCCGTTACCTCAGGAAGCTCCCTCGATGTTGATGCTTGTGACTTACCTTTGGGTCTAAGACCTTCTATTGGAACCTCTCCCCTTAAGCACTTGAGTTTCCTATATTTCTCAGCAGCCCTAGTTTCAGCTGCATCAAAGGTAGCAGGTGCACCCGCCTCAACTTTTACCTTAAGGTTAGGAAAGAGTCCGGCTATGAACCTCTCCTTCTTTAAAAATTCTGCACCATCACCAGGGTTAGCAACATTTCGTATCCATAGAGCCCAAAGACGTAGAAACTCTTGCTTGTACAAGTAGTAGTCATCTAAGTCTTTTTGCTTATGAGAAACAATGTCTTGCCATAATTTTTGAGTGTTTTGGGGATCAAAGAAGTATTTCTTGAAACGATTCAAAACTTCTGTGTAATTCCCCTTAACTTCCTCAGGCAAAGAGTCAAACCAAGTGCTAGCATCTTTCCTAAGGACCACCTCAAACATTTCTACACGTTCTTGATCAGTTATTATCCTCTTGATACGGCAAGACATCTTGAAATTCGCTAAAAATAATTCTGCATCCTCTCCAAGCTCTCCAAAGAAAAGAGGATACCCAGACATTTGGCGTTGGCTTTCCATTGAATTGATTTCAAAGTGACACCCGTTTTTGTTTTTCTTTCTTAAAAAGATTTACGCAATAATGTTTTCTAGCTTGCAATCTATTCTACAACAAAATAAAGATATTCACATCAAACGACCTATGATAATCAATAAGAGGTAGGATGACAGGGTTTGGTGATGCGAGAATTTCTCCTACTCTTTGGGCACCAAACATGAACACCATACGTTGTTGAAAATGGATTTTCCTACTAATTGCAATGTTTATTCTAATGTGTGGAGTGAAATGGAAGGGAAAAACCTCTATTCCTGGGCCATTATCCATGGTCTATGCATGACCTAATGCTTAAAACAAAACAAAAATATAGACGTCCAAACTAAGGTCGTACCTAATGAGAGGCAAAATAAAAGGATTTACTGAAGCGTTTATCTCGGCCAACCTAAGAGGACCTAAAATTCTACGAATGACACGTTGAAATTGCAACTTAGTACTAACAATTATGTGTACCTTTTGCCTTGCAATGGGAATGAAGGGATCATACAATTTTTCGTGATTCATGCAAACTACTTGACTATGCTAAAGGTTGATTCTACACAAAAATACACAAGCCGTCCTCCGTGGGGGCATCAATTTGAGGCGGTCCGGGGCGGGCAACAAGAAGAGCAACCTCTAGACACCCTTCAAGGCTCCCGTGCTGCTCAATGGGGCTGGGGCACAACACAACACAAACCAAAACAACAAACCCACAGCCAAATCCCAACTACACAAGGGGCACCACCTAGTTTAAGAGCGAACTAGGACGCAAAAGAGGAGAATCGTTAGAGCAACCCACAAACAAGCAAGGAATTTACACTAACCCTAACACCAATGGAACACTCTCACGCACTAAAACACGAGAGAGAGAGAGAGAGAGAGAGAGAGAGAGAGAGAGAGAGAGAGAGAGAGAGAGAGAGAGAGAGAGAGAGAGAGAGAGAGAGAGAGAGAGAGAGATAGAGATGAGAGAGAGATGGTGCTCGGGCTGCTTTGAAGTGTATCGTTAATGATCAAGCAAACATAAATATATATATGTAAGAAAGGGAGAGAGGGGGGAAGGGGGTGCTTGTTGCACTAATGCCTTCTTACAAATCTGTCATGACAAATCAAAGTGAGATTTGTATTTGTTCAACATAGCTTGCGTAAATTTCACCACAACACATCACAAGAAAAGCCACCCCAATCACTGTCTTAAGGCCAGGGGAGTCCTCTCCACCCTGTCGCCCTCTTACAGTATGTGGGATTTATGGCCAGATTGATGACAACACCAGAGACAAGCTATCAAGAACTTAACAAAAAACACCAAGATACTTACGCATCATTGTTGCCCATTACTTCATGTTGGAAGAGAGACAAAGTATCCAAGCTTAGTCCAAATCCACCCTCCTTGATTCAGCAAATGTTGGGCTTACACTAGTAGGAGAAATGATAGATTTCCTACTCTCAATTGAATGATCACTCTCTCTCTTACAATGGCATAGAGTTCTCTTGCTAATCCCCTACTACAACACATGCACATGCATAAGACAATGAGCTTCCACTCAAGAGCTCCTTCTAGAGAGGTTGAGGTTGGCTTCTCAAGCTATAGCATAGTGCTCTTGCTTATGGCTCCCCCTTTTGTGCTAGCCACACCCTCCTTTTATAGCAATTTTGAAGGCTAGGGTTACTCCTCTAACCATGGTTGGGTTAGATTTTCAGCCATTTATCTAATTTCTTTTGCTTGGAATTATCAAGAAGTTGGTGGGGAAAGAGAGAGGAGAGAAATGGAGGTGATAGGACTTTTCATAGTGGGTTAGTGTTAGTAGAGTTAGTATTAATTTACAAATGGAAGTGGATACTTACAATGGGAGTATCCATGTAGGATACAAATAAGGAAGAAAAACTCTTAAGAGGTAAGAAAAGGTGGATTTCTTACAAGGTTGATGCTCCAAGTGTCTTGAGTAGGGCCAATTTTGACGTTTGTTGACGGTCCACTAGCTTTGACGGTACATTTTTTCTCCACTCTTGACCTTCCTTGAGAGACAAGGTAATTGAAGCTGAGTAATCAACCACCATGATGCTGTCTTTTAAGAGAAGAGGCTGAATTTTGTGGTTTTTTTGATAGATATGGGTAAATTGGAGGAGGAAAAATGAGACTAGGTGGTCAATTTTGGAATGGAATTGTGTGTGGGAGGTATGAGTTCACCATGGTTTCTCTTATTCTTCAAGGTTGAGGAGAAGGTGAGTAGGGTGCATAGAGGAGTGGTGAGAGAGGTGGGGATGATGAGTGGAGAAGTGTGTGTGAAAGAGGAAAATGATAAAGTGGAAGAGAGAGTGTGGCTGCATAGCATGGGAAAACTGGGGTCCACTAATAAAACCATAGCTCACAGATCGTAGCTAAAAAAATATGAAAAAATTTGAGGCAAAAGTTCAGCCCACGAGATACAACTTTTGTTTGTATCACCTTTTCAAATTCGGAGAGCAAGTGAACTTTAAAAATTCAGCAAAACCGACCGTTTTTTTCCATTGCACAAGGTCCTTGTGGGGTCCTTCTTTGGATGATTCTTTTGAATACCTCCAAGAGTGAGCCCTCCATAGTGCATGTATGCATGCCACCTACTCTTGACCTTATTTGGTAGGTCTATAATTGAAGATATTGTTGAGATTATGATATAAGTGAATAGTACAACTAAGAAAATCAAATATTGAGGGGTCTAAAAAATATGTACATGTCAAATATAAATAATATAAGTGGAAAAAAATATAAAGGGGTCAAAAGAAATCTCTCTCATTATGAGGCTACCATAAAAAGATAAATATTTTTGGTGTTCTAATTTTCTAGAAAAAAAAACAAAATAGATGTAGGAAGGGAAAAATCACAATAGTGAAAAAATATACACATAAATAAAACTAGTTTTTTTGGATTTTTGTTGGGGTGGAGTTACACCAAATATAAGAGAAGCTTACATGAAAATATTTCTATATGGAATAAAGAGTATGAAAAATGGTAAGAAAAAATTGTGGTAATGGTGAGGCAATGTACAGAGCATAAATAGCACACACCTAGGTAGAAATATTTAAATAAATACCAAAATAATTATGAAAAAATCTTTTATTTAGGCCCTATATACAAAGAAATATTTACATATGCATGGGCCATAATATACTTATATTTTTTATATTTTTTATATTTTTGGCTCAACTAGCCCAATGACTAGCTAATTGAGGGTTTTTTAAGAAGATATGGGAAAAGTCCCGTGACTCACGCACGCCTATGTACAATGAAATGGTAGGGATAGCCACAGTGTTTGGGTGATTTTGGTAGGGTGAGGTAACTCACTGTGGCAATTACAAAGAGCCGAAAAAACGGCTATCAACATCATACTTTGGCTGTATGATGGCAAAGTATCAAAATTTCCCAATTTTGACCAGAAAGTAAATAATTACAATTATTAACTTTTCTTCCAAAATTGATACTTTTTGGTACAAATCAGTTCTAGGCATTGTATAGACCTTGGGTATGAGACATGAGGTGATTTGGATCAAGAAATGTTATCCATAACTAAGAAATTGGCTTGCAAAGACTTCTTTGCGTTTTTTGACAATTTTCCAAGTAATGGGTGGTCATGTTGGCTCATACTTGATTTTTGGCATGTAATAGGTGTGTACACATGATAGGTGAGGTGAAGTGATAATTTCCAAGAAAAATTGATGCAAAAGCATATAATCACGATTATTTACAACAATGACAAAAACATTGCAAAACCTACAAATTCTGACCTAGACATGTTTCATACACCTAATACAAGTCCTAAATTGAATTTGGTCAAGTTTGGTCATGCCTGCATCACTTTGTGGTTTGTCGACTCTGAAATCACCGTTTTTTGTGACTACTCTGTCTATTGGGTTGGTCGGTCGACTTTGAGGCGTTGGACTTGTCCGCAACATAGTCGTGAAGCAACCTGTCCAATTCTGGCTCATTTGGAGTCAGTTTGACCTCGTATGTTGAATTTGACACTTTGTAACCTTCGAGGCGTGTTTTGCTTTTTGAGGGCTTTGCTTGACAAAATTCACCAAACCGATCATATACATTGTATATGGACCTCATAAGCAAGCCATCCGTGGAGTCAGGTCGGAATTTTGGCATTTGCCAAAAACCTAACGTTT
Organism: Adiantum capillus-veneris; assembly: GCF_014529385.1. NCBI lineage: Eukaryota > Viridiplantae > Streptophyta > Polypodiopsida > Polypodiales > Pteridaceae > Adiantum > Adiantum capillus-veneris. The sequence goes on from NC_140943.1 coordinate 79,569,979, forward strand.
CTACTGGGGACCCCCTCGATGCCTGCCAAATGGTCATCTGATGATATAGAAAGGTTCTATTACATTAGGGAATGCTATGATTCAAATCCCATCTGGTTTGGTCAAGCTGGCAGGCCGCTATTGTCAGTTTTAGGTCGTAGGTCTTCATGCATTGCTCGGTTTCTAGGGTTTTGTCTAGGGCTTTAGACTAGCGGCCGTACAAAATGGATCATTGTCGAGTAAAGAACATACCCCTCATGTCTCGTGTGAGATGGTGCAGAAAATGATCAACTATGGGCTCCGGAAAAGTCGAGCAAAAGAGGCCGAAATCTCTCTCTACAAAGGCTCCAAGTGGAAATGAGGTGGTTTTAACCTACCTTGGACATCTATACCCAGACTTCCCGAACCAAATTTTCCCAGATTACCTCATTAGTCCTACTAGGCCGTGAAATCTATTAGACTCAAAAATTTCCCTGATCAGATTCCTGTAGCTCATTCTGCAAGAATTTTGCAAAAGTAGGTAAGGCCACCTAATTTAGGCTTTCCGCTTCCATCTTTTGATTTCATTGAAAATTTTTGTACTTGTTCCCCTTGTATTTCTGATCACCATCGTGTCTTCCGTTTTTCCATCTGAGCTTCTCTGCTATTTATTCTTAAATTTTGACATGTTTATTTGAAAAAATCAAAGAAAATAGCAAAATGCTCCAAAAAAGTAAAGTAAAAATCCAATAACTAAGAAAATCCCTTAAAAAACACAACTTTATTGATTTTTGTTGGATTTTTCTAATTTTAAGTCTCCTTATCAATAAAAATGATGAAAAATATCCAAAAGAGGATTGTTTTTGATGATTTTCTGATATTATATACACTATTTACACTCATTGGAAAGATATTATCTGTGAATTTTCCCTTGATGATGAATTATAAGGGCATTATTAGGTAATTTTGCAAAAATTCACACGTTAACATCGAACTTTTTCCTCCCTCTTCAAACATTGCCCTTAATTACTTAGTACTTAGTGCCCTTCTACCCCTCATAGATGGCGTACTCCGGGACGAGTGTGTGCATGGGTTGAACAATTGTGTCTATACATAGCCGTGGTTGGCTCTACCATGATATGAAGATCAATGCAATTCAAAGCAATATGTTGTGCAAGAGCTGGGTCTTGAGTAATTAACTCAAGGGTTTCCGATGTCAAGGTTTGCTGTTGATGTCTGCCAAAGAGCAAATCTTGTAGCTTGTGTGCTCTCTATTTGATTATACCATTAGGATGCTTCAGCACACTGATTGCTTGAGCTGTTGGTAGCACTTTTGACTCCTGTTGAGCTTTTTCTCGCCATTAGTATCTTGGTCGGCCTGGTGCTGCATGGTGTGTTGGAGTCTTTTGAGACTTAACTCGCCATTGCTTGATTGGTTTTACGGTTTGTAGAGAAGGTAAGTTCTCCTTTTTCTTCCATATTATTTCCATGTTAGGTTCCTTGCTCGGAGATGCCCGTCTCTGTGTTTTAACCCTTGGAACCTTATTTTCTTTTGTCGGTGAAGTTCTAGGCATCTAGATCTGAATCGTCTTATCCTTAAGTTGTGCTTTTGGTACCAAAATTTGCATGACTCCTTGCATGCTACATGTAGCATTTGATTGTCGAGTGGATGGAGAAGATCGACTACTTTGTGGTTTGGTCTGCTGATTGCTTCTTTTCCATTCCTCTTTGCTTGGTGCAATTGGAACAATGAGTTGCCCTCCTCTAGGTGATAGCTTTAGCTGATTTGTATCCCAATCTGTTACTACTTTGTATGTTCGCGTCCAGGGAATTCCAAGAATCATCGTTTCATTCATGTGTTCATCTGGCAAGCATACAAACTGATGAGGACATGAACATCCATGTACTATCACGTTCAAGTTGACTACACCCAATGTTGGAGTTGGGTTCTTGTTGCATCCTTTGATTGTTGCTATTCCTGCCGTCAATGCTTGACTTGTTGCCTTCTTGTATGTGGAATAACTGACTGCATTTACTCTAGCTCCTGTGTCGACCAAAGCATTGGTGCTATTATTGCTGAGCTGTACTTTGATGCACAGGTCCATTCCATCTAACCAGTCATCCTTTGTTGAAACTGCTTCTTTAGCTAATTCTCATTGTCGATCATCTATTTCCAAAGTGTTGATGGAAATCGGTATCTGTTGATTCTTGAGAGCATCTTTTCGCTTGAGTACCCAAAACCTAGCTTCCTCTTGGGATTCATCAATAACCTATTGTCGTTTGATCTTCCTTTGTTTGGCTGCATGCATTCTCTCTAACAATTCATGGGTTAGTGGCAAATTGTATTTCTTTAAACGACATCCACTAATCCAATTAGCCATTGGTTTACGATATAGGGTGGACAACTTTATTGCTTCACTTGAAGATACATCTTCAATGATAAATGGTCCGTTTCACTTTTTCTTAAACTTGGGAATGTGTTGCTTAAGGTAATAGACTAAAACTAAGTCCCCTTTCTTGAAGATTTTTGTGATTAAGTGGGAATCAAAAAACGGTTTTTGTTTCTGCTTTTGTGCATAGATATGAGCTACAGGAGTTAGCCTCTGCTTGTCTAGCTTTTCCAAATCTTCAAGTCTTTGTGACAATTCATGTCCAGTCTATTCAAGATTCTGTGCTACCCTTAACGTCGGCAATATAAATTCTATTGGAAGTATGACATCAAGACCATAAACAAGGTTAAAGGGTGTAGCATTTAGAGTTGTTTTGAATGAAACTCGATAAGCCCATAGAGCTGCATGGAGATTCATTTCCCAATATTTCCTTCCTGAACTAACCACTTTAGTCAGTACCGAGCTAAGAATATTATTTGTATGCTCAGCTTGTCCGTTTGCTTGTGGGTGATAGGGATCTGATTTGTTATGGATGACCATAAACTCATTAAGCAAATACTCTATTTCCTCATTGAGGAAATGAGTTCCCCGATCACTGACAATCTCTATTGGCAGTCCATATCTCGTGAATACTCATATAAGAATGCGATAGTGGTTCTGGCATCATTCTTTTGAGTTTCTTTAGCCTCGTCCCACTTGGTCAAGTAGTCCGTAGCTACAATGACATATTGACCTTGGGTTCTATAAGCAGGTGGCTGTATCGGTCCAACAAAATCTATACCCGATTTTGTGAAAGCTCTAGCTCCGATCATTGGTCTTAAGGGCATGCTATCTACTCGTGTTGGAATTTTTGCTCGTTTGACAAGCATCACATCTTCAAACATATTCTTGAGCATCTGCAAAAAGCGTTGGCCACCATATGCCTGCCATCAAGATTTCTCTTGCGGTGGTCTCACTAGAAAAGTGACCTCCAGCTAATCCAGCATGTGCTTGTTTTATAATCGGAATATACTCGTTTTCATTTTCACAAAGACGCAAATGTTGATCTTTACCTCTCCGATACAATTGGTTCCCAATAAGAGCATAGTCTCTTGCTTCAGTTTCAATTGCTCTTTGACGTCGTTTACTCATATCCTCAGGAAATGTTCGGCTCGATAAGTAAGTAACCAGATAATTACTCCACTTAGGAACAGGTGACATTTGAAACAATGGTACATGAGGTATGGGTGTTTGTTTTGACATTGAGGGTAGTCCTTTACAAAAGATCTAGCATCTCTCCTCATAGTTGGCCAAAATACTCCAAGTCTCAAGCTTCGTTGCATAGTTTGGTCTTTTGCAAAGTGAAATCCTACTATGGTAACATGTGCTTGACTTCTAGGTATTATTATTTTTCTTCAGGGTTAATGCATAAAAGAAATATCCCGTCCCAATTTCTTTTGTATAGCCTTCCAGCTAGTAATTGATACATAGCCGATTGCTCGATCAATTTGATTGTGATAGGAAGCAGTATTTGTGAATCCGCTTGAGCTATTGTCATTAATGACACAATATCCCGTCCCAATTTCTTTTGTATAGCCTTCCAGCTAGTAATTGATACATAGCCGATTGCTCGATTAATCTGATTGTGATAGGAAGTGTTATTTGTGAATCCGCTTGAGCTATTGTCATTAATGACACAATGTTTTCCAACCATCTAGGTATCATTTCTACGGAGAACAAATAGGCGTCTAGTAGATCATCGTCTACCCCTTTAGGTGATTCCCCTAAAACAATCCTTCACAAATGATCTGCTCGTTGATGTGTAGTGCCATTTTTTACAACCACAGTGAAATCAAACTCGAGGAGAATGATGAACCATCTCACTATTCTTCCTGTGCTGCACGGCTTGTTGACCAAATACAACAAAGCTTGGTGGTCCACAAAGAACACAAAATTGTTGGCTAATAAGTAATGTCTATACTTTTTAACGGCATAGATCATTCCTAGTCCTTCTCTTTCGGTGGTGGTGTAATTATTTTCCGCCATGTTCAATTGTCAGCTAGCATAAGAAATAGGAAAGTCAATTTTCTCGTCTCCTGGTTGAGCTAGTATACAACCGATAGCAAAATTTGAAGCATCTACATGTACGTGGAATACCTTATCCCAATCTGATGCTTTCAATATTTGAGCTGAGGTGAGAGCTTGCTTAAGCTTCATGAAGGATTATTCATATGCCTCGGTCCATTAAAAGTGTGTAATCAAGCTATACATGGGTTTTGCAATTATAGCATACATGTAGATGAACCGCTGGTAATATCCACAATGCCCCATGAAGGCTTGTACTCCCTTTACTGTTGTTGGTCTAGGCAATTCAACATTGACATGAATCTTCTCAATATCATTAGCTATGCCATTTTTAGACACTATCTGCCCAAGAAGTTTTCCTTCTCTACCCATGAATGTGCACTTTTCAGGATTTAAGAAAATCCTATAAAGTCTACATTTTTCGAATACCTTTTTGAGGTGTTCAAAATGATCAGCCCGGATTGATGAATGTACGCATAGATCATCCATATATACTTCTAAGAATTTCCTAAGATATTCCTTGAAAGCATGGCTCATCAACCTTTGGAACGTGGCTGGAGCATTAGTTAACCCAAACGGCATAACCCGATAGGAAAATATACCCCATTCTATTGCAAAAGCAGTTTCGTACTGATCTTTTGGATCAACCAAAAGTTGATTGTATCCCAAAAAGCTGTCTAAGAAGCTGTAAGATTCTTTTTTGCAACTCGTTCTAAAACATGCTCAGTTATCGGAAGAGGAAAGTTGTCTCTGATGGTAGCTGCATTCACCTTTTTGAGATTAACACACACTCATAATTTTCCATTCTTCTTGGGTACTACCACAATTGGAGACACCCAATTTGTCTGTTCAATTTTGTAAATGAATTCGGCTTCCTTTAGTTTTTCAATCTCTTCTTCTATCTTCTTGGAAAATGTTTTGTTATATGTGTATGGTCTCTATCTACTTGGTTTCACATCATCTCTCATGGGTATGGTATGTTGACAGATTTCTCGATCACAACACCCTTGAGATCCTTGTAAGACCAAGAAAACATATCTCGGTATTCCTTTGACAAGCTCAACAAAAGCTTTTCTTCTTCTTCTGTTAGGTCATTCGCAATGTAAGCCGGTTTAGGCTCTTCTCCTGGTTCAGCCAGGTCTATCCTTTTACCGTTTTTAGGCCCTTTGTAAGACTCGCCCTGTTTCCATAGTTCCCTAACAGGTTATTCAACTATGATTTTCCAATCTTGGAGAGTATACCTTTTGTAATGGGATGGAACATGCATTACATCCTTACCATCCTCTTCCGTGGTTTCCATTTTGGTTGTGTATATCTCCTTTAGAGCTTTTTTCAACTCTTGATATTTCTTTTTTCGCTCAACTCTGTTTGAGACATTTATAAGTTTTTGTTTGAAGGATATCTGGCAGTTATTTTGTCCTTGACGCAGGCATTTGCATCTATCTACATCAAGAAATGTGTTTTACTGAAGACTGATGGCGTAGGTCGTGTTTCACAATTCCGGTGTCTCTCTTTCGTCTACCACTTTTGTCTTCTTGATTTTTGGTTTGGAAAGTCAAAATTTTTTTCCTCCCCTCCTTTTAAGAGTAACTTAGCTGTGGTATGCTCTTTTTCTGACCTCGAATCTTTTGAGGTAGCTGGGTGTTCATCTAACTCATCAGTTGCATCGTAATAGAGGTCTACAAAGACTTGTTGAGCTTTCATTAAGTCCTTGGGTTACTCATCTTCGTTTTCAATGTTGAGGATTGAAATCATTTGGATGGGAATTATGTCGTAGCCATCCTCATTGCAAAATTGAGTAGGCATAGACATATTCACACATACATCCACTGTCGCTAAAATTTGAGTCCACTCGAATGGCTCAACTAAATGCTCTGGAAAGGGTTCAGGTACGTAGGCTTTGTCTGTGCAGTCCCTTTCTACGATACATTCTTCTCTTCTTAAGCTTCCGTTTTCTGAAGCTCCACACATCCAAATAGGAGTGTTTTTGTTTAACCAAGATGGGAGTTTAGTTTCAACGAAAGAGACTGAATCAAACTATTGGATGGGTGTTTTCATGACATATATCTCTATAATTGTGATCTTTTAGATTTATTCTTGTTATAGATCCCACTTGCTTCAAGTACATATAATTGTTTTCCCAATCGTGGATAAGCTGTACCTGCCACATGAAAGGTCTTTCCAACATGATTTCATAGTTGAGTTTTTTCCCAAAGTCTACTATGGAAAAAGTGTGCTGATATTCAATCCCACAGGAATTGACTATCACTTTTTCAAGCAGCCCTAGGTCTCTCAATGTGTTCGTCCAGCGAACTGCAATTTCATTCGAGTTTGTCTAATGGTTGGCTGTCCCCAGGATTCCCATATTGCGTTAGTGGCTATGGCTATGCCAGCTCCACTATCCAGTATTGCCATGGTTTCAATGTCATTGTATTTCACTGGGAGGTTGGTGTTTCCTTCTTCCCCTTCATAATATTCTCCGACTTTGTTCATGGGAACTGATTGAATCTCTTTGTTTTCCATTTCATTTTTCAAATTTTCCAAATTCTTCGAGATTAACCCAATTATCTACACCTTCTCTAGGCTTTTCTGTAAATCATTCCACAAGGATGGTCTGAATTTTAACAGTTCTCCCAAGCTAAGAGTGCATTGGATGGGTGTAGACATGATTGAATGAATGTTATCTACTTGTAGGGTCTGTTCAACTCTTTTTACTTGAGTGGTCTTTCACACGATGGATTCATCTTTGTTATCTCCCAAGTAAGAAGGTAATGTTTTCAAGGTTAATGGTTTTGACATTCTTGAAGCTTCCGATCCGCAATCCCCGTACAAGGATTGTACATCCATATTCATATCAAAAGGTAGGTTATCCAAACAGACTTTCTCCATAGGAGCTGACTTTAGAGTTAGGCTCCCATCATTGATCTCTCTTACGTTTTCCCATAAGTGTCCCGGCCAGTCTTCCTCTACAAATGGAATTCCATCTAAGGCATCTTCGCTGTCCGGCACTATAAGCTTTGGTTCGTTTGTTTCTAGGTGGGGTTATGTCACCACATTGGATTTTGCTTTCCTTTATTCTACCACAAGCTTTTCAGGTTTTGCAATACTTTCAAGCTTGGGTTTTGTTTTTCCAGCATTTCTTGCGTGATTCTTACCAAATTTTGATAAGCTTCCAGCTTAGATGCTTCCATGTCTGGAGATGGATAGTTTTTTGGTTTGTTTTCCATGTTTTGGCGTGATTTAAGTCCTGCTTGCTAGACTTCCAAGGCGGCATTAATAGGCTCAAAGCTTTTATCAACCAGAATGGATCCTCTAGATCTCACGGTTGTTTACTTGAATTCACTGCTGCCAGTTTCTTTCAACTTGTCTTGGACTAGCTTCTTTTCTTTCTCCTCGATTTCAACCCGTTGTTTTTGTTTTCTCATCTCATATCTTTTGCTTCTGCTCCTTTTGATTCTCTGAGAAGAAACTTTCGTATTTTCCGAATCATCATTAGAGTTGTGTTTCTTTTTCTTTGCCTGGGCTCTAGTGATTACCTTGATTGGAACAATTGGTTCACTCTCCAAGGAGCTACTAGGCATCACTTGGACTACGTTTACTACGGTGTTATCCTTGTTCAAATAATTTTTAGGAAAATCTTCCGAAAAGTGTCCTCCCTTTTTGCAACATTGTATAAAATAGGCTTCAATTGGTTTGAGATTTTTGTCAGGCTTTGGGCATTCATTTTTCCAATGATCATCAGCACCACAATTATGATAGTTTTTTGTTCTTGGCTTCATCATGGGTCTTCCCATGGGAGGTCTGACACCTTGATTAGCTACATAATACATTGGTGCGAGCTCTGGTGGAGCATAAGTCACTGTTTCTTCCATTGGTAGTGGATGTGGATTATACCAATCTCCTTCTACCATTACTGTAGATGGACTAGGCTCTGCATAGGGTGTAACAGGCACTAATGCTTGTTCATCTATGACTCCTTCAGAGTGTATGTACTTTACAGGCACTGCATTATGTCCTGGATATGGAGGTTGTTGTCCCAACATAGGTTGAGATCTTTCCATACCCATTGGTGGTCTTTGAGCTTGGGCCATATTAGACTGATATCTGTACATGGGTTGTCCTTGTGGCCTCATGGGCACGTACTGAACATTCCCATCATACTTTGATCTGAAGTAGCACTCATGGGTCTCATGGTTGGTCCATTTACCCTCTATCGCACACCATTTTTTTGGCCTAATTGGTTGTCCCTGTGGAGGTATCCCTTGTCCTGGTTCTCTCATAGGTGCTTTTTGTATGTTGTCATCATGTCGTTCATCCTTTTTAGAATATATTCTATGGCTGAGAGTGGTGCCGCAATAGCCGTTCCCACTTGTGATGGTTTAGTGGATGTTGTTTTCTCGCTTTGGTTATCCTTAGGGACATCTTCTTCATTGAAAATCTAGCAATTGTCTCCTAAGTCAATAGCATCTGACACACACGCTTCTACAGTTGTATGCTTTTTACTATAGAGTATAGCATGAAGTTCTTTGTTTAGCAGTCCCTCTAGAAACAAAGATACAAGTCATTCTTCTGCAGGTATCTCCATCTCTGGGTATCTGGCAATGTATTGTTTTATTCGACTTGCACAATCCCTAACAGACTCACCATGTTTCTGTTTAAAGTTGTAGATTTGAGCTACCGTACTATGTTTGATCCCCGTTTTGGAATAAGCAGCTACAAATCCATGTACTATGTTTGATCCCCGTTTCCAAAACATTGTTTCGAGTCCTTCAAACCAGTCTGTTGGAAATAGTGACTCATGTAGCCCTGGACTGGCCTTAGTGTCACCTGGTTTTTTACGTAATGAGGTGGTTTCTGGTTTCTTCACATTACTCTCAGATGATCTCTCACGGTGTTCGTCTCTTGGAATTGTTTCTGGTCCTTGCCCCAATATCTAATCCCGTATGGAATACCCTTGGTATTTGGTTTGTTCTACCTCCTCAAGGGTCATCATAACAAAGTTGTTGTTATAACAATCCCTAAACAGATAGGTTGCTAGGTCCATTGATCCCTTATCTTTAATCTTGAAGATATAGATGATCTTCATGGCCGTTGATTGTCTTGGTTTGGCATGAGAAGTCCACAGAAGATATTTTATGTTTCTATCTTCTCAACAATAGACCCGGATCCTAGGATTATCCGTACTAAGCCGTTTCAAAGGCTTGAAGTCTACTTGATCATATCCCTTGAATTCGAAAGTTGGAGGTTCTTCTTTTGCTGACATATCTAGGATTATGGTGTTTACTTGTAACCCCCATTTGTCTATCACGTCAGGGTTTTTGACTTGTAAATACTGAGTTCCGTTTCGATCCATGTACATTTTTCCTTGTTTGTTTGCCCTAACCTCTTCTTTGAACTCAATACCATGGTCATCAATGCGAACAACATACTCCTCATTAGGGTCCAAGTAAACTTGGGCTCCATGATGGTTAGTCTTGTAAAAAGATAGTATATGCTTATAGCGCACTGTCGTTCCAGTTTTTGACTGAGTCGAGTAAGAAGACATTTTGGATGTTGAATCTGAAAAAGTGTCTGAGACTTCTTCAAAAATTGTGTGCAAGGAATTGCCTTGATTCATGCTTTCTTTGGTAGATACTCTACTGGAAGTTTCTTCGAGTATGCCTTGATTTCCTAGTACACGACCAGATCTAAGGTTCATATAGACTTATGAAGCCCTGGATAGAATACTCACCTTTGGATTTACTTATCGTCAATTTCCACTTGATTCAATTGCAACTTTTTGTCAAGCCACGAATTTCTCGTTTGCAACCTGATTCCTATACAAATTTGATCAAGGTAGCTATTCTTCTATAAAGAGAGTAGAGTTTTTTCTAATCTCGTGATTGGTCTCTGTGTATCACTTCAAATCGAGCTATGTGAGTCAAAATTTGACTTTCAAATTCGACTCTAGCAAAAATCAAAGGTTTGATCTGCAACCTGAAAGTGTACATGTATCAATTTTGATCCAATTGAACCCAAAATTGCCCTATGGCTTTATATTATGTTGGTCTTTCACTATATAAGTTCGAAAGTAAAAAATGATATCTCTGGATAATAGAAGTAAATAATCATGAGACTATTTACTTTTGTCAGTTTTTTTGCACTTTTTTGATTAGTTTGGCAAGTGTACAACTTGTTAAAGTCTTTGGACAAGTTTCAACAAGTTTGGACAAAATCTGATCAAGTTTAACAAAACTGTTTGGTGTCCGCAGACTCTGATTTCAAGAATCTGGCTTAAGTCTCACCTTTGAGATCCAAATTTCACCAAAATGGATTTGTGAGGTCTACTTGATGTGCTTGACCTTGTGGTATACTCAAATTGCAAAATTATCAAGTTTTGAAGCAGATGTAAGTAATCGTGATTATTTACTCCAATTATAGTTTTGCAAGTTTTTGTCTCAACTTTGACACCGATCTGTTAAGCACCTTAAGTTAAGGTCACTAGCCAATTTTCATCAAGTTGGGGCAATTTTTGATCAAATGGTCATCAATTATCTGTCCGCAGACTAAATTTGCAATTTTAGTCACAATTTTCAATCTAGTGATCCAAATCTTACCATTTGTTTGTGGGCTTATTACAACATGGTGAAACTAGTGGTATGCTGACTTGGTCAAAAAAGTTGAAAAATGGGGCAAATATAAATAATCGCGATTATTTACTACTGACAAAATTTTGCAAATCTTTGGTCAACTGAGCATGTATATATGTTTATCACATCAACATAAACCTATGAATCAAATTTCAACAAGTTTGGATAAATTTCCCCCAATTTATGCTTAAGATTCAAAAAGTGAATACAAACTTTAGTTTTTACCCAATTTCTTGCCAGTTTAGTGTTCCAGATCTCTTGGGCCTTTACAAAAGTTGTTTGTACACATGCAATGAGTCAATGGTATGAAACTTGGTCAATTTAGAGCAGAAAGTTAATAATCACGATTATTAACTTTAGGCTTGAAATGAACACTTTTTTGTAATTTTTTCAAACACAGTCTTTATACAAGCTATTTTAAGCCTATGAATCAAGTAAAAACTTAATTTGGCCTAAAATGTCAAGAAAAAGTAAATAATCTAAATTTTGGCCAACTCTTGAAATTTTTACCTCGAAGTGTCTTTGAGCTTACCAACTGGTTTAGACAACTCTTAGGCTTACTCTCCAATCGGATTGAAAGGATTCGAGTCTTTTCGAGCTATTTCTAGCCATTGACCTGAAATTCTGCAACTTCCAATAACAACTCACACTTGATTCTTTCAGAGAGAGCAATGTCCTGAAATCCGCCTCTGATCCTACTTACCCTACTCCTAGATTCTCATGCAATGGGGTTGTGGAAAGTGTCCACAAACACTCTTTTTCTTGTGGTTTTTATGTTTTTTAGAGCCTTGATCTTAAGACTTGTTTCACCTTTCAATGATTCTCCAAATCCTAATCTAAATGTACAATCCTTCAATCCTAAAGGTACTCAGTAACAAGTACGATTACTTCCAAGCTATCTCTACACAACAAAAGACGACAATCTTAAGCTATGTGGTTTCTAAAAGAAAGTTTTGAAGTCTAGGCGAACGTAGAGGAAGTTAAAGGAAAACTACACAAGACGCTCGTGTTTTTTCCTAGTTTAGGTCTCTTTGATCTCTGGCAGCGGCGCCAAATGTAGGACGCATGTCTAACTAACCTCACTATCCTATCTTATTGCAGTATTAGCGAGAACCACGATTAATTTGTCAAACCATGGGACGAAGCTGACTTGACAATTCATAGAGGGTACAAGAGGTTGTCAATCTCTTGGAAAACAACTAACAACTCACATCTAACTCAAGCTACACTCAAGTGACTGAAATCACCAAAAGCCAATCGCTCATCGGCAATAAAATCACATCCATTACAGCATCAAATGACATACAAACGTAACAAAACTTCTAGGACAAGTTTATAAGACATAAGAACACATGCTTATAGTCTCAAACCCCACTTTAGATCAAGTTCCAAAATCGCGATTATTAACAGCAGTAGATTTTTGACCTAGTCGTTTTCGGCCCAGAATGCATCTAAATGCTTAGCAGTAATGCCCCAATACCCCATCTATGCTTAGTTTTGATTTAAAAGTGTAAATTTATAATTATGATGAAATTAGGCCGCGGGTCGGCAACACCAAAAGCTATGAAATACTGTGAATGGCTTACGTCAATGTGTAGAGATCTTACCTGCGGTTGCAATTCAACAAACGAAATCGCAATGTGATAACCGGATGGGAGTAAGAAGCGCGAGAAGGAGAGAAGTGAGCGCCGTTAGCTCATGCTGTGTATTTCTTATCCAAAAACTTACAAAAATTGGCCTTTATACCTTATCCAAGGTTTTTGGGTGGTCAAAATTAATAATATGGAGTTCTATCAAAGTTGGGTAATGATTGGCTGATACAATTTGGAAGCTTGTAGCCCAGGCTCATTAATTACAAAGTTTATTCGAGAAAACGGGAGTTACAATATTCCCGATTTATCAAAATAATAATTTTTTTACAAAGAGAACTATGAAAAATGGTGTCCGTGTTAGCTTCCTGCTAACATCTTGCGAGAGAGAAAGCTCCTACTCTCCACTTGCTTACCCATATAGTGGCCCCTCTTTGGGATATATAACCCATAATCCGATAGTTGAACTTGGCATACGGGATTTTCCCCCTCTTCTCTACTACCACGTGGCGCTTTGGAATCACTTGGCTTCCAAAGTCTCCTCAAAACCCCAAACTTACCTATACAAAAAAAACTTCTTTTGTTGCCCTGTTCCTCTTGCCATAATCTTCTGCTCAGAATTCTAGTGACCCGACCGTAAGATCTCAATGCAAGTTTGGTTATCCCACTTCAAGTTGTGCCAATACCACTGATCTAGGACTGTGCCAAGCCCTCCAGCTGAGGTGAAAAAATTCGAGAAAATTCATATGGCCTTAACCAAATAGCAAATGCCGCCGACTTTGAACTGCAATATTTCACACTTCCGACCTCCAATTGATAAACCGTAAATTCCTATGGCCTTTTCATACCGCATAGAACACATACAAACCCTGGAAGGCTTCAAATCCTTGAGATGACATATTAATTGAGGTGACCAATCTTGTACAAAACTAGTCCCCGATAAAACTTAAACTGACAATATCTTGGCAGCCAAAACTCTGCTTATCAATCTGGAAAGACCGATGTGCTCCTCAAAGTGAGCACTGAGGCCCTTGTATTCATTTCATCAGCAGTTGCCTAATCCGGTACGGATCTGCTATCGACTCAAACTTTAAACTGACATAACTTCTTATCCGTAGCTCCAATTGACGAGTTGTAAAGACATGCATGTAGAGCACTTTAAATACTACAATTTTAATCAATAAAATCCCAGCTATGACCATTTGAAGGATACTCTCTTTTAGCATTAACAAGGAATCTGGGCCCTTTTGAGTCACATCTGGCATAGTTTTAGCTTAAAATTGGCTTGTTATCAAGCCTTGACCTCTAATCACTAAATACATAGCCTTCAAACAAGCTCATTTTTCCTTCTTCTGCTCACTTTCGCTTCATGAAAGCGGAGTTTCACGACAGCATGATCATACATGGCATAAATTTGCACAAAACATGTGCTATCATCCTCTTTGGGTATCCACACAGATCATACATAGGCATAAAGTGTCCTCAACCATATGTTATGCAATGGCGAGAACACGGGCTGCCCTCACATGCACCAAAGAACTTGTTCTTATTAGTGTGCTTGTATCTGATCATCAAAAACGAGATAGACTGCACAAAATCCCACTAGAAGTGCCCAAATAATGCATGAAGCATGTGCATACGCATAGGTACAAAACTAGCTATGTCCTGAGCCACATTCGGGTGTTGTACATAACCATAATGACTGCAAAATTTCAGCAATACAAAGCTGAAAATATCATGGACAAAACACTTGCAAAACCTCTTCAAATGTCTCCACTACCACCGGTGTACGTGGGTATGTATTTAAGTGTCAATCTGAACCCGCACATGGACCGCTTCCACATGCAAAACACGGCTATAAAATCCCTCAATTCTCAGCTACGTAGGGCTAAAAATAACCTGGAAAGAACACTTGCATATGGCTTGCAACAAGCCTCCCACCTGTCTTGTCTATCGACAACTAGTCGGGCTGCCCACACATGCATACATATATCTGTCTATGGCTGAATATTCAGCACTTCAAAGCTGTTCAAAACCCTGAAGTATGACGATGCCAAAAAAGAGATACCGAAGAAAATCTATACCGGAGAGTATGATGCCAGAGAGGACGATGACAAAAAAGTTGAAATCGGAGAGCTCCATGAGGAAAACTGAAGCTAATGCCGAGACTTAGAGAAAACCCGATGTCGAGAACGTTGAAGTCGCGGACGATGCCGGGTTTGCACACACACTATGTGTGTCAATGTCGGATAACAGATTTCATATATATAGAGCTGCGGACGGGATGCCGATGTCAAAGAATCCATGGTGTCTCTTCTCTCTCTCTCTCTGTCTCTCTCTCTATACGCCTTCCTTATCAAGCAAGGTGAACACGTTGCTTTCACAATCTTGTTTAGCACCTATCACAAATAGCCACGACCTACCTAAGATGATAAGGTATGCACTAGAACCTTCTTTCATCACAAAGAAGTGGATTAGGCACTCAATGCACATCACCTTCACTCTTACATGTTGAGCCATGCCCAAACACCTAACCTTACCATGGTTATCCATCCTCATTCGGAACAATTGATTTGGCCACTGCTTTAACACTTGTCTCACTCATCACAATTTTTGTCATGATGAAAAAATTTGCTCCACCATCTATATAGGCTTGAACCTACATCCTCCTTTTGATGACAACATGCACCAAAGGAAGAACATCAGCTGTGATAGGGGTGGAGTGTGCGTGTGAGGAAGCATGCAAGAGAGGGAAGGAGAAGTTGCGCAACAGAGTGGGTTAGTGGAGAGAAATGTGAGAGAGTGGTCAACTCTCTCACTTTTTCTCCCTATATTTAGTTAGGAAGAAAAAGTCTAAGGGTGGTTTCCCACGGCCACTTGGCCTATATCCTAACAACCTCCCACTTGAAGGTCATGGTGGCCAATACAAAGTTGATGAAGCATCGCCTAGGCTTCATCCTACACCCATAAGTTCTATGTAATGTGTAAATTTCTCCAAGGCTAGGCTCTTCGTGAGAGCATTTGCGGGGTTGTCGTCAGAGTGGACCTTGACAAGCTCGATGCACTTGCCAGCCAATGCATCTCGCATGACATGGTATCTGACCTCTATGTGTTTCAAATTTGAGTGGAACACTTGACTCTTTGCCAAAGCAATGGCACTCTGACTATCACAATGCAGTACAGTAACCTTGTGAATGCCCAAACGATCTAATCACATGGCTTCCTTGCTTACGACACAGACGCAACAACATATTTTGTCTCAATGGTAGATGAAGACGTGCAGTCTTGGAGACACGATCTCCAAGAGATAAGTGCTCTTGCAATTATGAACACATAGATAAATGTGGATCTTCTACGATCCATACAACCCGCAAAATCCGCATCCGTGTAACCTACAATAGATACATCACTATTTTTGAAGCGTAAACACTTGCTAGCTGTACCCTTCCATTATTTGAGGATTTTCTTCACTGCTTTCTAATGCTTCTTGCGAGGGTTTTCCATGTACCTACTAACCACTCACACTGCATGTGCAATGTCTGGTCTTGTGGCTACCATAGCGTACATCAAACTGCCAACTACTAAAGAATATGGCACTTTTGCCATTTCCTCTTTCTCAGCAACTGCCTTGAGAGAATCATCCTTTGCTAAGTTTGGAGTATGCTTGCATTGGGGTACTCTGTGGCTTCCCCCCCCTGCATACTAAAATGTTGCAAGACTTTGTGGATGTACTATTCTTGAGATAATTCAAGAATTCCAAGTTGGTTGTCTCTCTTGATTTTTTGCATACCAAGAAATTGATTGGAATTTCCCAAATCTTTCATGGAAAATTGAGTGCTTAGCATCTTTTTCAACTGATTGGTCCCATCAATTGATTTGCCTGTGAGAATCATATCATCTACATACAAGATCAAGATGATTAAAGAACCATCATTCAACGTCTTTGTGTATATGCAGTGATCCTCTTGAATTCTTATGTAACCCTGGGATTGCATGAATTTGAAATATTTTTGATACCACTGTCTAGAACCTTACTTGAGGGCATGGAGTGCCTTTTTAAGTCTACAAACCAATTCTACCCTCGTTGGCTTTTGAGTTTCACATACAAAACCCTCTGGTTGTTACATGTAGACATCTTCATTTAGATCCCTATGAAGAAATGCTGTGTTTACGTCCATTTGGACACGTTCCATGTCCTTGATAGCAACCAAGCCAAGCACAGTGCGAAGTGTAGTCATCTTGACTACTAGAGAGAAAATATCATTGAAATCCACACCTTTTGCTGACGAACCTTGTACCTAGGCTCTTGATCTTCCGGTGTATACTTCGTTTTGTATACCCAATTGCAAGGTAAATCATTTTTTCCTTTTGGTAATTCAACAAAATTCCATGTCTCATAAGCCACAATCGAATTGTATTCTGATTGCATAGACTGCTCCCACTTTACACTATCGTCCATTGGTATAGCTTCTTTGTAGCAGGTTTGCTCTCCATTGTCAGTGACCAAAATGTGGTGTATACCCGGCTCAAACCGCTCGGGCACACGTGATACTCTTATAGAGTGTCTCAGTGCCTGACTGCTAGACTCTACTCTCTCCAGAGCAATAATAGTATCTTGCACTTGAGGATTAAGTGCAACACTACTGAACTGAGTTGGTTCGAAAGCTACATCCTCAAAACGAAGCGTCTGTACTCAACTTCTTTAATGGGATTCTTGTGAATTTATGATTCATTGAAAATCACGTGTGAGCTATGAATGACTTCGTTGGATTCTAGGTGCCAGAGACGATAGCCCATCTCTCCATTTGCACCATAGCCGATAAAAGTGCATTTGTGTGACTTGGGATCTAACTTGCAACAAAGTTCTTTAAGCACATGTGCATATGCCTCACATCCAAATACACGTAGTCTAGGTGTTCGCTTAGTTTCTTGTTCAATGGCAAAGATATTAACCTACTATGTTTGCTTGGCAACATAGATAGAGTGTTTGTCGCCACTTGAAACAAACATAGAGTACATGGATCTATTTTTATGACCTTTCATCATGACAAGGTTGTTCTTGCATATTAGCCAAGAACGATTACCAAAAACTGTAGTGTAGCCAAGATCATCCAATTGCCCTATAGAAAGCAAACTCTTTGTAATCTTGGGCACATGTCTGACATTCTACAACACAAAAGTAGTGCCATTATGCATATGAAGTTTCACATCACCAATGCCGATTATGTGAAGCTCATAGGAATCACCAAGGTTGACTATGCCATGCAAGGATGCATTAGAGGAAAACCACTCTCTATGCGGTGTGACATGAAAACTTGCACCAGAATCAAGTATCTAATTCGGTGCATAACCCTCATCCTGTTCAACCAAAGCATTTGAAGTGAGATCTAAAGTGAAATTGAGAACATTTGAGGGATCTGCTGTTACCTCTGCATGAATCTCTGTTGGCATAATGTTCATCACTGGAGGAGGAGCATCCTCTACTGCACTGGTAGGTATGGGAGACTCAACCACATTGAGCTCCTCAATCTTTATCGTACTTTTGCCTTTGCTAGAATTATCTTTTTGCATGTTTTTTCGATCTCTTAAAAAACTACGCCAATCCTTTTGTAATGGCCCTTCTTATGGAAATAGTACCACTCGACATTTCTGGCACTGCGGTCTCTACTTGAGTTCTTGTGTCTGCTAGGACTACGAGGATTCTGCTCTCTACTTTTGCTTTTGTATTTGGTCCTATCGTGGCCTCTTGCCTTCATTGAATTGCCATCCATATATGCATCTCCATTACCAGCAGTGTCAAGAGATTTACGTCGAATCTCTTCAATGAGCAACGCATTTGTGACGTCATTGAACACTAACTTTCTATTCGGAGCCGAATTTGCTAATGGCTGTGCAAAAGATGTCCCACGAACTGGGTACAGAGCATAACAAGAATATAGACTTGAGTTCGTCATCAAAATCCTTAAAGCCTTGAGATGTCAACTGATTGAACCAGGAGTTGAACTCATTTAAGTGATCAGAACTGTGCTACCTTCTTTCATATTGAACTTCATAAGATTTTTCATGAGAAAAGCTCTATTGGATGTACGTTTTCTCTCCCATGCTGAACATAAGCTATCCCAAAGTTCCTTGGTCGTTGTCTTTCCTATCTTAGTGAAGAACACTGACTCGGCTAGATGTAGACGTATCGTAGCCATGGCTCTTGCATCCAAAAGCTCCCACTGATCTTGCGTATAGTCATCATCCTCTGCACGCTCTTTCAACGATATTGATAGGCCTTTGTTTTTAAAAACATCTTTGGCATGCGCTCTTTCCACATGGTGAAGCTGTTGCCATCGAACTTGCAAATGAAATACTCCTCCTTCTTTGAAGAAGAAGCCATGGTTGACAAGAGGGTTTGGGAGGTGCCAAACTATGGCGAGAAGCTGCAAAAATTTGGGCAGAGTAACCTTTGTATCGGAAATAAAATCTCAACCGAAATAGGGTCCAAAGTTGCCAACAATGAAAGTCACGTCTCGCGGGAAGGGAATCTAGCAGAGTTTCCTTTGTATGACGAGACAAAACTCAACTCAAAACGCATAAATATGCCAGCTGCACTAATTGGGCATCTACTACACAAAACCACTACTATGTAACCACCAACTCGGTGTCAAAACCACAAAAAACCATCAAGATACATTTCCTATGGCGAGGGTACCTGTATCACCGAAGGTGTCTCAAAATTTGAGCACACACCAGCTCAAAGAAAACCTCACACTATTGACCCTCCAAAAGGCTAATGCAGACACAAATGGACTAGCCATAGTATAGAAAGGGTTCTTCCGGTTCGAGTCTTAGAAACGACCGGGAAAAACTGCCTAAATAGCCAAAAATGGATCCACACATTGTCATGTCGTGGCCCGTGCGTAATGTGAAACTAAAATACCTACCTCACTCTCGATGATTTTGATATGTGGGATCGAATGATATAATGTACATAGTGTGATATACACTACAACAAAAAAGGGGGCCTTCGACGTAGGTTTTAACTCACCCCGTTGAAAAAACCGTTGATATATGCGTCCCTACAAAAACGTCGCTATATGCGTCGATATACACATCGAAAGGTAACATTATCAACGTGTATTTCGATGGGCTTAGAGACGCATATAGCGGCGATCATAACAGAATTTTTTTTTCTTGGGCAGAGGACAGGCAGTCTGGCCTGTGCCCAGTGAAAAGATGGACACAGCCATAGCCAAACTGCCTGTCCTCTACCCAAGAAAGCGAGCTGCACCAAAATCAACCGTGCTCTCACAAAAATTTTGGCAGAGTTCCCTTCGTTTTTACATAAACTTAAAAAAAAAAAACCATATCATGTATACGCCTCCTACATGCTATCCATGTAGGATCTCACATGAGATTTAAGGCCAATGAAAGAAATGAAATGAACTTTGTGCAAAACCATAACCGTACCAACTTAAAACCATAACCAAATTAAAACAGTGGGATTAAATTCAAAATTTATGAAAAAAAGGGTTAAAATTTGACGTGTACTAAGTGAAAGCGCTTACTCATTAATGATCACCTCAAGGTACGTTGAAGAACTTAATGCAAATATTCTCTCGAGTCTCGTCCCTCCCACTCTATCTCGCTCGTTCCTCCCCCCCTCTCAGTCTCGCCAGCGCCATTCAGGTTTCTGATTCCCTCTTTCCTCCCTCCTTTGTGTTTCTCTGCTAGCCGAAGCAACAAGCAGCAACATCACAACAACATCAAGCAAATTCAAGAGGAGTACTTTTTGCTAGGCTGGTCATCAACTTCAGTAAAAATCCCCTGCTGCAGCAACAGGTATGTGTCATCATGTAGCTTGAAGCATTCTATCTCGAATGTTGGTTGAATTTGAATGTGGCTGGTTTTCCTAGGTAGCATTGATTCATGTTTTAACATGCTTCATGCAGATGTAGAAGCGCTGTATGCTTGTCTTTGAATGTGTGGCAAGATAACCAAAGGGGGCTTGGCCTAGTGGTTAAAGTGAATGGGTGGGTGCGTAAGGACCCAGGTTCAACCCCTGGCGATATGGTCTTCCCTCTGTTGGGTGGCAAGATAATCATGGATTGTAACTATTAATGATGCATGTGTAAGTTTAGAATTTATTTCTGGAATGTATATGCATTGTGTGTGCATGATTATACGAATGCATTATGCAAGTTCAAGCATGAATGCATTTAACTATTGATCTTGTATCTATGTGGCATTTGTGATTTTTTCAGGATGAAGAACTAGGCTACAAAAGGACCTTCAGACTCTGACAAGGGTACACCTAGGAAGGGAAAGAGCTCTATGCAGAAGTTTCCTATCAAAATAGGTTAGACGCATCATGCATGCATTTCTAAAATTGGTTTTATGTCTTGTAAAATTTCTCAATTTTTTGCACATGCAGGCTACAAAAAGAACTTCCAAGTCCCCCAAGGGTACACCTAAGAAGCAAAATGTTCAGCAGGTTAGATGCAAGTATTTCCCCCATGGATTCAATTAAAGTGTTTCTTTATTAGGAAAAAGTAGTGTGCACACTACTAGTAAATATCAAGTGGGTGAACCCCACTTTTTATGGGTACAGCACCACTGATAGGCTGTGTTGAAGTGGTGCACCTGCAGCACCCTTTAAAGTTGGGCAGAAACCATGGTTGCATCACTACATAGTTATGCTGATATGGTGCACCATCTCTTAAAAGTGATACTGGACCACTTTAAAGTGCTGGGTAGCACTAAAAAGAGGTAAGGTTCTAGTAAAAACTAGCGATCCAATGGGTGCATCACTTTCCAGTGGAAAACCCTATCTATTTTGTGGTGAAGCATCACTTTTAAGCGAAGCATCACGATGGTGCACCACTTTTCAGTGGTTTTACACACTTTTAAGGTACCGAATAACGTTCTAGTTAAGAAGCACCACTTACAACTATAAAGTGGTGCTTCTTAACTAGAACGTTATTCGGTACCTTAAAAGTGTGTAAAACCACTGAAAAGTGGTGCTTTTTAACCTGAACGTTATTTGGTTTAAAGTGGTAAACACCAATAAAGTGGTGCTCACCACTTTTTGTGGTTCAAATCACATTTAAGTGGTGTTTATAGTGGTGAAGACCACTATAAAGTGGTGAACATCACTATAAAGTGGTTCTTCTTAACTAGAATGTTATTCGGTACCTTAAAAGTGTGTAGGACCACTGAAAAGTGGTGCTTCTTAACCTGAACGTTATTTGGTATAAAGTGGTGTGTGATGGTCAACCACTTTCATTGCTGTAGAACCACTTTTTAGTGATGCTTTACAAAAGTTCAATAATCGTTAGTTCTGCATCTTTGCTAAAAGTGGTGGTTAGGTGCTTTTAAGTGATGAAGTTTTACAAGGAGATACCACATTCTATTGGTGTAGCACCACTTTTTAGGAGTGTAGCACCAGTTTTAAGTTGTGTACAAAAATTCACATCGGTGTAGCACAACTGAACAGTGGTTCAGCCCACTTTTATGTGCTGGAGCACCACTTTAAAGTGGTGAAGAAACACCAAAAGGGGATGTATAACTAGAAAATAGTGGTCTAGCAGGACTTTTTAGTGTTACCTAACCAGTTTTAAGTGGTTGAGAATCATTTAGTGGTACACCACCACTTAAAAATTTTGCAGTACCACTGAGAATGGTGCAGAAATGATTTCAACCACTTCTTATTGTTGATAAAACAAGTTTAATTATGGCTCATTACATACTAACATGCATTCTTATATGTTTTTACAGGGCGGTGGATAGTACCACGAGTGGCCTTACACACTCAAACAAAATTTTGCTTCATCAAGGAAGATTTTCATACCGAATATGGGCTATGCTTGGTTGGCTAGGATCTGAAGATCCTATGTGATGATGATTTCTCAGATGAGGAGTGGCTTAGTGTATGGCTTTACAAACGCCACCAAAAGGAGAAGATGCATTTAAAGGGACTGAGGCCTGAAATGTATAAAGAATGTCTCCTGCTATACCACAAAGTATATCAGGGAGCTCCCCCAAACAACGAGGTAGGCGTGCATTTTGCACATGGATTTACTTGGCAAAAGTGGAAGGCCGCTGAAGATTCTCAAGGTTTAGTGGCATGGGCTGTGTAGGCCGAAGGTGTTATCAAAATGTTATGCCAACAAAAAACTTTAAATAGGAAATTGGAGAAATGGAGGTCCACAAACGATGCATGTCTTGGAAGCGAGTGGAAATTTAATGCAGAAAATATGCCTAATTACACTGACAGTACTGGCACAGGCTTTGACTGGCATACATACTCAGGTGGACATCAATTTTCAGGGCAGGCTAAGGAGGAATTTCTAAAGAAGCGGGCCTTTGTCTCGATGGGAACATTTGGAATGTCAAATGTTTCCTCAACTACATTTTCTGCGTCAACGACGACTGATGTAGCAGCTATTTCTAACATGAAGGCTAATGCTGCTGAAAAGTTAAAAGAGAAGCTGAAATGTCTCGAAGCAATAAAAATTGCTTTAGATCAATCAAAGACAAAGAGAGATGAGCAGGTTGGTTTGATGCGAGGCGCCGCCAAGATCGTAGAGAGACTGAACAAGGATATGGAGGAACTCAAGTTGCATAAGGCTGGGCTTGTACCAAACGAGGAAGCAATGGCAAAGCTTGAGACCTTGATTCAAATCAGAAAGAAGGCTCTCAAAGACATGGGACTTGATATTGAAGTGCAAAATCTCGATAACCTAGGTGAACAGGCAGCACAGTTACAGGTATGTAAGCTTGATTGATTCACCTAGTAGTAGTTGATATTACTTAAAAGTGGTTAAACTCTAATTAGAAAAAAATGGTTAGAGACCATCATATATGGTAAAAGACCACTTAAATGTGTTTATATAACACTCTTAAGTGGTACCACATAAAGTGATGAAGACTCTTGAAAGTAATGCACAAACACTTATACTGTTTTATAAAGTACGCAGTTCTATTTTTTTACAAGGTCAGCATGACACTTTGTTATGGGAAGTAGAAGTGGCGACAGGGCATCTTCGATTTGTGGAAACGATTATTAATTTGTTCAAGTCAAGAATGCCTACCCTTCCTGTCAGACCGCCTGTTCATTTGGGATTGGACAATAGTTGTGTGCAGTTAGGTGATTGTGTTGCTTGTGGAATGTCTATCATGCAGTCTGTTGTTACCGGTGTCTACATGCTTCGGTGTCAACATCCGTATCACCCTCTTTGTTTTGTAACTGCCTGTAAGTCTGCCGGCCAGTGTCTATTTCATGGATGTGAGGAACCTTTAAAAGATGCTTCGAAGATACTGGCATCTGCAGAGGCAAACATGGATGAGCATGTTGGTACAGGTAATTGATGTTTTTATACCTTATGATATGAAGCTGATTGTAGATTCATTTCTTGACCATTATGTTTCTTTTCTCCATGTAATTGCAGAGAAAGATCCAATGGAAGGCATCTTTGGATCTCCTGTTGATGGAATTGGTAATATTCTATGGAACATTCTTCTCTTTGAATGTTCACATAACTTAATATTGAGTATTATTACATTGTCTTTTATGTAGCACACTCCCAAGCTGGGTCATCACGCAAGCCCAATATTGATAACATGTGTGGTGGGTGCGGGGATAAGAATGCATCCTAGAAACAAGCAGGTGAAGACACTCCGGACCAACAAAAGGCAGAAAAAAGGGCTGAAGAAAGAGCAGATGTAGTGGGAGCTCAAGGTGACGCATCCAAGGAGTCAGCTGAGGTGCCTCTGAAGCCTGAACGTTCAATGAACAAGGACGTAGAGGACGCTGAAAAATCATCTGAGAAGACAATTGAAAAGGATACAACAGTGAACTTGTCTGATGAGGACTCAGAACTTCTTATTTCAGAGGTTTGTGCAGAGATTTTGGGGCGTAGGAAAAAGAGGAGCAACACTGAAGAGCGCGCCACACCAAAGAAAAAAGCTAAGGTTGCATCCAAGCCTCTAGAGCCTACTCCAGGAGGTAAAAAGTCCAAGGAGCCTTCATCTGCTCGGAAAAAGACTAACCTCCAAGCACCCAACCTTAAACCTCCCAAACCAAAGTCCCGCAAGAAACTTATGTAGCCCCTATTAACCTTTTGTGCTTTGTAGCCTCTTTGTAATTTTGTCTTTGTACCCTCATTTTGATGATAATGAAACAATGGCTTTATTTTTCATTCACCAGTTGTTTATTGCTCATTGATTGTCTATTTATTGTACTCATATTGTTCATTGACTGTCTATTTATTGCACTCGTATTGTTCTTTCTGACATCATCATGAGCATCTTCAAGTAGAGCTTATTTTTTCTCTCCAGTATCTCCTGCCAAGTGGACTGTTGCCATAGAAGTTTAGGAAATTAATGAAATGGAAATCAATAGCCTGGAAGGTATACTTTTCAAGTGTATTTTGAAAAGGTTAATATGTCAGACTGATTGAGGTTTTTAAGGCATGGTACTTGTCTATGGTAGAACTTAGCTGGATTGGAGATGTTCAAGAACCAGATGGGAAGGTTGAATACATAGCAGCTAAGCAGGATGCAGAGCAGGATGCAGATGTAACACTAGATAAAGTAGAGGAAGACCAGGAACTAGCAATTTGCCTCGAAATTGAGGAGATTTTTCCAAACTGCCCTAGATGGGGATATCTTGTTTTGAATTTCTGCAAGATCAAAAAGCTCATCATCCTTGATCTCGATGGACCATTCGTGAAACGAGATGTAACCAAACGTGATCCAAAGACTGGACAAATTAAACACCCTGCACGTCCAGCTTCCGACAGAGTTAAACTAAAAACAGTTGGACGAGAAGTTGTGGATCTACTACCGTAGAAATGTTGAGCAATTTGTTTGGGATTTGAGGCAAACAGCAGATGCAATGATTTGGAGCACTTGTACTACTGCTAACATTGAGCATATCCTCAGTACATGTTGGCCAGACATATGGGAACATAGGACTTATTACTTTAGGGATCTCTTCTCAAACTGGCAATGTGAAAAGTGGTCGTATTTTGAAGAGATTGCTGGAGCTCCAAGAGACATTGCAGGTGAACCTGTGTCTTTCAAGCCCCTTTACCATGTCTGGAACAAGTTTCCAGAATACGACTCCTCTCGGACATTGCTGGTAGATGACTCGAGATATAAAAATCTGCGCAATGTCTGGGACAACTGTATATGTCCACCCACCTTTGATCCTCTTGATGAAGAACAAGACCCTGATTACCTCACGCACACACTATTTCCATGGGTGTGCAGATGGGCACTAACCCCCAATACCCTAGAGTATACAAAGGCAAACCCCATCAGCAATCCCTAAGATGAACTTTCGAGTCTAGTCTTTGAGCACTTTGATATAAATGGAGATGAATGAGATTGTACATCCGGAAGTGCCAGAAACGTTATATATTGTACATTCTTGGTGGATATATAGACATTTCTGGGTAATTGTTGTAATATACTTTTTGTAATATATAGAAGTTCTCACACTTTATTGTCTCTACACTTATGAATGTCTCAGAACCACTTTTTAGTGGTGCTAAACCCCTAAAACGTGGTTAAATTTTTATTATGTTATTGCAATAGTTTTTTTGGAACTGCAACACCATTTAATGGTGATGTTTGGGGGGAGTGGTGAAGCATTCTTAACCACTTTTTAGTGGTGCTAAACCACTTTAGTACCACTAAAAAGTGGTAAATTTTTATTGAGTTTTTCTGAAACTGCAACACTTTTTAGTGGTGATGTTTGGAGGGGGGAGGGGGGAGTGGTGAAGCATTCTCAAAAACCAACATGTCAATTCCATCGTACGTTTACACCAATTCTATCTTGTTCAATCTTTCACTAGATGATATAAAATCAGATTTGATTTACAATTCAAAGGGCATGCTATTGTATATTGCCTCATGGTTTTCATTGGAAAGTTCGAACACTTCTCCTATGCCATCGAGCACTACAGGCTCCATAGGGAACTTTATTGCCCTTATCAAGTGGGAATATATGAAAACTACTGGCTTGTTATCCCACAACTCATACAAGTGTGCTTGTAGGGATTTATACCAATGGCCCGTGACCATATAGGTATGCTTCTCTATCTTGTTTCCCCATGCATCAATTTGCTTGTTAGTTGTTAGGCTCTTAGCTACTACACACTTCAAAATGTAGAAGTCAACAGCCTCCTCATTATTCTCTTTAGAAGTGACAACAAAATTGTCTCGAGGTGTGAGAGCATTGCTTAAGGAGTCATAATGACCTCAATAAGTGGCACCATGGAACTCCTCATCGTTAAGTCTCTGTATGACTGGGAATCATTACCAAGTGGCTCGAAAGTGTGATATTGCCACGTCTCCACATGTGATCTGTTCATACACTTTCTCCAATGGCCAAGCCTGCAAGGAAAACAAAATCATGACAACCGTTTTGATCGCAATGCACAAGTGTTGTTCTCAGAATACCCATTCACACAGTGTATTTCTCTTGAGCCCTTGAATGGTTTGTAGTCCCATTGATGAGATCACTGAACATCGCCTAGCTTGACCTCCTAGAACACCCTACTGACCTCCCTCTTTTGCTTGTCATACATAGCAGTTGCTCCAGTACTGAGATGCATTCTAAAAAAAGAGACAACTTCAACTGCACAAGTCAACCGCACGCTATTTTGCTTCAATTGCTCATGAGTTAGAGCCCTTTTAATGACAGCCCCAGCCGCATCATGTTCCCCCTTTCCATGTCCTGAGCAAAAAAAATTCCAATTCATTTCCATGCGAGTAAGGCTCCAATATCTAGCAACAAAGTAAAACGGTCGCTTTGCTTTAAATTGTGAAGCTGCGCCATCTCACCAAACCCAATGTTTTTTAAAGCTTAGCCCTTGATCTCTCAACCATTGAGCATGTAAGAGAAAAGAATGCTGCACAAATAAGGTGTCATGTTGTTTATCATCTGAGACAAAAAAGTGCATGGTCTTCTTTATTGCACTTGATGCGATGCGGAAATAAGTAATCAGGACAAAGATAGTGACCTGCTTAGTGTACCAATGCATTGATTGGATCTCATTTTGCTCCTTCAAGGAGTATTTCTTTGCAAAGTCAATGACGGAGACAACCACATCATCTGGAAACAAAGAAATGCAGTCCTTGAACTGTTGTGCTTGCCACCTAAATATAAAATTGTGAGTGACATACTTCTTCAAGTGGTCTTGGTACACTCGCAAAAGTTCTCTAGGGAGCATTTTCTTGTGGAAAATGTCTTTCACAGTGATCTTTCTAGCTTCATTGTTTAATCTAGTAGAACCCACTATATTTTCAAAAAACTTCACAGATACTTGCTTACTCTGCTCAAATTCTTCTCTTGGACAGATCTGAATATTACCTACACCGCATGCATTGCATGTTCCCATTAAGCATTGGTAGCTATGGAAACTATGTTCTGCAAGTATAGGGTAGAGTATAGACTCCAACAGTGAAGTGGTACTCATACTTGAATCTGAATATCTGCATACTTTATCTTGAATCTTAAATAAAGCTCCACCTGCAATATACATGTATACAAATGTTAAAAATAAACTTAGCATTCAAAACTGGTTAAACTGTTTCAAAACATTAAAAAGTGATTCTATATCACTAAAAACTGGTGTGCACCACTAAAAACTAGTAATGATACATTCAGTAGTATTGTTTTACCTGTGAAAATAATGCACCACAAATACAAATTAGTGTAGAAACTAGTAACCATACAAAAAGGTAGAATATTAAGAGGTTGTGTGAGGACAACTTAATAGTGGTGAGAAACCGCATTCAGCGTAACTAAAAAGTGGTTTGGCACGACTTAAAAGTGAATTCAAACCACTTGACCGTGATGAACCGCTAATAAAAAATGGTGTGCACTGCTTGAATATGGTGGGCAACGATTAAAAAGTGGTGAGTAAGGACATGAAAGTTCTGGGGAAGTTCAGAACTAGCAATTAAAAAGTAGCTGGGAGGGACAAAATACTAGGCGACGGACCAGCATTAGCACTAGATAGTAGTCCAACACAACTTGAAAGTGGAGGATCTCTTGTGAAAAGTGTTTGATGACCACTTTAGAGTGGTGAGCGACTAGTTCACAGTGGCCAGTCACCAATTAAAATCTAGCACTTAAAAAGTAGCTGGGAGGGACAAAATACTAGGCGACAGACCAGCATTAGAACTAGATAGTTGTCCAACACAACTTGGAAGTGGAGGAGCTCTTGTGAAAAGTGCTTCAAGACCACTTGAGAGTGGTGAGCAACTACTTCAAAGTGGGTAGTCACCACTTGAACGCGGATTCTGGTCACTTGAATGCGTTTTTGGCCACTTGAAAGCGGGAACTTGCCGCTTGATTGCAGTGACAAGGTTTTAGCTACCACTTGAAAGTGGTGTCTTGCCACTTGGGAGTGGTGCCTCATCACCTGCATGGAGTGATGACTGAGATAGTGACTTAGCACATGAAAGTGGTGTCTCACCACTTGATGACCACTTGAAATTAGTGAGCAACTACTTCAAAGTAGGCAGTCACCACTTGAACGCTGATTCTGGTCACTTGAATGCGGTGTCTGTCCACTTGAAAGAGGGAGCTTGCCGCTTGATTGCAGTGACCAGGTTTAAGCTATCACTTGAAAGTGGTATCTCACTACTTGATGACCACTTGAGAATGGTGAGCAACTAGTTCAAAGTGGGCACTCACCACTTGAACATGGATTCAAGTCATTGGAATGCGGTGTTCGGCCACTTGAAAGTGGTGTCTCACCACTTGCATGGAGTGATGACTAACGTAGTACTTGGCACATGAAAGTGGTGTCTCACCACTTGATGACCACTTGAGAGTGGTGAGAAACTAGTTCAAAGTGGGCAGTCACCACTTTAACGCGTTTTCTTGTCACTTGAATGCAGTGTCTGGCCACTTGAAAGCGGGAACTTTCCGCTTGATTGCAGTGATAAGGTTTTAGTTACTACTTGAAAGTGGTGTCACACCACTTGGGAGTGGTGCCTCACCACTTGCATGGAGTGATGGACTGACGTAGTGACTTAGCACATGAAAGTGGCTTCTCACCACTTGAATGCGGTCAGACACCATGTGAAAGTGGTTTTTATACGTGTAAGTGTTGTGTGCACCGCTTCATTGTGGTCTGGCAGCACTTGTAAGTGTTTACTAAAAAAATGTGTTCAAACTCCACTAATATGGTTTTGGCTACCATCATAAGGTGGTGGGCACCATTCATACAGCAGCAGTAAAATGTCTATGGCACTACTATAAGTGTTGCACCATGACTAAAAGCTGCTACATCACTTGGAAAAAGTGATGCACCACCAAAAACGTTTGCACCTATAACACCCCTACGAGTTTGTAAAACACGTCTGTTAGGATTGGGTAAACAAGACTTTTTAGTGGGTGAACACCACTTTGTAGGGTTGACGGTGAAGCGTTGGTGCATTTCTAGTAAAAACTGTTTCTTAAACATTAAAACCTGCTGCAAAACATTAAAAGTTGATTCAAACACACTAAAAAGTGGTGTGGAAACACAAGTAAAAGTGCTTCAAAAACATTTAGAACTATTGATCAAATTTTAGAAGTGGTTCAGATACAATTAGAGATCAATATAGTAATGTTTCACCACTTTTTAATGTTGCAGCACCACTAGAAAGTGGTGCAAAACACCAAAACAAGCTGTAGCACTAATAAAAAGAAGTATAGAAACATAATATTGTGGCAGTAATGAGTTGTAGCACCAATAAAAAGTGGTATAGAAACATAATGTTGTAGCAGGAATATGAGTTGTAACACCAATAAAAAGTGCTAAAAAAATATATCAATTACCTGAGGCTCCTCAAGAAGGTGGATTGGATGCTTTACATATGAACATCTGGCTAGTCTCTTACTGCAAACATCTTTCCTGTTGGGGGACACCCTCGTCTCATCCGTCCAAAATTGAAAGACTATGTCTTTAACAGTTTGAGTGATGTGAGTTCTCCGTGCATCATCTCTATGACACCCAGATGCAGGGAACAAACTATCGGATTCACTTGACACTATTAAGTGATGTTTGGCTGAATATAAGTTTCTTTTGTGGATCCCCATAAGCTTGGCAGCTTGCGGTATGCTCATGTCAGTGTTTTGCTCCTTGCTTCCACCATTCACCAACATCATCATTGCTGATTTCTTCACAAAAAACTCGTATGAAGATCTTGGGACCTTCACATGATTCAAAGTGTTCCGGATGTTCCTCAGCATAATTGCTTCCAACTCTTTGGATTTGCTTTGCATAGTAAGGAAGCAAGGATGTTGAAGAAGTTCATCAAAGATTTCCTTCCTACCACTTGCATCCATTCCCACGGTTAATGTATCAAAGTGTTGTACCATAGATTGACATATCCGTCGTTTCTTTCTTTCATCCATCTCCCCTATATTGCTTTCCGTCACAAAGTTGACCGTCGTTGCCTTACGTTGCTTTCGTTTCTGAGCAGCCCAATATTCCCTCATTAATTTTCTGCGCTGAAGTTGAGCTTCTCTACTCAATGACGATGAGCTAATAGACAGTTCTTCACTGTGCTCCATTGTTGCAGTACTTTCAAAGGATTGCTCTACAAGAAATACAATACAAATAATAACTACACGCTATACTTTTAATTAATACATGGCACTTCTTGCACTAATTAGCAAGATACTAACAAAGCATAATAAGTGTTTACATACCTCAAGAATCATCAAGTAGAAGAGGAACCTATAGAGATATAGTTCGTGAGAGAGAGAGAAAGAGTGCTGAGAGAGAGAGAGATGAGTGCGAGCTCAGACACAAGAGGAGCCATGCTTAGAGAGAGAAAGAGAGAGAGAGATAGAGGGGGGGATGAGCGATACAGAAAGCTTAGCAAGAGCTCTGTGAGAGAGAGATAGAGAGGAGCTAGATAGAGCTCCAAGAGAGATCTCAGAGACAAAGAAAGCTCAGATAGGTTGTAGCGGGAAAGAAGCGGCGGACAATAACCCAGCGTTCAACAGTAAATTACATTTAGTCTCATTAATTGTGGTACGTTAGGAGACTTAATTGACATACCTTAGGAGAGTGATATTCTTTTTGAGATTTGAAGCACTTTTAAAACACCCACTTTTAAGCACAAAAAAGCAATGTCCTTGACATTACTTTCCAGGCCACCTATACATGCTTTCACCCAACCATATATGTCTACACAAAAAAGAGACACAGAAGCGTGTCTGTGTCTCACAAAGCATATATATGAAATCCACTGATGACTAGGCGTCACAACCTGCACATAGGAAAAGTCACAAAATTAGTATTGATATTACTTCACATATACTTATTTAATTAAATCAACTCACACATATTAACGTCTCACCTCAATCGATCAGCGAGACTCTAAGGCCTCCCAGTCTACAGGATCTCCTGAAGCATCAAGATCATTCAATACTTCATAGATACCTCTGCGATATCCATCTGTCTCCTCCTGGTGTGCCGGGACTCGATTCATCGCAAGATTCTGCGTTTATACAAAAATCAAAGTAATAAGAATACATGATTCATCACGTTTAAAAAAACGCCATAGCTAGGATTGGATTGGAAACTCACAAACTCATAGCGAAAGGTGTCAAAGCCTCCGCTGCCAAGATGAGATGTCCCCCTGGTCATCTGTCGTATCTGCGCGTCCTGACGCTGCTGTCTGAACTGCGTGTTCGCTGTCCGCTCATCCTTCTTGATCTGCTGCCACATCTCGTGTGGGATTCCCGAAGGCTTAGGCGAGCCGGTCCTGAAAGCCTGCAGAGCTGCATCTCGTCAATGTATCACGGTGTCCTGTGCAACACCCTTGATCCACCTCCTCAGAACAACCTTTGAACCTGGAGCAGGCTGGTACTCTCTCATGATGGTCTCCACTATATAACTGACTTTGTCCTCATCCTGGTCAGGCCAAGGCGTCAGAATGCTGGTCAAAAGCTGCAGCTCCACGAGCTGTCCAATCCGCTGTCTCATCTCAGTTTCGACTCTATCCATGTCAACAGAACCATCTGCCTGTACAATATAGAGCTTGGAGACACTAGGATCGTGTGCCCCCCAAGGTGTCTGAGGTGTGTCAAGAGGTCAATAGTTGCTTTGCCTCTGGCCTGGAGGGGGTCATTTCATTGCCAGCTAGGTGAAGTTGCTCCCGCAACAACCTGTTTAAGCCACATTAAATTAAAAAGCTCTCCAAGCACGTCACCGTTGCAATCGGAAAATCTCTTTTGTAAATTACGTACCTAACCAAAGCAGTGATGCTTGCATCTGACCACCCGTACAACAGTGATTGAAGATTCAAAAACGCCAGACAAGTATGAAGCACATATATTTTTGCGCCTTCATAGATTGGTTGACGTGCCAACTTCCTCAACATGTCTTCAGGAGATAGGCGCACAGCTTCTGGTGCTGCTTCGTTAGCGTTCTCCTCGCTTGTCTGGAAGAAGGCATCCAGCATCTCCTCCATGGCGTCGTCTTCTCTCTGTAAGCCCTTTTCTGCTTCCATCCTTGGATCTATATTGGTCGGACCTTCACGCATAATCCTTTTCTCTCTCTCTCTCTCTCTCTCTCTCTCTCTCTCTCTCTCTCTCTCTCTCTCTCTCTCTCTCTCTCTCAGATGTAGGTGCTATGTCGCGAAAATCAATGCCCGTTCCGTAGGAGTCGTATCGTAGATTCTGTACGGTTTCTCTAGCAAACTCTCCATACTTGTGCACATGCTCATTACATATCCTATGCTTGCGCAGGATTTGATACTTGCAGAGCGTGCACGAGCATGCAATCTTTTCCTCCATGTTAGTTGATGACGTTACCATCTACAATGATTATGAATGTTTGTTTTAATATATATACTCCTCACAATGTAAACTACCTCGCATTCTCTAGTCTTCCCCAATCTCCGTACACCTCGGTCCATAGGTGTACGGAGATCAGGACCACCGAGTCAAAATCTCGTCTTTATTGGTCAAATCCTATATGGGTAGACACATACGTGCACTCCCAGGTGTACATGGCAA
Organism: Adiantum capillus-veneris; assembly: GCF_014529385.1. Lineage (NCBI taxonomy): Eukaryota > Viridiplantae > Streptophyta > Polypodiopsida > Polypodiales > Pteridaceae > Adiantum > Adiantum capillus-veneris. The sequence goes on from NC_140943.1 coordinate 79,603,634, forward strand.
TGCATGTAGCGGGCAAAACCCCTTTGCCTCTTTTAGTTCCATAGTTTCTTCTAGAGGGAGAGGGAGAGAGAGAGAGAGAGAGAGAGAGAGAGAGAGAGAGAGAGAGAGAGAGAGAGAGAGAGAGAGAGAGAGAGAGAGAGTTTCTGTCCTTTTCACACAATTGGTCAGCCAACCTAACTCTTTGTCTCTCTTCCTCTATCTACTATCTATCTCTTTCTCTCTACCTCTGTAGCTATCTCTAGTTAATTCTCTCTCTCTCTCTCTATATATATATATATCACTCTCTATCTCTCTCTTTGTCTACGTACCCTATCTCTCGTTCTTTCTCTCTCGATCTGGCTCTCGCTATCTCTCTTTCTCTCTCTCTCTCGATCTCGCTCTCACTCTCGCTATCTCTCTTTCGCTCTCTCTCTCTCTCTCTCTCTCTCTCTCTCTCTCTCTCTCTCTCTCGATCTCGCTCTCACTCTCGCTATCTCTCTTTCTCCCTCTATTTCCCTATTTCCTTATCTCTCTCTCTCTCTCTCTCTCTCTCTCTCTCTATATATATATATATATATATATATATATATATATATATATATATATATATATATATATATATATATATATATATATATATATATATATATATATATATATATATATATATATATATATATATATATCACTCTCTCTCTCTCTCTATTCCCTATCTCTCTCTCTCTCTCTCTCTCTCTCTCTCTCTCTCTCTCTCTCTCTCTCTCTCTCACACACACACACACAGCCGTTTTTTGACCTAGTAGGCAGCAGTTCACTCTTTTGACCATAACTTGCTCATCCGAACTCCGATTTAGGTGATCTATAGCCTCAATCGAAGAGCACAAAGCCCTCTACGCATTGATGTAAAGACAGAATTTTTCTGTGTAATGAAAGGCTTTGCTGTAACAGCATCTCAGAACTGAAAAAACTGTCAAAACTTTGCGTTTTTGTTGCCGACTTGAAGGCAATGTCAGACAAAACTCGCAAGGGTGGAAAAGCCACACTCGCCATGGAGAATGATGCAAAATCTCCAAGGAATTTGGATGCTAATCCAACCACATCGTCTACAACAACGGAAGCAATGATCATGGCTTACTTGATCTCGTTACAAGAAACCGTCAACAAGCAAGGTGAAGAGTTGCGCGCACTTGCAATGGAGAATGGTACTTTAAGAGTTCTCGTTGTGGAGAATGAGCACCTCAAGAAGGTTCTTGAAATGCAAACAACACGCTTGATGCATCTTGAGAATGAAGTTCAAGAATGTAAACGCTCTCTTGTGGACATGAATGTAGTGAAAGAGCGCTTGAGCAAAGTTGAGAGTGATCATGTATTGAAAGAGGAAACAATAGATACAATACGACATGATGTATGTGAGATGAGAAATGCATCCAAATCATGGGCTGATATATGTAAGGATAATGTGGTTTCTACATCTCCTATCACGCAAGCCGTTGTCCAAGCAAAGAATGTAGAGAATGTGGACACTCAAGAATTGCAAGAACGACAAAAACGCTCAAAGAACATCGTCATTCGTGGAATCAAGGAGGAAAGCATGGAAACACCCCAATCTCTTGCGGTTGCTATTGAAGAGTTTTTTGCTACACACTTTGGCATGTCAGGAATCATAGCTTATGGTGCACATCGAGTTGGAAAACAAGGAGTCCCTCGCTCGGGAGAAAGACCTATTGTATGTACCATGGCTGATGAGGTAAAGAGAAAGATAATCCTTGACAATGGTTGGATCTACCTCAAAGGAACGGGTTGTAATGTATATGAGGATCGCACTCTTATGCAACAAAATGTACGTCGCAAAGCATACGAGGAAAGAAGCAAGAAGGTTAAGGTATCATCTCAAGAAGAAAAGTCACTTGAGGAGGATGCAAGTCCACCCAACAAATAGGGACACATGATCTATGAGACCAACTCACGCTTGCGAATAAGCTTTTGGAATTGTAACGGGTATCCATGGAATGCGGGAATTGGCATTGATGAGCTTACCAATGACTCCGATGTGATACTTCTTGTCGAAACATGGGAGCATGATGCGCAACAAATTCTTGGATTTGACAAATACGATGTACATTCTTTGATGTGGGCCAAAAATGCAAAGCAACGAAGAGGCCAAGGAGGCGTAGCATGTATGACCAAAAAGGGTTTGAAAGATGTTTCCATTGTCAAAGAAGATAAGTATAAACGCTACTTATGGCTGAAAATCAGCCCACCAAATGGTCAAGTCATGTTTGTGGCCGGCTGCTACATTCCTCACTATGACTCCAACTTTTATGCTCGCTTGAATATGGATAGAGATCAACCCTTTGTTGAACTAGAGGAAGACATTGCTCATTACAAGGATCAAGGTGAAGTCATTGTTTTTGGAGACATGAATGCTCGCACAAATATGTTACAACACGACACACAACAAGTCGACATGCCGCATGTATCAAGAAGAGTGGATGACTCATACATGTATAATCGAAGTTCTAATGATGCAAAAGAAGTGGATCACTATGGAAAGTCACTTCTACATATGTGCACTAGTACCGGAATGCTCATTGCAAATGGTGTATCTCTATGGCAAGGCACCAATGACTTTACATGTAGAAAGCACAATGGTGCTAGCGTGATTGACTATATGTTGTTCTCAGAAGCCACTCTAGAATGCATACAAAGCTTTACACTTGGTGAATGGAATCCGGAATCCGATCATAGGATGTTATGTATTGACCTCAAGTGTGGTAAACGGCCCGAGCATGTAGCCTCCAATCATGATGTGAATCATTTGTACCTACATCTAGACTTCAAACGAGCACTTATATATGCTGATATGGTGGACCAAATGTTAAGCATGATAGAGCATCAAGGGAGCCCAACATTAGAATGCAAGTGGAAAGTTTTCAAAGAAGTAATTTTCTCTTGTGCGAAGGAATGCTTTTCGGTGAAACACATGTCTTGCAAAAGGTCTAAGAAGGGTAGCACCAAGAAGAAATGGTTTGACATGGAATGTAGTCAAGCCCGAAAACACTTGCTAAGATTGGATGCAATCAAAGACAAAGAAGTTTACTTGGAATGTTCACACACATACAAAGCACTTGTTCAAAAGAAGAGGAGAAGGTGGGAAGTCGAAAAACAACTTCTTTTAGCACAAGAGAAAGCACATGCATGTGGCAAGTTTTGGCAAAATCTAAAAGGCAAGCGCGTTGAGAGCTTTGGTGACTTGACTCTTGAGGATATGTATATGCATTGTAAGAACCTCTATGAGCAACCCAATGTTGATAAGATGGAGGGTTGTAGCTCCCTTCCATTTATGTCTCCCTTCTTTACCATTGAAGATGTATGCCGCGCGCTTGAGAAACTTGCTACTCGCAAGGCAGGTGACCTTCAAGGTGTCAAGGCTGAAATGATTAAATGGACAAGCAAGAAAACACGATATTGGATATGCGATATGTTTAACCTTGCACTTCAGTATGGCATGCCTCATGATTGGAGTGCAAATTGGATCAAACCTTTGCACAAAGGAGGAGATGTAAACAATGTGAACAACTATCGCACTATAATGGTTGGTTCTTTGATGGCAAAGTTATTTGGATGTATCATGGAGATGAAGATAAGTGAATGGGCTGAAAAGAATGGCAAACGTGCGCTTGGCCAAGCAGGTTTTCGAAAGCATCATAGCACTATTGATCACCTTGTCACTCTTCGAGTTCTTATGGAAGAGTCTCGATTGAAAGGAAAAAAGTTGTATTGTTGCTTTGTGGATTTCAAGAAAGCTTTTGACATGGTACCGCGAGGAAATCTTTGGAGACGTATGCAAAGCCTTCAAGTGCCGAGAGAATTTATGCATGCAGTCTTTCGCATCTACCAAAAAGTGATATGTCGATTACGTATGGGAGATGGAATTTCAGAATTTTTTGCAAGCACTATTGGTGTCAAACAAGGATGCCCACTTTCCCCAACCCTCTTTGGGCTACTCATTGATGAATTGGAATACATGGTTCTTGATTTTATGCAGCAAGAAGGCATAGAAGAGGTTAAGATTGGAAATGCGGTGATCATGCTTTTGCTTTATGCCGATGATGTAGTGCTCTTGGCACATACCTTAGAAGATGCACAAAAGCTTATGAGTGTCTTGGAACGCTTTTGCCTACATAGCGGGCTGATCGTGAATGGATCCAAAACCAAGGTTATGCTTGTAAAGACCCTCAATGACGAAAATCCATGCATTGTATACAACAATGAGAAACTTGAAGTGGTAGATCACTTCAAGTACCTTGGCCTTGAGGTTCCATCCAATCATAAATGGAAGGATTGTGCAATGCGTCGCTTGGAAGCCGGAAAGAGGGCTTATTATGCATTTGAGAACATGTGCAATGCAGGAGAGATCAAGTGTTGGGCTCTCAAAAAGTACCTCTTTGACACATTGGTCACACCGGTGCTTCTTTATGGAGTGGAGGTGTGGGGTGGAAGCATCGGGAAGTCTACTTGGAAAGAGTTTGAGAATGTCCAAAAGCGTTTTCTCACCAACTTTCTCCAAGTCAAGACACAAACACCCTACATGCTCTTACTTCTTAAGTCCGGATCGCTTCCCATTGAGGTCTTGGGCATGGAAAGGGTTGTGGAGTACATGCGTAAGACACAACGTAGCCCTTTGCATCGACTTCCTAGAATCGCATATGAAGCAAGTCAAAAGGTTCAAAAGACATGCAAGAGCAAAATACTAAGTTCGGGGTGGATGCTTGATATCAAGAAATGGTTTGGAAGATGGGATGCATGTCACTTGGTCAAGGATGCGTCGATCGACTCCCAAGTTAATGAGGCCTTCTTACAACGCCAATGTATCATGGCTTGGGAGAAATCCGGAGGTTCTCGCTTCAGCCATTACACCACACACATTGCCCCAAACTACAAATCTCTCTTCTTCTCGGAACGAGGTAACCGAACCCATTCCTACATCCTTGAGCCCATCCCGTTGAGTGCGATCCGCACCATTGCCTCCATTCGTCTTAGCTCCCATTCTCTACGCTGCGAGACAGGACGTTGGGGCACTGGCGAGGAGTGTCATCGACTTTGCACCTTATGCCCTCGTCAAGTGCGAGAGAGTGAGTACCACACACTACTTGAGTGCTCAGCTTTTGACCACATTAGGTCCTCTTTTCCCCATATATTCAGCCATGAGCTCTCCCTACATACCTTCCTCTCCCAACCACGATGTGGACTCTTTATTGCGACGCTCATTTCAGCCATTTTTGAGCATCGAGAGTCACTTATGAACTCCACTCACACCACGTGACATGTTCATTTGGTCCCATAGGTCATATTTGACCTCCCAGGACGATAATAGAACTATCTAACTATCTATCTCTCTCTCTCTCTCTCTCTCTCTCTCTCTACTTCCCTATCTCTCTACTGATCGAACGAGCGATTGAGCTAGGGAGATCCAGACGCCCACAACTGCGGAGGACTACACAACATCGACAGAGGCTGCATCAGAGGATCCAGGTCACTTTGGCTCGACATGCACAATGCCCGGTCAGACTACTGACCATGGAGGAGATTGATGAGATCCGTCAGCGAAACAGATGCTGGATCTCCTATGATCTACCTATCCCAGCTAGCTGTTTTAGCTGCTTAGTCCACACCCAGCAGTTTAGGATTCCATAATATTTTATTTTGTCATTTTGTCATCTTGTTACTTTGACTTTGTATGAGATCCACCACATTGTAACTTTCTGGTCTCATAGGTCACTTTGGCCTTTTGAAGACGTTAATATAACATTTCATTTCATTTCTCTCTTTAATTTCTCTTTCCTTAATTTTAATTTCCTACGCATACATTAATTCTCTCTCTCTCTCTCTCTCTAGCTTTTTAATTTCTTTTTTACACACACACGTTTCTCTCTCTCTCTCTCTCTCTCTCTCTCTCTCTCTCTCTCTCTTTGATTAGCTACACACACACACACACATTTATCTCTCTCTCTCTTTCCTACACACACACACACACACACTTCTCTCTCTCTCTCTCTCTCTCTCTCTCTCTCTCTCTTTCCTACACACACATACACCTCTCTCTCTCTCTCTTTGTCTCTCTCTCTCTCTTTCCTACACACACACACACAAACACACACACCGCTCTCTCTCTCTCTCTCTCTCTCTCTCTCTCTTTCCCACACACACACACACACCGCTCTCTCTCTCTCTCTCTCTCTCTCTCTCTCTCTCTCTCTCTCTCTCTCTCTCTCTCTCTCTCTTTCCTACACACACACACACACACACAATGTAGAGAGAGAGAGAGGTTGGGGGGGGGGGGGAGAGTTTCATATTACCTGCGCAACACGTTTCGGCCAAGATCTGAGCGCACGCGTTGCAGGCAAAAATGGCCCCTGCGCGCGGGTTTCCCTTTTTCCCCCCCCAATGTTTTTGCGTCAAAATGTGCGTCGATATACTCGTGGTAATGTCCGCCGATATACGCGTGGAAAAGCATGCCTTGCCACGCGTATTTCCACGCGCATATCGACGGACATTCCGACGCATACATCGACGGGATGAAACTATGTCGATATCCGCATGGAAAGGTACGGCCGTCGATATATACTGCATCGATATCTTGATGTTATGTAGTGATATGCGAAAATAGATGCCACGATTGCAGTCATGTACATACCTTGCTGGGCAGACGATGCCCTTGACGTGGAATTGACGCATGTTTTATCAAATTAAAACATGTTTCTTTTGCTTGAGAAATATACAAATGTCAAGTGTATCAAAATGGCACGCTTGTTTTGCCTAGAAAGTTCAATGCGGGTGATCTCGGCCAAAAATAGCAGGTTTCATGTGCAGACGGAAGAGATGTATCTAGAGTGATTTCCAAGTGGTAAAATGAGGTTCAAGATGAAATTGAAGCCCAGAGGGATTTTTTCACAATTTTAGGGATTTTTCCCAGGTTGTTTGGGCTTTTTACGAGAAAAAAGGGTATTTTTGGGCTAAAAATGACAAAAAATGGTCATAGAATGGTAAAAAAAAGGACCCAAAATGGTAAAAAATGGCTCAAAATGCCACATCACTCATGGTGCCATGACTATGAGGAGTAAGGAAACATTTTAGAAGAGGAATATCAGCACTATAAGCTCCTCTGTGAAGGGATACAAAGCCAGCACCTATGGTATGCTAGTGTAGTTCCCTGTTGTTCCAACCCTGTATTCGAGGCTATGAAGCCACCAATTAGGGTTTCCCCTCTTCAAATACCTACTTGGGAATATATAATTAAGTTTTTAAGCTTCCATGAAATGGCTACAACGGAGAATTGAAGCGTTTGTATAGGGTTTTTATCAAGGCGAAAGAGCACTGCAACTGTGTAATTGGAAGTGAGGATACAACAAATCATCACACACACAAGAGTTTTGAGTTGTTTTTCAAAGAGAAGCTTTTATGGTTGGAAGTTTTTTCTTTTTGAGTGTGTTTTAGCCTCAAATCTTCTACGACTTGGTTGATTTTGCTGCGAACTCTCACAGTCAGAGGCCCGACGCTTTCCTAGCCGCACTTCCCACTTCTTGACACAAGTTTAGTGAACCTCACGCGAAGTAGGCTAGGGTGAGGGTTCAAAAGCTTCATTGAAGGTATCAAAACAAGGTTTTAAAGCTCTGGAGCAATAAGAGCAACAGGGGGTTCAATTTGATCCAGTCACAATGCAAATGTTTGAAGCTTTTGTGGTGTTTATGCAATAGCAGGAAGCTGCAAAAAGGAGGGAGATTTCCTCAACCAAAGAGCCTCAATATATGGTGAATAAAATGGACCAATTCAAAGGTAAAGATGTAACAAAGTATCTTTGTGGATATGGAAAGGAGCTTCATCGAGTGCCGAAAGCAGAGATGGTACAAAGTTTTGGGCTTGTTGTGGTTCCTGAGATCAAAGAGCATGTAAGGGGAACTATAAATGAGCATGGGGAAACTTGGGAAGCATTAAAATTATCCTTGAAAGAAGAGTATTTCATGGAAGACTCCGAAAGGGTGACCAAGAGGACTTTTTTAGAGTGGGTAGTTCGACCAAAAGAGAGAATTTCACCTACCGAACTGCTAAGGGAATTTGATCGCCGCTATGATCAAATTTCAAGGACTAAAATGACTACCCTAAACTTGGAGAAGACAAAGCTATTTTTGCAAGTAGCACGTAAAGAGATTCAACAGAAGCTAGAGTTACTGCTTGAGGACAAAGATGCTAAACAAGGCTTAAAGAACGATTGGAATGAGGTGGAAGACGCCATTTCACTGCTAGCTAAGTGACAACAACGAAGAGACAAGATGATAATCAACCCTAGTCAAGCCCCAAGTGTTCTCGAGAGTCACATGAAGCATGTGATTGTGGTTCCAAAGAGTGACAAATCCATCCTCAATGATATTGTTAAAGGAATGCAAGAGCTAAAGTTAAAGCTTACAAGCCTAGAAGAGAAGGGGAAACCATCAAGTCAATCTACAGTGCAACGACCTCAAAGAAGAGAAGGTTTTGTAAGTAGATGCATATGGTGTGATAATACTGAGCATGCAAGGAGGGATTGTGAAAGTTTTAAAGATGCTTTGACAAAGTAACTTTCTTTCTTTAAAGATGGAAAAATTCACTTAAGTGAAACATGTAAGCTCTTGGGGAGGAACTTTGGCAAAGGTGGATGAAGAAGCTAGTTGAGGACATGGCTACTAGCCATGCCATTTCAATGGTTGAGGCTGCCACCTATGGGTTGAAGGTGGAGCCTATTAATCAGAAAGGAGTCAAGGTTGGAGAAGAAGCATCTAATGGGATTGGAGAATTATGGCCATGCGCGATAGAATCTGCTATGAAGGGTAAAATGACTAAAGAGGTCTTGCATGAAGTTGGAGATTGCATTGGACTAGAAACAGGTTGGAATGACCTTGTGGACTCTTTGTCAGTGCATGTATACATTGCCGAATGTCAAGCCAATGAGGCCGTTGTTAAAGAGAAACATAGGCATGAGAATGGGGATGAAGGGCCTTCAAAACGGGTGATCAGGAGTGGGGGAAAAAGCGACACAGCGCCTCCTAGATCACCTTCCCCACAACAGATGCTTGTCCCCGAAGTGCCTATGCAAGAAGTCTCTAAAAAAAAGAAGAAGGATGCAACAAAAGCTAAAGCAAACGGTCTCGCCTACAAGCTCCAATCTGACATAGAGGCGGTGTGACCGGGATGAAAACACACACAACGCCTCTATAACGACCCAACACACACTCTTGGGAAGATACACACACACACACACACACACACACACACACTATGGGGCACCACTCGGCTTACACAACACACCTGGCCGAGACAGGGAACACACCTCTGGAGTGAGAGGAGAGAGACTATCCACTTGCCCACTCCACACAGACACACACACACACACACACACACACAAAAACTCAGCTCAAAAGAGGAGAACTTCTGATGTTTAGATACAAATGAGCTTGGGCCAACACCAATGGGGCAAACAGCTCACACAATATGGGTAAAAGATACCAGATACAATCACAAATTGGAGAAGAAGCTTCACTCACCGGAGAAGATTACACAGAAAAACAGCAGAAAAAGAGTGAGGAATTTGGCAAAATGGACAGCGCCATCGCGTCCGGAACGGCCCAAAACCCCAGTCTACATTGTCAAAGTGCTCAAATCCGACCTCGGATGAGCAGTTTACGGCCAAAACAGGCTCCAAAATGAGCAAAAACACACCTGCGGCTGTTCCTCCTCTCTTCTCCACGTTTTTTCTGGTCTTCTCTCTGTTTTTTCAGTTCCCACACTTAGCTTTATTAGTTGGGCACCCTTGGCCTTTTAGATGACCTAAAACGGACCCCGAACAGGCCAAAAACTGACCTCGTAGTGCATAGTTGTCACCTTTTTGCATCATCCGCACACATGGCACTCAGCTTTTTTCCAATAATGCATCTCGCCACCGCGTGAAGTGGCCCCAAAAAGTGGTCCTAATGATGACCTTTCTGCATAACTCTCACAAGAAAACACCCACGTTGTGTCCGTCCTCATCCGCGTGCAAATATTGACCTCATTCGCCCTCCTGACGCCACTAGATGCCATCTGACGCACCAGCTTACCTCATGCCGTCGGCCCGCGGATAGCTTCCTCAAGAAGTTTTACGGGCTACCAACTCCTCCTTATTGTAGAAAAAAAACACTAGTACTGGTAATATTGAAAATCGATGCATTATGTATACCTTGTCCTACCTGTACACATGTGGGCCCCACATAACCACCTGGCTTTGGAAAATGGGCAATTCTTTATTTGATGCACCATGCATGTATATGTACATATGCGCAATCCCTTGCTCCAAAAAACTCCTGAAATAATTTGCCCACCCCCTAGCCTGCTAGAGCATTCATGCTCAGCAGCAGCACTAGTAGATGCTCATTCCACCTGGATCAAAAGGCCAAAGGCATATCGCCTGATTCACAAGAAGCATCATAACACCACACCTACATTTGTCAACAATCAACCAAAATGCACCATAGGCATATTCAACTAACACATCCGCCCTGTCTGGAGTTCCAAAAGCATAAATATTGCATGCCACATTCAACCCAACCGATAGAGACAACTCAAGTGACTCATCACCTGGCATCTTGGCTTCACCAGCCATAGCAACAACCTGCAAATCATGCAACCAAGTAGCTAAAAGCATTGTGTCAAGGTAATTTTGTTGATATCCAAAGCACAAAATTATCCCCGCAGCACACATATCCCTAGCATAGGCATCCACATAGCTGAGATTGGACTCATATATGCCAAACCCCTTCTCATCATCATAAGCATACTCATCATCACACGTAACTTCATCCACATCATAATCATGGCTAGCACCACTATCCATAGCTTCTAGCATGGGTTCATTAGCCTCCAAGAATACAGATCCCTGCTCTAAACCACAATCATGCTCACAAATCGGTTCAATCATTGCACATACATCAAAATATGGCTTCAAAATAGGCTCCACATCCAACCAATCCACAAAATGGCTCTCAACCTTGCCCTCTTCCCTAATTTCCAAGGAACTAGTATCCAAAGATACGTGCTCATCATCAATAACCTCAACCTCACACTCACACCCAGAATCACAAGGTACACAAGTAGCCAATGCATCCTCTTCAAGACTTTTCAATCCTGTATCCAAAGCATTACTCACCTCTTTAGGCTCGTCCAGAAACCTGTCAACCTGCAAGACCTCTTTACGCTTCACAATAGACCTTGGGAAGAAAGGAGAAACATCATAGGATAGGCTACTTTTCACCTGCTTAGGCTTAACTTCATCTTCCATGTCAAATCCATCTTGCACATGCATACCTGTACTGATACCATGTTCCTCAAGACGCTTAAACTTCCATTCCTTATGCTTTGCAATGCATACCGCATCTTCAAAAGACTTGGGCTTCTTCAACTCAACCTTGAACCGCAACCAAGGTGACAAACATCAACAAAAGAACTTTTCTTCAATGAATAAGGGGGGGTCTCATCCTTAAGAGCAACACACCAACGAGTCCATAAATCTGTAAAACCGTGTACATAGGCATCAACACCTTGACAAGAACCTTGCTTAAGAGCATTGAGCTCATTCCATACTGCATTTGCATCTTCAAAAACTTGGAAACGCTCTAAAAAAGCTTCTATAAACTTGTCAAGGCTCAAACCATAAGAAGAAGCCACTGCTTCTTTAGCTTCCAAATCCATGAACCAAACACGGGCCTCATCTTTCAAAAGCAATCCAAATAGCCTCAAAATCTTCTCCTCATCACACATATTGTTGCTTATGCATGCCACCTCGACTTGCTCCAGAAAGTCTTCCGCATCTTCACCACTTCTTCCATGAAATTCCGGATAAGAGAAAGCCATGGCTACCCAAGTTTAATGCTTTGAGAACCCCTTTGAACACACGTGCAAGAACCCAAAACTTTTACTGAATCAATTCCCAGAAACTTCAATGGAGCTCAACTTTAGATAAGGACAAACACATGCACATCAAATGAGTTTTCATAGTTGATCATCGGAATTACAACAGGCAAAGGACATTCCAAGATCTCTCGTAATCTTCTTGGCCCGAACATAAAGACTAGGCGCTGCTGGAAAAAGATCTTCCTGGACACATGAACATTAATCTGGATTCTTTGAGTTAAATGAAATGGAGTGAATTGAGGGCCATTTTGATCATCCATTAAAGCCAACCATGAAGCTCCCAAGAAGGCACACCTGACTTAACCTCTGATTTTTGTCAAAATTTCAGCAGCATAACAGCATAAATGGCTCAAAATACCAAAAAACCAGCCATCATAACTTGGGAAAATTTCGACAGAGTTTCCCCAGAAGTAGAGCAATGAGAACCCAAAATATAGACTGTATCAGTATGCATAAACTGTCAACAATAGAACCCGAGCATCAAATAGGACTCACTAGTACATAGCCTATGGCGAGGTCACAAAAAGGGTGCTCCAGCTACCTGTATCACTGAAAGGATCTCCACATTTGAGAATCCCCCAGCTCAATAAAAACCTCACGCTATCGACCCTCACACGAAGGATAATGCAAATCGCGTCCAGACCAAGTCTCAGAAATGACTATCTTCCAGACCAAGTCTCAGAAATGGCTGGGACTGCCAAATACAACCAAGTATGGCTCCACAAATGCGTACAATGGCAGTTTCCACAAGTAACGTACAATCCAACAGACAATGCGCTCAAATAGGCGCCAAGTGATGCATACCCACAACAACTGCAAGTGACATCACTGCTAGTATATCACTGTACTTCAGCTACCTGTACCTGTGTTAATCACCTGTACCTATACCTGTACCTATAACGTGTAGTCTGCAACCTGCAACCTGTAATCCCGAATCTCGAAGCTTGAAGCTCGAAGCAGAAGGTACTCGAAGAAGATCCTCCGTGGGGGCACCAAAGAATGTGAGCGGGATGAAAACACACACAGTACCTCTATAATGACCCAACACACACTCTTGGGAAGATACACACACACACACACACACACACACACACTATGGGGCACCACTCGGCTTACACAACACACCTGGCCGAGACAGGGAACACACCTCTGGAGTGAGAGGAGAGAGACTATCCACTTGCCCACTCCACACAGAGACACACACACACACACACACACACACAAAAACTCAGCTCAAAAGAGGAGAAATTCTGATGTTTAGATACAAATGAGCTTGGGCCAACACCAATGGGGCAAACAGCTCACACAATATGGGTAAAAGATACCAGATACAATCACAAATTGGAGAAGAAGCTTCACTCACCGGAGAAGATTACACAGAAAAACAGCAGAAAAAGAGTGAGGAATTTGGCAAAATGGATAGCGCCATTGCGTCCGGAACGGCCCAAAACCCCAGTCTACAATGTCAAAGTGCTCAAATCCGACCTCGGATGAGCAGTTTACGGCCAAAACAGGCTCCAAAATGAGCAAAAACACACCTGCGGCTGTTCCTCCTCTCTTCTCCACGTTTTTTCTGGTCTTCTCTCTGTTTTTTCAGTTCCCACACTTAGCTTTATTAGTTGGGCACCCTTGGCCTTTTAGATGACCTAAAACGGACCCCGAACAGGCCAAAAACTGACCTCGTAGTGCATAGTTGTCACCTTTTTGCATCATCCGCACACCTGGCACTCAGCTTTTTTCCAATAATGCATCTCGCCACCACGTGAAGTGGCCCCAAAAAGTGGTCCTAATGATGACCTTTCTGCATAACTCTCACAAGAAAACACCCACGTTGTGTCCATCCTCATCCGCGTGCAAATATTGACCTCATTCGCCCTCCTGACGCCACTAGATGCCATCTGACGCACCAGCTTACCTCATGCCGTCGGTCCGCGGATAGCTTCCTCAAGAAGTTTTACGGGCTACCAACTCCTCCTTATTGTAGAAAAAAAACACTGGTACTGGTAATATTGAAAATCGATGCATTATGTATACCTTGTCCTACCTGTACACATGTGGGCCCCACATAACCACCTGGCTCTGGAAAATGGGCAATTCTTTATTTGATGCACCATGCATGTATATGTACATATGTGAAATCCCTTGCTCCAAAAAACTCCTGACAGTGGCAATAGATCTTAAAAAGATTTGTTGAATAATAAGGTGGAATTTACCTTGGGTGAGGTCCTTGGAATAGAAAACAGGGAGTTTCATGAAGAGATAATTGATATCATCAAGTGGAAGCGACAGTCTCTTAATGAATTTATCCATGTACATGGTGAAGAAGAGACTTTAAATGCACATGGAGTACAGGTCTATGGCGAGCAAGGTGATAAAACTATTTCTCGATGTTACAAGTCTAGGGGAGGAGTAAAACAGGTTCACTTCTTGGATGATGAAGATGAATTTGAGACCACTCACAAGAGTTATTTTTCTAAGAGTCATTGGGCAAGAGCAACTACAAAGACCCTAGTGAAAGTGGGAGAGTTAGAAGAGCCATACACTGCACTGATAGATCATGGGTCAAAAATTAATCTTATGTCAAGAGAGTCTTTATCAAAAAGGAAAATGGCCAATTGATATAAATCATGGATGGATGATTTGTGCAGCAAACAACTCATCAGGGGAGTTGTACGGAGCTTGTCCAAATGTAAAAGTGACTATAGGGGATGTGAAAGATTACCAAAATTTCTTGGTAGATAAGATGTCTACATACCCTCTTATCCTTGGGACGTAGCCATACATCATTGATACTCGCATGGAAACCAAGGTGATGGATGATGGGTCAGCTTATGCTAGGATAAGGAGAAGGGATGGGAAGCGTGCAATACAATTTCTTACTATTTGTGTGGACCATGAAAGGAACTCTGAAAGTCTTAGAGAGCAACCCTTTCCAAAGACAAACAAAGAATCCAAGGACTACAGGGATATGAGGGGTTTTGGCCATGTACCATTGTAGAGCAGGATTGTAGCGGTACAAGAAGGGAAAGGTTCTCGCGTGATGTATATGCAAATAAGATGTTTTCTATAGGTTTTGTAGGATTAACAGACTATGGATCTATCACATTTACAAAGTGTGAGGACTTAAAGCAGGGTGCACGACAACATGTAAATAGTGTACAAAGAGGTTTGGAGATGAATGGTTTGCTAGAAGGTGATGAATGCATTGTAGGCTTGTTTGATGAGTGTTTGTTTGTGGATACTATGCAAGACTTGGAGTCTTTATTGGATTGCAATTTGCGTGTTCAAAAGGAGTTTTCTCAATAGAAATGTATAAATTCATTGAGGATTTCAAAAATGCTCAAGGTATTGATGTGCAAGTGGATACTAAGTACAAGTCTGTGGTAAAGAAAGTGAAACCAGTGGCATTACCTCTACCAAAAGATTGCACAAATAAGATGGAACAAGCTACTTTCCAACCTAGCCTTTGTGACCCAAGCAAGATTGGACACAAGTTCACGCACGATTCTTTGAAGGAGTTAAAGGTTGGCTGCGAGGACAGTTTGACAAAAGCTGAAAATATATTCTTTGAAAACATGCTTGCCAAACATGGAAAAGCTTTTGCATTTGAGCCTCATGAGATAGGGTGTGTTGATCCATGCATTGTTGCTCCTATGGTGATCTTCACTATCCCTCATGTAACTTTTTACTTGAGGCCTATTCTAGTTCCAAAGGCTCATTTGCCAAAACTCACTGGGTTGCTTAATGAAAAGATCAAGATCGGTATTTTGGAGCCTTCTTGTTCTCCATATTCAAACAGGTGGTTCACAGTTCCAAGAAATGGTTCTTTACGCTTTATCCAGGATAATACAACCCGTCAACAAGATTACAAATTGAAATGTGGGTTTAGGGCCAACTGTAGATAAATTTGCAGAGGCATCTGCAGGAAGGAAAATATATTCTATGGGAGATTTGTACTCAAGCTATGATCAGTTCCAACTAGCAATGGAAAGCAGGGATCTGACTACTGTTGGGTATGCAAGCCCCGGTAATGGTGTCTAGCCTATGGGAAACTCCCTTTATGATGCATGCAGGGAGGATCAATTAAAATTGAGTTTGCATGGCCAACGTTATTTATATGCAAGGTTTCAAGTTAATGAACATAGCGTGTTCTTTTTCTTTTTCAAGCTGAGTCGATATCTCTCTCTCGTTTTCTGTTGCTCATCATCTCGCCATGAACCCCCTCCGACATCACCCGCCATAGCTGCAACCCCAACACACGATATCAGAGCTCCCAGCGAGTCCTTGGCAGGCGTGCGTATCAAAAGGGTCCTGTTGAACTGCTGCAAACGGTGAGCTAGCAGGCAGAGAAAACACAAGAATCTCAAGAGGGAGCCCAGGTCGGCTAAGGCGCTGTAGGCGGGGAGTAGGCGCTATAGGCGAGGTGAACCAACCGCATCTCAAAACGCTCATTGGCAGAGAGAGCTTTTGAAAAGCTGTCTTGGGCTAAGAAGGGCATATCAAAACGCTGCCCTTGGAGTCAGCAGCCATAAGATTTGCATATCAAACACCTCCTCAAGACTAGTGTGTAGTTTTTCAAGCTTTTCAAAATGCTATCTTCTGCAGAGGTAGTTGGTGCACAATCTTTAAGCCTTTCAAAATGCTACTACAGAGCATAGAGCTATTGAGGGTGCATTTCTAGATGCCCTTGTCAATGGCGATGTCTATAGCCGGCAAGGTGGTGCATGGTATTGGTGGTGGCATGTTTTTTGCATATCAAAATGCCCCTATACACGGTCTAATAATGTTGTCAACATCTACTTTTGTCGGTTTGATTCCTTCCACAAAAAATCATTCCAAGAAGCTAGAATTTGTGCTAGTTTGCTCATTGGTAGAACAAACACTTGGCAACAATTGCAAAGGGCATTACTTCATTATCCACACTTTGTATGATTTGGTAAGAAAGTGTCTACACGAGCATGAGCCATCCAAAATTATTGATGGGTACATTGGAATATTGATACACATAGAGCATGCAATAGGTTCAGGTATATCAAAAACGACATTTTGCTTTGAGAACCAAGAGTTACATCAACAGATGTTGAACATCTAGATCTACTTCGAGATTGCAGTACAAGTTTTCACACATTATTTTACAAGTTCAGTGTTATAGTCTTGTTTTGTCATATACTTTCCAGTCAAAGCCTCCTTTTACATTATTTGTTGTCATTTATTTCCATGCAGTCAAAATTTTGTACAGGGTTATAGACACTGCCACAAATACAAGTGGTAAGACCGCCCTTTGTTGTTTGGTCAGGTTCTGGTATGTCTCACACTGATGGTTGTTTGAGGGAAGTACACACACACCTATGCTATTGTCAAGGGTGGGGGGGGGGGGGCTTCTACTCATGGTTTCAGGTGAATGAACTCTACCATGGTATGTTTCGAGTCCATTGAAGTAGCTTGGGCTTGAGTGGGGGTTGTTGGGTATGCAAGCCCGGTAGCGGTGTCTGGCATATGGGAAACTCCCTTTATTATACATGCAGGGAGGATCAGTTAAAGTTGAGTTTGCATGGCCAAAGTTATTTATATGTAAGGTTTTCAAGTTAATGAACATAGTGTGTTCTTTTTCTTTTTCAACCTGAGTCGATCTCTCTCTCTCTCTCTCTCTATCGTTTTCTGCTGCTCATCATCTCGCCATGAACCCCCTCGGCATCACCCGCCATAGCTGCAACCCCAATAACTACCATGAGGACACCTTTGGGAATGATAAGGACGTGCACCTTACCTCAGGGAGAAACTAATTTAGTTGCGCATATGATGAATGGTATGAACAAAGTCCTACGTAACTTCATACCTCACACCACAATGCCTTTCCTTGATGATGTGCCAATCAAAGGATGTGATGTAAGTGATATAGATGTGTCTCTGGACTCAAGAGGGTGTCGCAAGTATGTGGCAAACCATATCAATGATTGTGATAATATCTTGTCAAGATTGGAAGAGGTGAACTTTACCTTATTTGGCCAAAAGTCAATGTTTGGTGTGAATGAACTTCTGATTGTAGGACCTATGTGTCGGCCATATGGTAGAAGGCCTTGTCCTCCAAAGATTAATGTAATTCAGAGAATGAAAGAGAAATGTATAAATGTCACTATGGTTCAAAGCTTCTTGGGTACATGCGTGTTTTATGTTATCTGGATTCTGCATTATGCACATGTAGTAGAGCCTTTGTATCAACTTTTGAGAAAGAACAAAAAGTTTCAATGGAAAGAAATTCATACACATGCCATGAGGAAATTAAATTAGTTGTTGCTTATGTCGCCAACTTTGAGGAAAGTAAACTATGATTGTGGAAGACATGTGATTGTGATAGTGGATTCTAGCCCCACATGTACATGAATTGGATGGGCGACTGGGAAAGATGATGATGATGGAAAGCGATATGTGGTGAGATTTGGAGCAAAATTCCTAAGTGCTTCTCAGCGCAACTATCTACATGTAATAAGAGAGTTATGGGGAGTAGTCACAACATTGAAATGTGACAAAGAGTATTTGATAAGAGCAAATGTAATTGTGGAGACTGATTGTCTACCCCTTCTTGGAGTGATCACAAGCTGGTCAACTCCCGACATTGCTTTGCTGAGATGGATTGCCTACATAAAGTCCTTAAATCCATAATTTAAGCATATTGCAGGGAAAAATAATCCAGTTGCGGATATTCTTTCAAGAGCAAGGTATGAAAATGAAGAAGAAATGGTTATTGAGGGTGATGATGTAGGCACAAGGTTTTATCATAGCTCTTATGCAAAGTGTGATCATGTTTGCCAGTCAAATGCACTTGAGTCATTTATAGACGACCTATATCAGGGTGATTGGTTGCTCATTGGACGTTATCTAAGCACTTTGAGAAGGCAGGAAGGGTGGACATATCAAGAGTTCAAAATAATACATAGAAAAGCCTATGGATACTTTTTGAAAGATGGGTACTTATGGAAGCATCCAAAACAAAGAAATGGAATGCCATTGAGAGTTGTGAATGATAAGGATGCTCAAAATGAGCTTATGAAAAATTTTCATGAGAGTCTTAATGCTGGACATAGAGGTGTATGGGCCACCTTTACTAAAATGATAGAGAGGTATTGATGGAAAGGTATGTATAAAGATGTATCTCACTTTGTGGAGTCTTGTGAAACCTGTCAAATGTATTCAAATGTGTTGAACTGGAGGGAGAGAGCACATGTAGACGAGAGGAGAGAGAGACAACATCATATGCAAACCCCAAAGTATGTGAAGAACACACACACTGAGTACACATATATAGTGGGGACTTCTAGCTATATATAGCATAAGTGTGGGCTCTCGCCAGCGTTCTGTTCGTCCTTTCCAAGGTCAAGGATTTCGAGGCTGGAAAGCAAAGATGTTGTTAATTCTTGAAGGCGATGAACTCTCCGATGTTGTTCTTGGAAATTGTGTTTGTCCGCCTCAGCCTGTTGATACGGATAATGATAACGTGCTTATCACTGAAGGACCTATATTTGAAGATTGGAATGTTGCCTATACGGATTGGCAACGACGTGATAAAGCAGCTCGTCTGTATATTCTTTCTGCTCTTACTGATTCCCTTTTGCTTGATATGTATGAACTGCCTACTTCCCACGACGTATGGAAGTACCTTATTGCAAACGACCTGTGTAGGCTTAGTATATGTAACTTAAATCAACGTCCTGTGTAGGCTTAGTATATGTAGATTGGTGCACTGGTCAAAGGAGGCCTTGTTCTTTCAAGTTGTACACCTGATAATCGACGCTATATAGTGCTTTTGGGAGATTGCAGCAGCGAGAAGAATAAATAGGAGTTTGCAGTAGCAAGCAGAACCAGGCCGCGATGACCATGTTATTTTATTTTCTTTTGTAAAATCAATTCAAATAAAACAGAAGAGGCGAGCTGCTGAGAGCTACCAGCAGTGAGTAAAGGTGGCGGAAAAAGAAGACCTACACAATTTAGCCCTCTCCAATGAGTAATTCCAGAATTAGAGGAAGCACGGGATGCGTAGTGACCCTATCTTGGGATGTCATAAGACTGGTCTATTATACTTAGCGCAGTGATGTTTTCATAGCAGTCCAAACATAGCGCAACGATGAGGAAGGCTATATGTGACGTGAGTCCAAAGATAGCACCGGGGTAAATTACATGCGCATATAGGTTTAAACAGTACTTTAGTTCTTTTCAGCTCTTCTTGTATAAGCTTTCTTTAGCGGACGCCTATAATTACATTGGTGGGAGCATGCCGTAAAGCAACAACGAACTCTGACCACCCTTACTATTGCAAAAGCGACGTTCATATATATATATATAGCTCTACCCCGTACTAGTCTGCCTTCCGATTCATTCTGCAATCAGCTCCGAAGGCTTCGTCTGTTGTGCCACCTGTGATTTGCTGGTCTAGTGCAGGCTCAAACACATTGTCGAGGAGCACTGCATGTATTGAAACGCAGATGCAATATGACCCACCGATTTCAGACCTTCACACCCACCCGGTTCAAACACTCGTTTTGAGGACGAAGAAGGTCTATACTTATAGTATGAGATGATGTCCACAGTTTTCAATTGACGTAGAAACGACATAGTTCACCAAATCGAGCTTCGTGATGTCATGGGTGCAGTTACATGACGCGTCTTTATTATCAAGGTGATATTATTTGTTGTGTTTTTATTTTTATTTTTTCTCCATTGATCATGGCTTTGGTTCTTAATACATGCTACTAATCTCGTCATGATTTTTCATAAAATATTTTACGTGATTTTACAAAGCAGATATCTATTGATCAGTCATCGTCTTGAGATTTTGCAGATTTTGCACAAAACTAGCGTCTACAATGCCATGGACGTAAAGCCATGATGGTGATTACTATTTTATAGTTTTTATTTGATTTGAAGAAAACGTATCTGATGCCATGGTACGTAAAGCCATGATGATTTCTTTTTCGAAGTTTTTCTAAGCGTCTATAATGCCATGGTACGTAAAGCCATGATGATGACAACTATTTTATAGTTTTTACTTTATTTGAAGAAAACGTCTCTGATGCCATGGTACGTAAAACCATGATGATTGCTATTTCAAAACTTTTCTGAGCGTCTCTTATGCCATGGTGAATACCGTGTTGCCATGGTACGTAAAGCCATGATAATGACAACTGCCAACTGTTGAGATCTTGGGGACCCCAATATGTTCATTACATCTCGGCTTTATATGTGTGCACATGTGATTACATCGATATTACATTTGTTTTTATGTCGTCTACACATGTGATTGCATTGGCATTATGGTTGTTTCTATGTCGCCTCCAGAGCGGCGTCGCGAATCGTCTCTAAGGACAATGTGATGTGATTATTTCTAACCTTCACATTTCGATATGTTTCTTGAGTTGGTTTTGATTACAGGATGAAAAACACATTACGCAACATATACAAGGGATCAAAGAGTGATGAAGCTTCTGCAGTTAAAACTTTTAATTTGTTTCCCTTAGAATTTTTATGAGCCTTCGTGGTGTTTGTTGTATAGTATGGAGTGATGTACCTCCTCAGGAACATGTTTTGTAAACTTGAAAATTTTTTAATACAACAGTGCATGTATATGGTGCTGTGGGTTTTTCCCTTGTACCCCCAAGGGTTTTTTCATCCACAATTAGGGACTCCTATTTGAGTGGGGGTGTTGGAGCTATATAGAGAGCCCACACTTATGCTATATATAGCTAGGAGTCCCCACTATATATGTGTACTCAGTGTGTGTGTTCTTCACATACTTTGGGGTTTGCATATGATGTTGTCTCTCTCTCCTCTCGTCTACATGCGCTCTCTCCCTTCGGTTCAACAGTTGTTGGAGCTATATAGAGAGCCCACACTTATGCTATATATAGCTAGGAGTCCCCACTATATATTTGTACTCAGTGTGTCTGTTCTTCACATACTTTGGGGTTTGCATATGATGTTGTCTCTCTCTCCTCTCATCTACATGCGCTCTCTCCCTACGGTTCAACAAAATGTACATCATCGTGATGGGTTACACCCTACTTACCCATCGGCCATGCACTATAAGTGGGTAGTAGATTTGGTTACAGTTCCATTGGGTTTATGGAAAATGAGATACCTAGGTTATTGCCTTATGATTTATGGGCTAATCGTAGAACACATATCTCAGTTATTGGTTACATGCCTTTTGAGTTGATGTATGGTTAGAAACCTATAATGCCAATTGAGGATGTAATTCTCATATGGAATGTATTGCCTTGGAAAGATGGAATGAGTAGGGAAGACCTTCTTGCCTTGCGCATACAAAAATTAGAAGAAGGCCTCAAGATATTGAGATAGCAATATCACGATTACAAGTGCAAGGTTGAAGAATAAGGACAAATTTGATAAAAGACACAGGCTCAGACATAGAGCTATTGAGGAAGGTGATTGGGTGTTGGTGTATGACAGTAGTCTTGAAAACCAACATTCAGTGATAAGAAATCTTTCAAAGAGATGGTTTGGCCCTTCTATGGTTAAGCATGTACATGGAAATGGAACTTATACCTCACATGAGTTGGATGGTACAGAAATGAAGATTCCCATTGCATGGAAAAGAATTAAATTGTTCAAAAGAAGAGGCGATACAGATCCCTTTGTTTCACAAGAAAGTCAAAATGAAGGCTTGGATGAACATGTTATGGATGAAGATGAAGAAAGAGATGATGATGCACTGGACTTCGTTGCAAGTGATGACAAAATTGATATGTATGTTGACTTAAATGAAGACTGAACCTGCAAAAGATATCTGTGGCACATGCCGGAGGATGTGAAACTTTAGAGGGACAAGATGTCATGCCATGTCATGTGCATAATGTGAAACTATAATATCTACCTCACTCTTGATGCTTTTGTTATGTGGGACCGAATGCTATAACATACATAGTGTGATATATGCAAAAATAGATGCCATGGTGGCAGTCGTGTACATGCCGGGAAGACGAGGACGTGGCATGGATGCGTGTTCTATCACATTAAAGACATGCTTATTTTGCTTATAAATGTACAAATGTCAAGTGTATCAAAGTGGCACACTCGTTTTGCCTAGAAAGTTCAATGCGGGAGATCTCGACCAAAAATAGCAGGTTTTGTGCACGGGCAGAAGATATGTGTCTAGAGTGCTTTCCAGGTGGTAAAATGAGGTTCAAGATGAAATTTAAGCCCAAAGGGATTTTTCCCCAATTTCAGGGATTTTTCCCAGCTCGTTTGGGCTTTTTACTGGCAAAAAAGGGCATTTTTCGGCTAAAAATGATCCAAATTTGGTCAACAATGGCTCAAAATTCCACATCACTCATGTTGCTGGACTATGAAGAGTGAGGGAAATTTTTATAAGAGGAATATTAGCACTATAAGGTCTTCTGTGAAGGGATACACAGCCGGCACCTATGGTATGCTAGTGCAGTCCCGTGCTGTTCCAACCCTGTATTCGAGGCTATGAGGCCACCAATTAGGGTTTCCCCTCTTCAAATACCTACTTTGGAATGAATAATGAAGTTTTTAAGCTTCCATGAAATGGCTACGATGGAGAATTGAAGCGTTTGTATAGAGTTTTTATCAGGGCGAAAGAGCATTACAACTATGTAATTGGGAGTGAGGCTACACCAAATCATCACACACACAAGAGTTTTGAGTTAATTTGGGTTCTTTTTCAAAGAGAAGCTATCATGGTGGAGTTTTCTTCTTTTTGAATGTGTTTAAGCATGAAATCTTCTACGACTTGGTTGATTTTGCTGCAAACTCTCACAGTCAGAGGCCCGGTGCTTTCCTAGCCGCACTCCATACTTTTTGACAACATAGTACAGTGGGTTGTGTTTGCAACTCAATGTACATGAGTAAACCGTGCTCAAATAGTTGCCAAGAATTGCTGCATGGAATAAAATTGATCCTTACGGGGATATCTGCTCTCAAAAGAGCTCGTAGCACTAGGTGTGCTCATAGTAAAATGCATATGTCAAAGCATCTATCTGCTGAGAATCTGCTCTCTCGAAATGATTGCCAAATCTCCTATGAAAGTGGTGTCTGGTAATCTGTGTGTAAACAGGGTGAAAAACCCCTTGTAACCTGTAACTTGCGTGTGAGTTTCGCTATGTGCCGATTTTTGCCGCCACGTAGGAATATGCTAGTCGAATAGCCGCCAAAGGTGTCATAGCCAAAACTTGTGTCGTACAGTACGATCGTTGTTCTTGGTGCCGATGCTGGGTGTCACTCCTCTTTGGTAGAGGAACCTCACCTGTGCGTGTAGCAAGTATATCTGTCGATCGCAAAAAAATATCCTCTGCATGAAATCGATAACGGGCCAGATATCAAGACATCTACCGCAATGTGTAAGGATGTTGAGCTGGTGCCGAAACGTGAGAGTTGGTGTCAAAACTATTATAATCTCTGATGTCGATGTTGTCTCCCACCATCAGACGGGAGTGGCTAGCCAAATAGCCGTAGATGATGCTCGAAGCCGCCGTCGACACGCTCTCTCTCTCTATCTCTCTTTCTCTCTCTCTCTCTCTCTCTCTCTCTCTGTCTCTCTCTCTCTCTCTCTCTCTCTGCCCGAGGGTGGTGTCAAAGTTAAAAACTGAGAGCAAATAGACTTGATGTCAGAAAGCCATGAGTAAGTAGGCTTGATGTCAAGAAACTAAGTCGATGTTGATGTCGGATCCGGATATGCCCAGATACACGCAACCGTTGTTTCTCTCTCTCTCTCTCTCTCTCTAGCGCTATCTCTCAAAGCTTAAGAGTCGGGATGCGAGGGTTTGGTAGGAGAGTCAGTGGGTGGAGGAGGGGGTTTGTTGAGAACCATATGGGAAGAAGGGCTTGCATACAATAGGCATCAAGCCTGGCTCTGTCGGATTTGATGAGCTTCACGAGCATAGGTAGCGAGTGTGTGTGTGGGTTCTATATGTTTTACCACACCACACTCACAGATCACTGTCTCTTGAGTTTAGGGTTCAAAGCCAACAATTGACCAAAAGCTATATTATCTTTCTTGCCCTGCACATCACTTACTAGATCATATTTGGGGTAGCGGTGTCCTAGTTGGAAATCTCCCTACTTGATCTTATGATGCCTTCTCTTTTTGCTAGTTTCCAGCTGCTCCCCCTACCTTCGTACACCTTCTCTTTGACTTTATGAGCTCTAGTCTCCACTCAGTTTTCGTTTTGCTTTCAGCCCTAACTCTGTTTTTTGGCCAAAAATTTGACATCTTGTTTATCCACTCCATTGATGTTCACCCTAGGGACTTCACCGCCATTCAGAGGAGCCGGATGCATTGGATTTTTGAATACCTATTCTCTCAAGCCATTGAACTATACTTGACCTCTTTCTCTACCAAACAACGGGTAGATACCACCTCTTTCTCGCTCGTTGGATGAGGACAATCCGGTGCATAATGTCACTCTTCTCCATAGTTGTAGCACCTCCTAGGCAACAACCTTGCCCTGCCCCTTGCTCCTCTTAGCTGTCCTCTATCCATCACACTCAGTCACAATTCTTGCATTTACTTAAACAAATCTTGTACGGTTCACACCCAATTATGTGGCACAATTGCTACCCCTCGGTTTCCATGGTTTTCCTCATGAATAACATCCCTTGAACCTTGTGGGTGAGTAAAAGCCACTGCTTCATAGCCCGACATGCCCTGCCTAAAATTGTTCTTTATTTTCCTACTTTTAGATTGGGCAATTACCAGTGCACCATTGTAGTTATTCAGGCTTTCAAACTCTACCTTTTCCCTCACTTTAGGATGTAGGCATGCCATGAATTTGTCTAGCTTAAAGTAGTCACCATTAGCCAACTGCATGGCTACCATTAACCGTGCTCAACAAGATTCAAAATGATCCAAAAAAAAACCAAATTCTTCACTTACATCTTGTTTGAGCGCATTCAGTTTGGCATTCATCTCGACTGGGGATGCCTTCAGTTTGGCATCCATCTCAATCGGGTCTCTTTGCTCGTTAAACTCAAGGGAGCCTCTTTTTTTGAATTGGGGTTCATTTAAACCACTTGGGCATACCTCTTTAGCACATTTGACGGGTTTTCAACACCTGAACACCTTTCTCTCTCTTCACCACATGAGAGTCACCTACTTGAGCCATTTTGGTTGTCACAGAACCATGACAACCCTTTTGGTGCACACTTCCCCTCAACAAAAGGTTTTGACCTTACGTTCATGTGAGAACATGCCCCCCACTGGGAATGCCACGTTATGATTTGCCTCGCGGACCACCAAACATCGGTGCTCGCACCAGCTCCGCTTTCTCCACACCTTGTGATGCAAATGGGGTGGCCCCTTTGCACACTATATACCCCGCTATGTATGGCCCACACTATAGCATGTGGGTTTTACCCTATACCATGTGGAGGCCCTGCACGACTTGGCCCCCAAAGTCCCCCCAAGACCCACAAAATATTCTTTTTTGGGATCACTTTCAATGTGCTTCATTGGATCACCACAACTACTAGCTCACTTGCCCAATCACGGAACCATAAATTCCCATCTGAAGGTTGGGTTTTTGACTCTCAACTCCTCTGCCTCAACCCCCTTTTGATTCCGACGGGCTTGCCAACCGAGGTGACCAAAAAGTGAAAAAACCATATGGCAGTGCATTGCCACTAACTGGACCAAACTTCATCGGGTCATAACTCATTCTCAACTCATTGACTCGGCATCCAACTGATAAGCAGCAACTTTTGTCGAACACCTCGTGCTAAGAACTAGCCCCACAAACCTTGTTAAGATTCCAAAAATAGCTGATGGCACATTTCCCAAAGCAGGTAATTGGGCCATAACTGGCCCCCGACAAACATTCAACTAGCCATAACTTCCTTTTTAGAGCTTTGATTGACTATCTAAGAAGACCAACATGCTTCACAACTTGAGCTCTTGACGTTTACTAGCTAAGACTATCCTTGACCATCTGTCCCCATCTGCCCTACCCATCAGGGATTTGCAAAGCCTTGTAACTTTGAATTTCAATATCTTTCACATGGTGGCTCTGTTTGAGGATCCGTCTCGATCGGCTTCTAGAGCACTTCAAACAATACATTCGTAGAAATTAGCACATCATTTTGAACACTTGGACTTGCCATCCCAATTGGACTTTCTTGGAGCCTTTTTGGCCCAAAAACTACATTGTACATGCATTTCCACTAGCCTCTGCCCACCTACGTCATGCGTACTAGCTTTAACACTTGGTCCCACACCTATAAGCATCCATACACTTGTATAGAACACTTTCTAGCTTGGACCAACTTTGATTGCACCGACGCCATGACAAGGGAGGGTGAGATCCCCTCTCCTCAATAAAAAGAGCTAGGTTGTATTGGCCACGTGGGATCACCCCCTTTGATTGCCATGCCATCAACGTTTCTACGCTGCCACCATTGATGGCCTCCACCACCACGTTTCCAAAAACCGCTCAACAGCTCTATCACTGTGTACGCCCCAGAGCGCCACCACAGCCACACACACAATGCCCAAGAAGGTAGCCATAGCCAACCATGCAAGGAGCTCCACACTCCCCTTGATGCATCCAAATGAGGTTGCTTCCAAAATATATACCATTACGTTGTTGACCGTCGAACCCCATGTGGGTTAATGAGGTGCCACGTGGAAAGCCTACAGGGCTCCAAGCTCATAGGGCCTCCAACCTTCAAAAAAATCCCAAGTGAATCCCCCCCCCCCCCTTCAACTTTAGTTCCTTGCCATTTGATACTCCCAAACTTGGTGATCAAGCCGTCAAAACCCATTGAAATTTCTCATTGCCGACTTCAATTCTTGTAGAGCTTATTGCATTTTGACTATGTCGTGATCGCCAACCAAAGCGATCAAAACTAGGAAAAGTTTTTGCCACCACACCAACTGACACAAACATCAACTCATAATATCTCCAAAATACTCATTTGACATGCCATCAAATCCTATGGTCTTCATGCATACTTCTCCTAGAAACTCTAGGGAACTTCAAAACACATCATATGACATGCTTTCCAATGAAACCAAATTGCCATATAAGTAGCCCCTGTCAATTTTCAAAACCTTCATCAGCTCATAACCTGGCCCCTCCGCTTTTGATTGATGATCCAAAAGGACATGCATGCTCCACAACTTAAGGATGCCACCTTTGTCTACTCACTCTAGCTATGACTATCTAGGATCTGCAAATCACTCTAACTTTGAACAAGCCATAACTTTCACATCAGGTCTTTGTTTGAGGACCCATCTAGACCAACTTCTAGAGCACTTCAAGCACCACCTCACAAATAAAAAATCTAGTACTTTGAACACCTTTACCTATCAACCCAATTGGTTGATTTTAGGGCCCTTTTGGCCTAAGAAACCACATAAGACATACATCTCATATATCACTTGCTTGCAGAGGGATTTTATGCCTACCTCAACACTCTAGCTTGCCTACCTCAACACTCTAGCTTGCACCCCTGATCATACATATCCTTGATTTTTCCATGTGCCATGGATGACACACTTTGGATGCACCAATTCTAGGGTATGGAAGAAATGACTCCTAGCCTGATGTACAGTCCAAGGGATGAAGTGCAAATAGAGAATCAAGAAAATCAAGAATGATAATTGTTCCTCAACATTGGGTACATATTGCTCATGATTTGTTAGAGAAAATGCAAGAGCCTTATTTAAGTGTGATGGACAGAGGACAGCCAAGGGTAGGCAAAGTCATAGCTACCTGGTTGATGTTACAATTGTGGAGAAGAAGTTCATTATGCTCCAAATTTCCCGCATCCACCGAGGGAAAGAGGGGATATGTACCCGTTGTTTGGTAGAGGCAGATAGTAGGGTCCATTCTATGGTCAAAGAGAGCAACCTATGGCTGAGAATCCTATACCACCACTTCTATTGGATAATGATGAAGTTACTAGGGTTAATATCATCGGTGTGGATAAGTAGGATGTGGATGTTCTTGCCAACAAAAGAGCACAAGGAGAAAGGGAGACATAAACTGAATAAGAAACCAGAGTTCCTAAAGGCAAAGAGAAGGTGCATGAGGGTAGGAGCATCCAAAGACTAGCAAAAGAAGACATCATTGCAAGATCAAGCAATGTTTTTTTTAGCTTGGGTAGGTCATCTAGAGTATAATCTGGGGGCTAATGTCAAAAGTCAAAAGTCTATCATTACATTTGGGCATCTCTTAGCATTGAATACCAAGTTGACGAGGCAATAGTCTACAAGTGTTAGTCTCAGGATTCCATGGGTTTGAGGTAATGTGAATGCAGTACAAAATTTGGCTCTAAGGGTAGGGAATCCAGTTGATGTTTCTTCCTATTGTGGATGTCTTAATTGAGAAGAAGATGCAAGAGCAGACATACATTGATGGTGGGGCACATGTTTGTGTCCTAAGAAAGGAGGCTATGAAGGATATAGGCATCAAAGTGGTGGTTAAGTCCAATGTGTAAATGAGGACGACCAACCATGCAAAAACCTTGGCCTGCCCCTTGCTCCTCTTAGCTCTCCTCTATCCATCACACTCAGTGTCGCAATTCTTGCATTTACTTAAACATATCTTGTACGGTTCACACCCAATTATGTGGCACAATTGCTACCCCTCAGTTTCCATGGTTCTCCTCATCAATAACATCCCTTGAACCCTGTGGTTGAGTAGAAGCAACTGCTTCATAGCCCGAGATGCCCTACCTAAACTTGTTCTTTATTTTCCTACTTTTAGATTGGGCAATTACCATTGCACCATTGTAGTTATTCAGGCTTCCAAAATCTCTTCTCAACAAGATTCAAAATGATCCAAAAACAAACCAAATTCTTCACTTACATCTTGTTTGAGCGTGTTCAGTGTGGCATCCATCTCTACTGGGGATGCCTTGAGTCTGGCATCCATCTCGATCGGGTTTCTTTGCTCGTTAAACTCAAGGGAGCCTCTTTTTTTGAATTGGGGCTCATTTAAACCACTTGGGCATACCACTTTAGCACATTTGATGGGTTTTCAACACCTCAAAACCTTTCTCTCTCTTCACCACATGAGAGTCACCTACTTGAGCCATTTTGGTTGTCACAGAACCATGACAACCCTTTTGATGCACACTTCCCCTCAACAAAAGGTTTTGAGCTTACGTTCATGTGAGAACATGCCCCCCACTGGTAATGCCATGTTATGATTCGTCTCGCGGACCACCATCACCCAAAGCAACGCCAACACCGCCATCAAACACCGTTGCTCGCACCAACTCCCCTTTCTCCACACATTGTGATGCGAATGGGTGGCCCCTTTGCACACTATATACCCCGCTATGTATGGACCGCACTATATCATGTGGGTTTTACCCTATACCATTTGGTGGCCCTGCACGACTTGGACCCCAAAGTCCTCCCAAGACCCACAAAATATTCTTTTTTGGGATCACTTTCAATGTGCTTCATTGGATCACCACAACTACCAGCTCACTTGCCTAATCACGGAAAGATAAATTCCCATCTGAAGGCTGGGTTTTTGACTCTCAACTCCTCTACCTCAACCCCCTTTTGATTATGAAGGGCTTGCCAACCGAGGTGATCAAAAAATGAGAAAACCATATGGCATTGCATTGCGATTAACTGGACCAAACTGCATCGGGTCATAACTCATTCTCAACTCATCCAATTGATAGTAGTAACTTTTTTCTAACACCTCATGCTACGGACTAGCCCCACAAACCTTGTTAGGATTCCAAAAATAAATGATGGCACATTTCCCAAAGCAAATAACTTTGGGCCATAACTGGCCCCCGACAAACATTCAACTAGCCATAACTTTCTTTTTAGAGCTTCGATTGACCATCTAAGAAGACCAACATGCTTCACAACTTGAGCTCTTGACATTTACCAGCTAAGACTATACTTGACCATCT
Organism: Adiantum capillus-veneris; assembly: GCF_014529385.1. Lineage (NCBI taxonomy): Eukaryota > Viridiplantae > Streptophyta > Polypodiopsida > Polypodiales > Pteridaceae > Adiantum > Adiantum capillus-veneris. The sequence goes on from NC_140943.1 coordinate 79,634,507, forward strand.
GTCCCCATCTGTTCTACCCGTCAGGGATTTACAAAGCCTTCTAACTTTGAATTTCAATATCTTTCACATCGTGGCTCTTTTTGAGGATCCGTCTCGATCGGCTTCTAGAGCACTTCAAACAATACATTCCTAGACATTAGCACATCATTTTGAACACTTGGACTTGCCATCCCAATTGGACTTTCTTGGAGCCTTCTTGGCCCAAAAACTACATTGAACATGCATTAGCACCAGCCTCTGCCCACCTAGGTCGTACATACTAGCTTTAACACTTGGTCCCACACCTATAGACATCCATAGACTTGTATAGAACACTTTATAGCATTGAACATGCATTTGCACCAGCCTCTGCCCACCTAGGTCGTACATATTAGCTTTAACACTTGGTCCCACACCTACAGGCATCCATAGACTTGTATCGAACACTTTCTAGCTTGGACCAACTTTGATTGCACCGGCGCCATGACAAGGGAGGGTGAGATCCCCTCTCCTCAATAAAAAGAGCTAGGTTGTATTGGCCACGTGGGATCACCCCCTTTGATTGCCATGTCATCAACTTTTCTACGTTGCCACCATTGATGGCCTCCACCACCACGTTTCCCAAAACCGCTCGATAGCTCTATCACTATGTGCACCCGAGAGCGCCACCACCTCCACTCACACAATGCCCAAGAAGGTAGCCATAGCCAACCATGCAAGGAGCTCCTCACTCCGCTTGATGCATCGAAATGCGATTGCTTCCACAATATATACCATGGCGTTGTTGATTGTCGAGCCCCATGTGGGTTAATGAGGTGCCACGTGGAAAGCCCACAGGGCTCCAAGCTCATAAGCCTCCAACATTCAAAAACATCCCAAGTGAATTCCCCCCTCTTTAACTTTAGTTCCTTGCCATTTGATACTCCCAAACTTGGTGATCAAGCCGTCAAAACCCATTGCAATTTCTCATTGCGGACTTCAATCTTGTAGAGCTTATTGCATATTGACTATGTTGTGAACGCCAACCAAAGCGACCAAAACTAGGAAAAGTTTTTGCCACCGCACCATCAACAACTGACACAAACATCAACTCATAATATCTCCAAAATACTCATTTGACATGCCATCAACTCCTGTGGTCTTCATGCATACTTCTCCTAGAAACTCTAGGGAACTTCAAAACACATCATATGACATGCTTTCCAATGAAACCAAATTGCCATACAAGTAGCCCTTGTCAATTTTCAAAACCTTCATAAGATCATAACTTGGCCCTTCTGCTTTTGATTGATGATTCAAAAGGACACGCATGCTCCACAACTCAAGGACGCCACCTTTGTCTACTCACTCTAGCTTTGACTATCTAGGATTTGCAAATCACTCTAACTTTGAACAAGCCATAACTTACACACCAGGTCTTCGTTTGAGGAGCCATCTAGAACAAATTCTAGAGCACTTCAAGCACCACCTCACAAAGAAAAAATCTAGTACTTTGAACACCTTTACCTATCAAGACAATTGGTTGATTTTAGGGTCCTTTTGGCCTAAGAAACCACATAAGACATACATCTCATATATCACTTGCTTGCCCAGGGATTTTATGGCTACCTCAACACTCTATCTTGCACCCATGATCGTACATATCCTTGATTTTTCCATGTGCCATGGATGACACACTTTGGATGCACCAATTCTAGGGTATGGAAGAAATGCCTCCTAGCCTGATGTAGAGTCCAAGGGATGAAGTGCAAATAGGGAATCAAGCAAATCAAGGCATGATAATTGCTCCTCAACATTGAGTACATATTGCTCATGATTTGTTAGAGAAAATGCAAGAGCCTCATTTAAGCGTGATGTACAGAGGACAACCAAGGGTAGGCAAAGTCACAGCTACCTGATTGATGTTACAATTGTGGAGAAGAAGCTCATTATGCTCCAGATTGCCTCCATCCACCCAGGGAAAGAGGGGATATGTACCCATTGTTTGGCAGAGGAAGAGGGTAGGGTCCATTCGATGGTCAAAGAGAGCAACCTATGGCTGAGAATCCTATACCACCAATTCTATTGGATAATGATGAAGTTACTAGGGGTAATATCATTGGTGTGGATAAGTAGGATGTGGATGTTCTTGCCAATAAAAGAGCACAAGGAGAAAGGGAGACATAAACTGAATAAGAAACCAGAGTTCATAAAGGCAAAGAGAAGGTGCATGAGGGTAGGAGCATCCAAAGGCTAGCAAAATAAGACATCATTGCAATATCAAGCAATCTGTTTTTTAGCTTGGGTAGGTCATCTGGAGTATAACATGGTGGCTGATGTCAAAAGTCAAAAGTCTAGCATTACATTTTGGAATCTCTTAGCATTGAATCCCAAGTTGATCGAGGCAATAGTCTACCAGTGTTAGTCTCTGGATTCCATGGGTTTGAGGTAATGTGAATGCAGTACAAAATTTGGCTCTAAGGGTAGGGAATCCACTGGATGTTTCTTCCTATTTTGGATGTCTTAATTGAGAAGAAGATGCAAGAGCAGACATACATTGATGGTGGGGCACATGTCTCTGTCCTAAGAAAGGAGGCTATGAAGGATACAGGCATCAAAGTGGTGGGGGTTAAGTCTAATGTGTAAATGGTGGGGGTTAAGTCCAATGTGTAAATGAGGATGACCAACCATGAAAAGGCAAGGTGTTTGGGGGTGGCTCATGATGTGAAGATAAAGGTAATGGGAATTGAGTTCATCATTGAAATTTTTGTGATGAAATCAGGTGAGAATGCTTACGCTTTTATTCTAGGGAGGCCATGGCTGCTTGTGCAATTGGAGCTAAGCAAGACGAGGAAAGGGGAGTTTTCAATCTGTTAGAGAGACAAAGAGCATGGTAGGAAGCTAGTGCTTGATTGGAAGACTAGGGAAATCCATTTTCATGTGGTGGTAGGAGATGGTGGAGGTGATTTGAGCACCATCTATGAGTATGAATCATAATCAACATATGATGAGGGTTGTACTATTATATAGGAGGAAGAAAGTGATGAGGACCTATTGAAGGATGATACGGATTTGTTTGGAGTCACCATAGACTTCCTAGTTCACAATCTCCAGTTTGTGGTGTGGATGTAGTAGAAGTAGAGGGCATGTTGGGTGAAGATTTGACCAAGAAAGAAAAGAGTGGCTATGTGGAGTTGTGTACTATGTATCCCAACCTATTAGCTACGGAGTATAAAGACCTACAGGGAGCCAAAGGAGTGGAGCATTGGATTTTTCTTAAAGAAGGGTATAAGCTAAGGACACAAAAGCTACAAAGGCTGGGAGAGATTAAAAAAAAGGCTTTGCAATAGGACATCAACAAGCTACTCAAAGCAAGTATCATTTATCTAGTGCAAGCGTATGAGTGGGTTTCTCTTGTTGTTATTACACCCAAAAACAAAAGGGAAGTGGAGGGTGTACATAGACTATAAACCATTGAATGTAGCTACAAAGCAGAACCATTATCCCTTGGATGAGATTCTAAGCTAGGTATTAGGGAATGGGAGGTATTTGATTATGGATGTCTTCTTAGGGTACTTTCAATTTGGCATTGCTTTGGCGGACCGATTGAAGATTTTCCATGGGGTTGCTTTGCTTATTGTAGGATTCCCTTTGTTTTGGTTGATGCCTATGCTACCTTACATGATTGGATGACCAGGGTGTTTGGGCCATATTTGAATAAGGTTATCATGGATTTTATGGATGATATAGGTTGCTATAGTTTGAGGGCAGATAATTTGTCAAAGTTGAAGCTGTGCTTTCAAAGGCTAGACAAAGAGGATGGTCAATTGAATCCCAAGAAGAGAAAGTTGGCTCAACCACATGCTCATTTGTTGGGCCATGTGGTCTTGCAGAATGGTATAGAGGCTGATCCCAAAAAGGTAAAGGCTTTAGTGTTGATGGAACCTCTTGGGGGGGTTCACCATTCAGTTACCCCTATATAACGTTCATATTAAAAAATCCCTCTTTTAACATGTCTGAATGAATAAAATGACCCCTTATTTTAAGATTTTTTTTTCAAAATTGAATATAAAACCCCCTTATTTAATGTATCTCTCTTAAATTTCCTATTTTTTTGAATTTTAAAACCCCTCCTTTTGAACTCACGTTACACATTACATGATTACATAGTGCATCCCGTGAGGGGCCATTGTAACAGGTTTGGCTTTGTTTGTGCACAAGTTGAAGTATTTTTATAGGTTCTTTTGGATGCTTTCACAATATGTGTATCCTCTTCGAAAAATGAGTCAACATGTTGATGGCTTTGAATGGTCTGGCTTTGAATGGTCTGAAGATGCTCATGTCGCCTTTGACAGGGTGAAGGGGATTCTTTGCCGATTTCTAATGGTTTGTCTTCCCAACAAGATGATTATTTCTATGTTGCCATGATGGTAGGCATTGTTGTATAGGTGTGGGGAGATGTAACAAGCCTATCTACTTTCAAAGTGGAGTAATTAGCCTAGGAGAAAGGAATTACACTAAATTGGAACAATGGGTGATGACTCTAGGTTGCATGCAAGAAGTTTAACGTGTATTTGATCATTTACAAATTTTGCGTGCTCATATCTAACAATTTGTTGCATGAGGTGTTGCTTCATCTAAAGACATGAAGACATATTATGAAGTGTGTACTAGAGCTATAGGAGTTCAAGTTTGAGTTAAAGATTGATCACACAGGTAGGTCACATCTCACTGATATTCTAGTTAACATAGAAGTTGATTTACCGGTGTGTCCAAGGGTGGTAGGAAGGAGCTTTTGTGATGTGGTTCGATGGGGCATAAGAAAGGGTAATATAGAAAGCAGGAGGAGGAGCCGTGATACATGAAAGTCGAGGAGGTTGAAGATATAGTCGACCTTGAGGTTGAGGCAATTGAAGTACAAAGAAGTAAGGAAACAACAGAAATCAAACTACCCTTGGATGTCAGTAACTTCACTGAGAAGAATGCTCAGATGATGCTGCCTGCTGTGCCTGACTTCAGGATTGGAGACAGGACCTATATCTTTTTACATGATGTGCAAAGCATCTTCTATTTAAGGGATGACTTCTCCTTGGCTATCATTTCCAGAGTCCAAGAGGAGAGGAGTGGATTTGTTTTAGAGGATAGTAGTGATGATCAGGCAATGGAAACATCCAGCAATCCATTGAAATGCCTCCAAAGATGCTTTGAGAAAGCTGAAAAATACAAGGAGACACTACCGGATGAAGCCACCTTCCCAGCAAAGACTAAGGCCATCAACAAGTCACAAATAAGTGGAGGATTGGTTTAACCATTCAGGTTAGGGGTCAACTACATCTGTAGACATGTGGCAAGAAAACCTCTTTCTGCAGGATGAGAGCTTCATGGTAACTCTCTCTCTCTCTCTCTCTCTCGATCACTTACTCAGACATGATATGTGTAGTCTTGGATTGCTGACAAGGATGACTTCCTTCGACGGCGGAGTCGAGAGTATTGTGGAAGGGATGCGGCCCTAGCACAGTACCTTTCAAATCTTTGCGAGTCGCCGATCTTAGTTTTTCACAATGGAATGTCACAAGAGGGTTCAATAGCAACTTACACATTAAAGACACTATCATGCTTCTTGGGTGGACCTATGCTACCCAAAAGTGCAGATAAGTCATTCTTGTGGACAAAGTGTTTGCGAGAAATTGTTTTGGTTACTGCGCGGGCAATACAGGTGGTTGGGCAGCGTATTACTACACTTACACAGCAATGGCACTAGCTCTTGGCAGACAAAACCCAGATGAACTTTTAGAGTATGGCAAACATCTCATGATTCATTACAAGGGTGATGTGCCAAAAAACAAAATTGAACCTTCAAAATCTTGATACACTTCAAGTAGCAATTGTATAAGATCATGTATTACAAAAATTTTGTACAATGTCATCCACTCAGAGTATCTTTCTCCACTTGTGGTTCACATACACCATTGTCTCTCTCCACCTTCGATGACCTTCACGAGCACCGGAGTTGTTGTATGCCATTGATCTTTTAACTTTTTGTTGTTGTAAATGTCTGATGGCTTGTGTTGTTGCTGAAGAGGCCAAGACTTCTTTTGCCTGCATTCGATGAATGATTCTACGAGAGAACCATTCAAATAGTTCTCTCAAACTATTAGCCTTGATTCGAGAGCCACCATGTCGTGTGTGCCTGAAATAATCATTTCTCGTCATGTAATGATACTTTTCCATCCCTTGGGTATTCCATATTTCCGGGTTCCCATACTTTTGTATAAAATATGGTAAATGATTGAAAATGATGCGCTGGATATGAAAACAGATTACTTAGAATGTTTTACACTCACATAGTTACACATAAAAGAGAATCAAATACACAATAATACCATATTGTAAGTAATATGGGTGTCTATCCATGCTATCTTGAATGATTTTTTGAGAAGGTTGAGATTCTCCTTGAACTTGTTCAAATCACCTTGTGACTAGTCATCTTTGTCGCACATCAAAAATAGGATGTCTATTGATCGCCAAACCTAAGCCTTCGCATTACGAGTAGTTGGTTCTTGATCTTTGACTGCAATATGTAGCTTTTTCCTGCTCTGATACTCTACCTCGCTAACATAAGATGTGTTTTATATTTTTCCATGTTTTGTTAGCTTTGGTTCTTGTATTCCTTGGGGTTTAGATAAAAATCTCCGTGCCTTCACCCCACCGATGGATGGTTTGCATGGGACATCCTTCTCAGTTGATCTCTTTTCATCCCGCTGGATTTTCACATTGCCACCATGAAGCCCCATATTCGACAGTGCAAATTCTAAGCACTTCAGGGCCACTTATCGCTCTGCTGAGTTCTTGATTTTCCAAGAAAACCCGATATATAAGTAACCAATTTCTCCACAATTCTACAAAGGGCATGCATTGTACAGATGTGGACATTCACAAGTCGTATTTTCAAAACCGGTTGAAAAGCAGGGTCCTCAATGTGAGGTGTTGGAGCTTTTCGCCACCACTTTGGGTCCATGTCCTTTGCAGGCTCCATGCAATAACACGACGACTTTGCCATTGCACCCATTACACAATTATACATGCACTTTAATGTTTTGATGTCACCTGCAAGATGCCACTGAACTTGAAAGTATCCCCTTCCATCTAGATGTAGTACCTCTCCTTGGTTAGTCTGTCGATCAATCACCTCCGGAACATTAGTTTGATGGAACACCCAATATAGAATCTCATGATCTTCTTTCTTTACCTGAAACACAAAATAAATGAGACTTAAGTAGATGTGAACATTTGATCTTAGCTGAGAATCTCGCTTATCTCAAACGCACCAAGCCACTATATGTTAGATTCTGATTGAACACACTAAAATACAAAGGACCATCATTGGGACACTTTGAGAGAGCTCTATTCATTAAAGTAATAGTAACACGCTCTAGATTTTTCTCTTTAACAATCTCACACTCATCCATTTTTAACACAAATGTAATACCCCTCGTGACTCTTCAAATGTGATGTTGTAAAAATCCACATTCTCTTCTGCAACATCTGCAGGTCCATAAAAATATTATTGAACTCATCATATGTCATGTTTGCTCCATGGCCACTGTAAGTTGCTTTAATATGAAAGGGCTGTCCAAGATATTCTCCCTATACGTCGTTAAGCTGAAGCCTCTCTTTCCAAACACTTGAGGATGATGGTAAAAGTTTGGATTTTATACCCTTCTTAACAAAGATGGATGAGACAGATTTTTGTATAGCCGAATATCCTCTTTTGCTTACACCAATTGAATCAAGTGTGCCTTGTATCTCTTTTGCAGGCACTGAGTTCTTTGAAATAAAGCGGTCCACTACATTTCGTTGTAGGACCTTAAACTTCTTGTCATGTACTATATCTGCTGCAAGGCTTCTACTTATAAGTGGCTTCAATATCTTTCCTATATTGGCTTTGGGGTTAATGTTTTCCTTGTCAAGATAAATTGAATCTCTACATGAAGACAATGCATAAGTAAATAACAGAAAATTTACTTCACTACTAACACTATTTAGGCACCTGAAACAATGCATAATAGGAAAAAACAAAAAAAATTACTTAACTAAGACAATTTAGCCAACCAAGAAGCATCACCTTAATACTCAAAATTCTTTTCTTGAGACCTCTGAATGCAACCTGCAATGTTTCAAGATTGCGCAATTTCTTCTTTCGGATACGACCACCCAAGATGGTGTCCTTCATTTGACAACTTCATACCTTTCCTTTCAGTTCTTGTACCTCTCTTTTGTGTTGCAAAATGGTAACCTGATCTGTAGAATGTAAATGTGAAAGACGAACAATCTCACATTGCTGAGCTTGGAGAATGCCCTTATAAGTTTCAACTTCCCGTATAAGAGATTTACAATAACCCAGAAGGCCCTTTTCTCCATCACTAGCAAAGGTCAATAAGCTTGTAGGATTGACAAATGGTGGAGATAAATTAGTCATTGGATTCTTAGGATAGAGAGAGCCTCTCGTCCAGATATCTATGTGTTTAGCTCCCTGAGCTCTGAGCGTGTCTATGGATGCAGGAGGTATAGGTGTGTTTGCTTTACTACACTTAATCAACGGTTGGTACTCATTGTCTAAAAAATGTGAAGGTGATATTTGGTTCGTTTTTGCGTAACATTTGTGCCATTTGAGGAGTGCGCCATTAGCCAAATGTGCAGGTTTAATGGAAAGTGAACAGGCGAAGGCGCAGCCACCTTCATTCTAGCCTCATTCCCTCCATGTTGACAAGGTTCATTCAATGCAACTGAAAAGAAGATTATCCCTCAATCATTACGAATGAATGTTCAGAAGAGTAAAGAATCTAGTTAAGTACACTTTTTGAACTTTTACCATGTGCGCTCCTTGCCGCACTGTCGAAGCAAGGGACTTGCCGATACACCGTGTACGAGCCGCAGACGGCTCCAAGCACACAACTAGTTTAACTAGTAAGCTCAAAGAGGGCAATGGTGTGTCACTCACCGCCTTATGCTCCTGCCGTAGAGGATTCCTCGCCGCGAAGAAGAGGGAGATGCCGCTATGCCGTGCTCAACCGCCTCACCGCCGTCGTGCCGCAGCAACGCTCGATCGCACACACACTCTCACACACTTTTCTATTGCACAATGAGAGAATGACTCAATTTTAGGTTTAATTGGCTTTTATGTGAGCTCACCCCATTCACACTTGGACGCCCATGCTTAGCCAACTAACCCTAGCATGTTCGTGTTAGAGTGCGCCTCTCATCGGCGATCACTCTACCTTTCCCTATTGGACCGACAAGCCCGGCGCCTGACTCTACTTAAATAAATAATACGGTTACGGTGTCCGTCGTAGGCGATAGGGTGTCCGTGAGCCACGAGGGTTAACATTGCCCCCCTTCCTGATGTAGATTCCGTCCTCGGAAGCTATTGAGTTGAAGCTTGGTATGTCCATGTTGTAGAGCATCTAGATTTGAATCTGCAAGGCAAAGTCACAGTTTTAGCAAGCGGAATTATATTGCCATAAATCATGAGGGGAATGTAAAGTACATGTGGAAATGAGTAAATGCAAGTTTTATGAAATGTTAGACTGCCATTAAGGACAAATAAATTGCACTTTGAGTAAATTAATTAATCAAGAGTTTTGAGCTTATGGGTGAGTCTATCAATTAGCTAGCTATGACTAAGGTTAAAACAACTACTCTAGTACTAGCTAAGCTAAGAAGATTATCTAAATGCAAGATTCCCTAATTATGCTTTTCAGCTTTGATTAGCCAACTCGCTCTCACAACTGCAAACAAAAGCTTGAAATGTTAACTATAAGCTCAATGGAAGTCTTTTAATTTTAATTTTAATTTTTTTAATACTTTTTTACTTTGGGTCACAATCATGTGACGTGTGTGCTTATTTTGTATGTCCGGGGTTTTTTGCTTCTCAAGGAAAAGCGCCCACACTGGGAACCTCTAGGGCTCTAGTACCATAGACAATACATGTGAGTGAAGTACCAATTCAAGCCAGGATTTCTCTTCCAGCGTAAGATTTTTCATTTGTGGCACTTATGTTGTTTTTTTTTTTTGCTTCCATTTCCTTGGTATTCGCACTAGTGTTTTTTTTTGTTTAAGTGAGCAAGCCTTTCTCTGCCTAAAACATTCCTAAGGTCTCAAATACTCGGATAATTTTATTAGCTAGGCCTAGTGGTCAAGTAAATGAGTTAACCTAAAGTCACGGTCTCCTAATCTCCAGGCTCATCCATAAGATTAAACTGGAGCTCAATCAACTTAAGCAAAGACAAATTTATACATCTATAATGGCAGATAACAATCATAACTATTGCACTCAAACAAAGAATGAAAAATCATTATTAGCAATTACACATATCCACCAACATGAATCATGGAAAGTAGTACACCTGGAGGTATGGAGTGGCTCATTTTGTTGAAGCAGATGTCCTCAGCCATGTGGATGGAGATCCATATAAGTCCTACCTAACACATCCAAAAACAGGCACTATACCTCTAGGAGGCATGTCAGTGTGACAAATTAAAACTCCTAAAAAACAAACTCAAAACACAATCTAGACCCCTAACCTACCTATCTGTCACCCCCTTTAGATTCAAGGAAAGAGGATATTATATAAACCGGGTGGCCACCCTAAGGCTAGGCCTCTATCCTCATCATCTAGATAAATAAAATCGTTGTCCGTGAGGCCATAGTCTTCCTCAGTCTCTATTAGTTCCTCTTCATCATCCTCTTGTGCAAGCATGCTAATCAAGAACCTCGCGATGCGTGGATACTCATCTTGTGCAAAAGAATAAGCATGTGCCATTGGAGACACATTCGCTACTGGGTAGGGATCACTAGTTAGCCATAGACGTATCCGCCATTCTAACTCCTCAAAATTTCTCTCACATGCAAGGCTCTCTATCAAATCCCATTCGCAAGAAAGTATAGGGTAGCATACGTAGAACACTTGAGGAAAAGACAAAGGGTACCTTTCATAAAAAATAGAAGTGCATGCCTCTGGTGAAGTAGCCATTTCTGACAAGACAGATAGATTTGGTTAGGCCTTTAAAACATAAGAGTTGTTTTTGTGTGTTGCTTGAATTGACACGGTGAATTTGGACTTATATGTAAGATCTGATAGGGTGCTCTCTCGTTGCTAGTCGCTCTTGCTCTTTACTATTTTTGTTTTTTGTGAGTATAAGGCTATATATATACATTCCCTAAGATTGGAATTGAGAGGTCAGGGAGGAAGGTTGAGAGGGGAGCGAGTGAATGATTGATGTTAGCAAACACTCCCCCCTTCCTTGGGTAGATCATACCTTTTGGAATGAGGTCGTCACCTTTTGAAACCAATTGTTCCAAGTTGTTATGGTTGAAGGTTTTAACCAATAGTTTTCGACCGCCCTATGCGTTTCATCTAGTTGCAAGGGTGGTAAGGTACTCTCCAATGATTTTATTTGCAACGTTGTTGTAGGTGGTGAACTTACCCCGGGAGGTGCAAACTCTTTCGTGCTTGTATGGATATGTACAGTGGTAGGTGGAGGTTGTGTCGAAGCTTCTATTTGCGTATAGGAACTACATGAAGAGCAAGAAGCTTCATTTGATTTCCCTGTTCCTATGCTAGGTGGAACAAATCGTTCTTTCTTTGGTACCCAAACTAGCTCTAGATCGGGTGTGTAACATTCCATGATTTTTTCCTTTCCGCGATTTTCAATTTGTTTTGGAGCCACAGGATTGGGTTTACATGGGCCAGGTGACAGGTAAGAGTACACTTTACGTTTGGGCACCCAGATTTGATCATTTCCTTCATAGTATCCTTGGGCTTCCAATAGTCGTTTAGGAATCCAACACAACATTTCTTTATATTTCTTGGAGTGAGTGGGACGATTCTTACTAGGTTTCCATTTTTTTGCATCAACCATGCTCACTAGAGAGGCTTTAGGGACCCACTTGTATGTTTTCTCTGTTATATTAGGATGGTTCTTGTGTGTCTCAAGCTTTCTTTCAACTACATCACTTGAAGCTCTAGAGAGTTGGGCTATGGGGACGTATGGTTCAACCTCCTGGACATGCAATGTCTTGGGTTTTATTTCCTTAGGCAATATCTCAGGGACTATGGCTTGAGTGGTAGGGCTAAGAGTTGCTTTTTGCGTTGTAACACCCCCAGTCCCCCAATCAATAGTGCATTTGGTGGCTATCATCCACGTGCGGCCTAGGTTTATATTACCCTCCATAGTTCTAGTAGGCATGACCAAAAAGTCTTCAGCTACAATTCCATTGTCATAACTGACAGAAGTGTGCCAGATTCCAAAAACCATAGTTTTTTTCTTGTTGACACCCTTGACTTGGATAATACTCTCAGATAGAGGTGGCTTCCCTAACTGACACCACACCCCATAGGATAGCAGATTATATTTGGCACCCGTGTCCAATAAGGCGTTATATAGCACTTTTCCATAGGCACTATTTAACTCGATAGGGTATCGTAGAGGTGTGTCAGAGTCCAACCCATCCTCTTCGATTTCCACGTGGAATGCATTTGTGACTCCAAGGTTAGCCTCTCGTTTTTGTCTTATACGTTGTTGTCGCTCCTTAGCCTCAGCTTGAACTTGTATCTTGTTTAACTCGGTTTGTGCTTTGGCAGCCTTCTTTTGATGAATGGCCCGTAGTTCTTCTTGGCTTAAAGGATCATAATATCTTTTGAATTTAATCCCATTGAGGAATCCAATGGTTTCAACTCCATCAAGAGTTTCCACACGAAGGGTACCTTGTGGGGTAATTTCACATACTCTATATGGTCCTTTACCAGCATATTTCAACTTTTTCTTCTCTTTACGTACTCCATACATAAGGACTTTATCACCAACTTTGATGTCCTTGTCCTTCACATGGCGATCAAACCACTTCTTTCTCCTATCCTTTTCCACAAGAGCATTTTGCACAGCCAACTGTCTCTCTTCGTCTAGTTTTTCTAAGATATACAAACGCTCGGTTAAGGGGTTACCATTCCATCCTTCTTGCGAAGCTACCCTAAGACTAGGAATGACAAACTCCCAAGGCATAACCGCTTCTTGGCCGTATACCATTTTGAATGGCGTACAATTAATAGCCACTTTATAAGCAGTACGATAAGCCCATAGATCAGATGTCAACTTCAAATCCCAATCAGTGCGATGAGCTTCTACCGTCTTGGTTAAAATAGAGATTAGAGTCTTGTTGGTGCTCTTGGCTTGTCCATTAGCTTGCGGGTAATAAGGTGTAGACTTATGGTGGGATATCATAAAGGTTGTGGTAAGCTCTCTTATTACCTCATTTATAAAATGGGTATCATTATCACTAACAATTTCAAAAGGGCAACCAAATCTTGTGATAATGTTCTCAAAAAGAAACTTAGTTGTTGTCCTCGCGTCAGCTTTTTGTGAAGCCTTAGCTTCAGCCCACTTTGTTACATAGTCCGTAGCAACTAGAATATATCGAGATTGAGTGTTGCGAGCTGCGGGACTAATTGGACCTACAAAGTCTAAGCCCCATTTTTCTAATGGTTGGGTTGCTTTAATAGGATGTAAGGGCATTCTGTCTTTGCGCTGTGTGGTCTTGTAACGTTGGCACTTATCACACCCTTTTGTAAAAAGTGATGCATCCTTAAATAAAGTTGGCCACCAATAGCCTGATTGCAGCACCTTTCTAGCAGTCAGGTATCCTGAAAAATGTCCTCCTGCTATGCCCATATGTGCTTCTTGCAAGATATACAAATATTCATCCTCGTGGGCACAACGCCTAAGAATATCATCCTTGCTTAATCTATACAGAGTTCCGGAAATCAAACAATAGGGTTCACATTCTTTTACTAGCCTTCGAGCGATATCCTTACGAAGTTCCTTGGGTGGAAAACCATTAACTAAAAAGTTAACAATGTTCTCACTCCATTCAGGCATAGTCTCAACTATGAATAGGGAAGTATCGGGTAATTCATCATCAACTCCTGTAGGGGCTTCACCATTGGGTATGCGAGATAAATGATCGGCCATGACGTGCCTTTTACCGGGTCTCACTACAATCGTGAAATCAAACTCCAGAAGAATTAACAACCATCATGTGATTCTTCCTGTGGAGCATGGCTTGTTTACCAGATACAGCAACGCTTGATAGTCCACATAAAATAAAAACTTGTTTGCCAGAAGGTAGTAGCGAAATTTCTTTACTGCATAAACCATTGACAAACCTTCTCGCTCTGTAGTGGTGTAGTTCCTTTCAGCATCGTTCAATTGACGGCTTGCAAAGCTAATGAGATAGTCCAATTTATGTTCTCCTGGTTGAGTGAGAACACACCCAATAGCAAAGTTTGATGTATCAATATGCACATGGAAAATGACATCCCAGTTAGGTGTCCTTAAAATTGGAGCACTTGCTAGTGTTTTCTTCAATTGTTCATAGGCCTGGTCACACTCTTCAGTCCATTTAAATTCAATGAGAAGCTTGTACAAAGGACGTGCTATCTCAGCGAAAAATAAAATAAACCGTCGATAATAACCCACGTGTCCCATGAACCTTTGAAATCCCTTGTAATTGGTTGGTGGTGGTAACTCTAGAATCACTTTAATTTTGCTTTCATCGGTTGAGATACCATTCTTGGATACTTTATGCCCTAAAATAACTCCATGCTTGAACCAAAATTGGCATTTGAACGGGTTCAATGAGATACGATATAACCTACACTTTTCAAACACCTTGCGCAAACATGATAGATGTTCTTTCCAAGAAGAGTAAACACAAAGGTCGTCTAAGAAAGCTTCACAAAAATCTCTCAAATATTCCTTTAAAGCAGTGTTTATTAATCGTTGGAATGTAGCAGGGGCATTTGTTAAGCCAAAAGCCATCACACGAAATGCAAACACGCCAAATTCTGTGATGAAGGTAGTTTTAGCTTGGTCCTCTAGCGCTATCGTGATTTGGTTGTAACCTGAGTACCCATCTAGAAATCTATAAGCTTCCTTGCCTGCAACTCTTTCGAGTACATGTTTGGAATATGGTAGGGGGTAATGGTCTCTTCTAGTAGCTGCATTAACTTTTTTGAGGTCCACGCACACCCTGAGTTTCCCATTCTTTTTTGGCATGATAACTATTGGAGACACCCATTCAGAGTGTTCAATAGGATATATGAACCCACATTTGATAAGCTTTTCTAGTTCTTCTTGAATGATCTTTGCGTACTTAGGATTCATCGGGTAGGGTCTTTGTTGTGCGGGCTTCGCAGTGCTAATCATAGGGATTGTATGTTGGAACACAGAAGGTGGAACACCTTTCATATCATGGTATGTCCAAGCGAATACGTCCTTGAATTCCTTGAGAAGCTCTTTGAGGACCGCCTCTTCAACTTCTGTGAGGTCTTGGGCAATAAAAACAGGTTTTGATTCTTCACCGGGGTCAGCTAATTCTATTTCTTTAACTATTGCCGGACCATCATAGATTCCATTATTCCCATCGATAGGTATTCTTTGGGCTTTTGTGTACACAACCTTTGCTTCCCCTGTGGTGTAAGATTTGAAATGTTCTGGTGCAGGATGCAAGTCTGTGGATTTTGGTTGTGCTTTGGTTTGTGCTTCCATTTCTGCTTTCTAGTGTTGTCGAGCTAACTCTTGGTTTTGACGCCTCCTTGCAGTGCGACTCAACTTTGGCTTGTCTATGATCTCTAATTGGGCTATGTCATGGGGTCGTGGTCTACACCACATAACATTTTGGAGATATTCACCCCAATTGTCTACCAATTTTCGATGAGCATCACATGATCCTATATAACTGAGCCATTCTGCTGAGGATCTCTTCTTTTTTATCCTAGCACGTACATTGGCTCGATATCGACGCCTCTTAAGGTTTTTCTTTTTCTTATTTGAGACCTGCTTTTGATTTGCATTTAGATCTGTCTCACTAAAGGAGTCCTCGTTGGTGTCCTCTTCACTCTCGGGGGAGCTATCATCGGTTGATGTGCTCGGTCCTTCCGAATGTTTTGACTCTGAGCTTGCTCCACTCTCTAATTCATGAGATTCAGAATCCGTTTCACTCTGGGAGTCAGTGTCCAAGTCGTGTTGGTCAAAGTCTTCTATTGAGCTATCGGTGTCACTGTCAGATTGGTCCACAATTGCCTTGCCCTTTGAAGATGCATGTATGGCACTTATCATGTTCAGAGGTGCAATTTGTGGTACCTCTTCCCCCTCTGGTGTGACCCAAGTGGTTCCTCTATTTCCCCAGGTATCTATGGTTGCAGCTAGGTGTACCCAGTCTATGTTGTCTGATTCTGTCATACCCGGTAACACATCCATGTAAGGAGAATCTTGGCCAATGTCTGTATCCTTCTTACAAGTGTAACAATATTGTAGTGGGGCCGAGTGAACTGTGGTGTCAGAGCGATGATCAATAATGGTTTTACTCCCTAAGGGGTGTACCTTACCAGTCACCAAATCCACTCTAAGGACAGAGTCTTGGAATTGCAAATAGACATGATTTTTAGACCAATCATGTACCATTTGTGCTTCCCTCATGAATGGTCGTCCTAAAATCATTTCATATGACATAAGGTGTTTAGAGAAATCCATTACAATGAACGTATGTCGTACCTTGTGTCCTAGAACTTTGATCCTAAGATCCTTGAGCATCCCCATAGGTTTGGCTATGGTACCATTTTCCATCTTTACCACAATGTTAGTAACACTGAGGCAAGGTTTTCCCATGGATTCCCAACAATCTTTTGTAACGATGCTAACTCCCGCACCGCCATCAAGAATTTCCTTTATAGTTAATCCTTTGGTAGTGATGGGTAGGGTCACATTAGACTCGTCGCCTTCAAAATACTGCCCTAATTCATTAATGGGCACCTCGATCATAGACTCGTGTCCATCTAAGTCAAGTGATTGCACATGATTTTCCTCATCAATCATAATCGAGTCAGGCCTATTTGGTTGCGCAAACTGCGGTAATCCCGTTCGTAGCTCTCCGTTAAGGAATGCTCGAAGTGTAAGGAATAACTCAGGATCTCCATACAGCTTTGCTATGATCGTGGTTCGGACCTCAGAAGACATGAAGTCCACTAGTTTGGCAACATTCATTGGCATTTTGCAGGGTGTAGATCCTTGACTAGGAACTGGTGAGGATGGAATCTCATATTCCTCAATGGGATCAGGTATTCCTTCGTTAAACATCCTTTCCAACAAGAAAGGTGTATGCTCACTTTCTGATGTCCCGTCCTCACTCCCTTCTTGGATGATACTAGATATGGCTAACGGTCTATGGTTCATGTGGGGTGGATGAACTTGCGTGGGAAACACTGTGTCATGAATTTTGACATGCATGGGTTCTGGTTCTAGTTTCCTTTGAGTCTCCTCCACTAAACCTCTTAGATGTTTCACCTGCTCAATCTCGTCTACTGGGTTTGGGTACGTCCCAATCTTCTTTTTACGATTCCTTCCTTTTTGCCCCTGCGGTTTATCTTGGGGGTCTTGGATTGGATTTGGAAACACTTGTGGTGTTTTCAGAGACTCTTTATGGTTTTCTCTTATTCGGTTTTCATTTGGTTCCATGTTACGGTTTTCTTTGTCGGTCTTTCTGTCTCGATTGAATCTGAATCATCCTCGAGGTCATTCATATACACAAGGTCATCTCCTGTTCCTATGTTTGTTTTGGAACTTGGCTTTGAATTTCCCGTATTCTGCGACCTCTTCCTTCGTGTCTTCTTTTTCTTTGCTTGGATAACTGACGTGGTATCTCTCTCTTCGAGGATATGGCCTCGCCCTTGAAGCATGGATCGTGTAATCGCATAAGCGGGTGCGACGGGTGGTATTGGCGATGTCACACTAGCAATTTTGACCAAATTTAGGGGTGTGATTTTAGGCGCATTTGGGTTATAGGGGCATTGGGCAATCAAGTGATCTATGCCACAACGATTACATGTGAGTATTAGCATTGCAGACGTGCTCCCTTGATTCATTTGCATCTGTGCAGCATTCTTTTGCAACCTAATAGGGCACTCCGCTGCCCGATGTGGTCCACCACACTCGTAGCATTGAAGAGGTGGCCTCCTAGCCTGGGTGTTGATATTTTGACCTCTGGATGCGAGAGCAGCAGCTTGATAAACCGGCTTGACTTGCCCCCAACAATCTTCCATGTAGTATATAGGACACTCTTCCAATGTATCAAGTCCATAGGCAATACTAGTGTCTATTTCCTCCTTACAGCCATCTCCATAAGCATTTGATGGCTCTCAACCCACTTGGTTCATAGGGGCGACTCTTGGATGCAGGGGCTGCGGTCCTAGCACAGGAGGTGGTAGCGGTGTAGCTTGTACAACATTTTGAGATCTAGGGACCATGTGTAGCGGTAGTTGCTCAACAGGTGGAGCAGGCATCAATACAGGAGCTCGAGGTGCATCCGTCTAGGCTACATGTGGTCTATTTGCCATCATACGTTTGATCATTAAACAATCCTTAGCTTGGTGAACATACCTACCACATGCGTTGCAAGTTCCATTAAATTTTACTCTAAACGTAGGGCACTCACTAGTGCCATGTGGACCTAAGCAAATGGAACACCATT
Source organism: Adiantum capillus-veneris (assembly GCF_014529385.1). Classification (NCBI taxonomy): domain Eukaryota; kingdom Viridiplantae; phylum Streptophyta; class Polypodiopsida; order Polypodiales; family Pteridaceae; genus Adiantum; species Adiantum capillus-veneris. The sequence goes on from NC_140943.1 coordinate 79,653,048, forward strand.
GTTGCTCCCTTCTTGGATACATGTGACTAATTTGAGGGGGTCGATTATCCTTAAGAGACTCTTGGATTGCCTTGGTGAGGTCTGTCAAGAATGTCTCAAATACCTTTGGCTCATTGGCAATGGGCTTTGTAGTCATGGGTTCATACTCAATGGCTTGTGAGCTAGTGGATCTCGTGTCAGTAGACACCCTCATGCCTGCTATCATCAAGTTGTCCTCTAATTGGATTGCATTGGCAGTGACATCTTCCCAGGTTGTGATACCTCTAATCACTAGTCCATTATAGATTCCTTCATTCCTCAACCCTCGAATGAATCGATCAAGCAGTTGGTTATTGTTGAAGCGCTCATTTACAGGGCAGCGAGAGTTTAAGTGCTTTAGACGACTAATGAAGTCCCTTACTGACTCTCCTTCCTTACGTTCGGCCTTCTGTAGCTGAGATGCTACACCCCAAAGCACACCTTCTCGTATGTACTCCTTTAGAAACAACCTTCGAAGGGTAGGGTAGATTGTTTTCTCGTCCACCCTTAGGGTTCTATACCAATCTCCAGCCTTCCCACTTAATGTCAAGCTTAAGGCATTGCACTTATGTAGTTCGTTGTGTTCCCCTAAGGAATCACATACTTGTTCAAACACTTGAATGTGTTTTCTAGCATCTTCGTCCCTATTGAATTTTTGCGTGAGTTTGGCAATTTGTATTGCCTTACTTCTAGGCTCTCTATCAGATGCATGACGCATATTTTCCGCGATAGATCGACCTATGGTTTGAGCAAACGCTGCCAAGTCACCTATGTGAGGAGGCAGGGCCGGTGGAGGTACTCTTGGAATCATATGTGGGAGAGGGACGGGTACTGGTCTTGGCATATGTGTGGATGATGCAGGATATGGAACATAACCAGGCATAGGTCCACTCGGATAAGGGCTAGGGAGCGGCACTCGAGGAGCATAAACAAGTGGTACAATTGGAGGTGTGGGGGCCATGTGTGCATAAGGGGCTAGAGGCACATACGGTCGAGGCCCCATATTAGGTACTACGACACTAGGTAGTGGCACTGCGCTAACCGTAGATGTCATCGGTACATTCTCTGTCAGGCTTATCCCTGGAGTGAGCACTGTGTTTTCCTTAATAGAGGGTTGAGCCAAGTTAGGGAAGCTAAAGTTGTCGCTCGGAGGCTCAGATTGCATAGAGACCCCAGGTGAAATGAAGTAAGATGGGTCCATGGGGCTCATTAGAGGAGTCTCCATTTGTGATAGAGTAGGTTGTTGAGCCTTGCTCGTATCCAGAAATCTCATGGGGCCAGTTGAGAGTATATTTACCCCTCGGTTTTGCCTTTCTGATTGAATAATGCCATGGATAACATTACAGATCATTTTCTGTTGATCTTCGATGCTTGTGGCACTAGAGGTGGATTGTACAATCTCTATCCATCCTACATGGTAGGCGTGGCCAGAGTGTAGATCCGTCAACACCTCAGTGTGGAGGTCGTATGTCCACTGATCATTAATGAACAATCCTTCTAGAGTCGACGTGTTAACGGTTTCTTGTGAGGTAGAAGCAATGTTGCTCCCCGTGGTTTTACTTGTCACCAACGGTACTCTAGAGGGAACTTCTGAAGGAGGCAGCTCAACAGGGCCTTCTTGGTAAGAAGTTGGCAGGATATCCACATGGACACTCTTTGGGGGTGTGGGGTCCACGTGCGATGTGAAAGGAGAGTCCACTTCCCCACCCCCTTCGTGTGCTTCATTTGCATCAGGTTCTGAGCGAGTAGCTCTACCTAATGTTTCCATGAAACGGCTAAACATACTAGTAGTAGGCTGTGGAGCTTCGGGAGGTGCATGGCCTTCTCTCTCAGTGTTTTGGGTAGGGTATGCTTCCATGATTTCTGAGTCGAAGGAGGAATCACTAGCGGCTATTTTAGGGTCTTGGGTGGTGCTACCTTGTGTCCCCGCTGAGGGTCTAGAGCCTATCGTGGATGGGTAATGGGTGTCCGTATGAACAGAGTCACCCTCAATATGCTCGTGTTCTAGCACCCGCCCAGAGCGTAAGTGCATGTGCTTTTGATACCCTAAGGTGTCAAAAAGCTGCTCTAGGAGGCCTTGTGACTAGTTTTTAGCGTGTTTTTTGTTTGTTTTTTTGCTAGATTTTTTAGAGCGTGTCGTGGAATGGGCCGTGTGATAGCTCAAAACGAGCGTATCGCTAGGAGGGACGCGCTGTGCTTTACAGCCCACCGTTTGGTTCTATTTTGCTCTAGAAAAGCCCGAAACAGTCTTTTCCTAGCTGGGGAGCTAGGCTCCAAATAGCAAGTCTAAAGGTGCAAGTGGGAAGAGAAGGGAGGAGAGTGGAGGACTTGTCCCACATGCTCTCATTCCTTCTTGAGGAGGTAGGGTATATATATAAGAGTGAGTCTAGTATATATCATAAGACTGAGGACTGAGGCCTGGGCATGGGCTTGGGCTTGGGCTTCCCGATCTAACTTTTATACAAACCGACCCGTCCGTTTTAAAACTCACGTTTTTTATTTTCAAAAATTTAACCTCCTCGAAAATCTAACCTCCCCCTCGCTCACGTTTTTATTTTTCGATTTATTTTTTTTTTCCGTTTTTTTTTTTTTTTTTTGCGATATTATTTGGTACGCGTTTTGGTGCGCGTTGACCTCACCTAACTATTTACTGTCCCACCTACCTACTGACTTGCTAATCAGTGGTGCACCTAATTACTAACCTGTTTAATTAACTAACTGTGCGCCTAACTGTGCACAAACCAGAAAACACAAAAAATGCAAAAATTGAAACTTGACAGAACTGTGCAGTGAAAACACAGAAAACACAGAAAATGCAAAAACGCAAGAAACGCTAACTGTGTGACTAATGCTAACTGTGTGCAAACAAAAAAAAAGAATTTTGCTAACTGTCTAGCTAATACTAAATGTACGCAGCAGAAAAACAGAAAATGCAAACTGTGCGCAATAGAAAAACAGAATTAACAACTTGTGGAAAAAAATACGCCTTCCTCTCCCTCTTCTTTCCTACTGCAAACCACTCATACAAGAAGCACAAAGTGCCTCTTGGGCTTAGTGCAGGGCTATTCCCCGGCAGTGGCGCCAAAAATGTGCGCTCCTTGACGCACTGTCAAAGCAAGGGACTTGCCGATACACCGTGTACGAGCCGCAGACGGCTCCAAGCACACAACTAGTTTAACTAGTAAGCTCAAAGAGGGCAATGGTGTGTCACTCACCGCCTTATGCTCCTGCCGTAGAGGATTCCTCGCCGCGAAGAAGAGGGAGACGCCGCTACACCGCGCTCAATCGCCTCGCCGCCGTCGTGCCGCCGCAACGCTCGATCGCACACACACTCTCACACTCTCTCTCTCTCTCTCACGCACACACACAAGGAGATGGTGAAGGAGAAGGTGGAGATGGAGCAAGAGCAGCTTCTATTGCACAATGAGAGAATGACTCAATTTTAGGTTTAATTGGCTTTTATGTGAGCTCACCCCATTCACACTTGGGCGCCCATGCTTAGCCAAATAACCCTAGCATGTTCGTGTTAGAGTGCGCCTCTCATCGGCGATCACTCTACCTTTCCCTATTGGACCGACAAGCCCGGTGCCTGACTCTACTTAAATAAATAATATGGTTATGGTGTCCGTCGTAGGCGATAGGGTGTCCGTGAGCCACGAGGGTTAACATACCATGAAAGACCCACCTCTATTATTCACCATATTTGCTAGAGAGAGAGTGCAAAAAATACATTTTCTTAGAAGGCCCTCCAAATGACCTCCAAAATTTCCTAATCGACGGCAAAAACTAAGCTTTTCATTGATTTATCAAAAGCAAGAGAATTTACAAGGGGTATGGTATGACCGGACTCATTAGCATCTATGTACATGTTCTTTTCCTTGTACTTGAAATACAACCTTCTTTCAAGGAACTTTACATTAACAGCCATATGGTCAAACCATGGTGCCCCTAGGATGACATATTCATGCTTGAGAGGAGAGATGAAGAGATCTTCTTTGTCAACATAGACTTGGACAGAGGCTCAATTTTCCAATCAAAGGAGTAAATGTGGCTTCTTGCCCCTGAAGGCTCCATCATTTTCAGTTGTATCTCCCATCTTGAGCCTGAATGCCTTATTTGGTGGCCAACTCCATGGACATGAAATTGCGAGTAGAGCCAGGGTCAAAAAAGATGAAGGCATCATGGTCCCTTACCTTTACCCAAGCATAGGAAAGAGGTGATCCTTTGCAATGAGCATGCTCTTTTTGAGCTTCAATCGTGGAAGCTATAGGAGTCTCATTGTGGGCATTTCTTTTGGGGCATGAATAATAGCCATGTTCTTGCTCCCCACACTTAAAGTGTTTGTGGTGCTTTACAAAATGCTTCTATCTCTTCATGAGAGAGTTTATTTTTACCTTTATAAACTCCCTTCTCCTTTGACCGGTTGTTGTTGTTGCCTTAGGAAGAGTTTTGGGCATTGTTCTTCCCCTTTGCATCATTTCAATCTTTGTGTTTCATGGGCTTGGTAGCACCTTTTAGCCCCTTGTTGGAAACTAATGTGCAAAGAAACCATAGTGTGGTGGATTACTTTGGTGATATAATTAGGCCGTTGGGAGTTGACATATTCGGCCATTTCTTTAGGTAATCCCGCAAAAAATTATTGCTTTCTCTCAACGAGCTCTTTCTTTTGAAAGACAGTAGCCTTTAGATGTAAATCCCAGAACTTATCCACATTTTTGTGGATAGACTCATTGGAGAGTAGCTACAAAATCTTCCGTCGAGTAAGAACTTTCTCCTTTTCATTCCTTGCAAGCAATTGCTTTGTGATGGAAACTCGTAGAGTTTTCCATGTCTTTGGGGCTTCTTTGTTGCCACAAAGACTAGCCCACTATTGACGAGCAGATTTGTGGAAATGCATAGCTACATGACATAAATTCAAGGACTATGTGAAGCCCTCGTCTCCAAAGGCCGCATTAATTTTCTAGATTAAGGCAAACACCTTGTCCATAGCACCAAAGGTATTGGAGAGCATATTTTTGGAAGTGGATAGCTACATGACGTAGCTTGGAGGAGTCTGTGAAGCCCTCGTCTCCAAAGGCCACATCAAATTACTAGATGAAGGCTAATACCTTGTCCGTAGCACCAAAGGGGCCATCATCATACGTGATAAAATAGATATTGTTTCCTCCCCTCTTTGAACTTCTTAAGATTTTGGGAGCTTCTCCAAGCAGGGTAGGATTTGCGATGTCCTCTCCTCTTCTATTCTTTAGGAGAATAGCTGTTGGTTTCATCAAAAGAGGAGGTAGGTGAAGAAGCATCAGAAGAGGGTGACTTGTTTGTTTCCTTTTTCTTGCTTTTTTTCCTCTCTTCCCTTTTGGAGTGATGAGGAGAAAGACTATGGGTTGACGGTTTCCTCTTGGGAGGAGTTGGCGATCGTCTAGATCGCCGTCTTTGTGGAGCCACTTCTTCAAAGAAACTTAGTGATTCACTTTTGTTAACTGAGTCAAAGTCAGTTAATAGAAGCAGCTAAAGACCAAAGATATATGAATGCACATCGAAGATCAACATGAAGTAGTAAAGATTGGAGTTACACATTTTTCACATTTTTCCAAAATGGTCATGTATTGTAAATTTCCGATTTATTTAAATACATTGTAATATTTTTAATGTGTTACGAGCTCAATGGTAGTTCCAAGCTATAAAGAATACGTCAGTTAGTGTGCCTAGGTAGTAGACTGAGTAAGTGGTGGAGCCCGAAACGCCTTGGGAGCCCGGACATTGCATATTTTTACCCTAGGTATAGAAGGTAGTGTGTAAAAGAAATTAGGGAGTACTCTTGAGGTGTGTGGCTATGGAATCCTTGAGCATCTCCTTCATCATGTGACTTGGTTAACACTAATCAATGCTTAACACTAGAATGGTAACAGGACACTTTTATGTCCTTGGACACTTTTGTGTCCTGTTAAGTGACCATTTTGCTTGAATTATTTGAAGAGTATGAAAATGAATTTCTAGGTGCTATATATCCACAAAGTTGCCTTATGAGCTGAGAAAAACTTAGCATTTTTTTTGGAGTATCGATCTCACCATTAACCTTACTCTTGCAAAACATTTTTGAACTTAAACTATGTGAAAAAACGGGTCCTGTTTTTGGCTTTTTTCCAATTTTTGGCAACTATACCACTCTAAAGTTCATGTTTGTGAGGTTTACATGGCTAGAGGTTAGGCCTTCATAGTTCTCAGCATGTTTTGATGCTTGTAGGCAGAGCTAAGTGTTAAAATTGAAAGTTATGACCAATTTACAAGAATTGCATAATCCTGTTTTTTGGCCAAAATTAGCACTTTTATGATTTTTTTGGTGGCTTTCTTGATATCCAAATTCAATTTTGATTATGTGAGTGTAATGTATAACGTAAAGCTAGTCTTCCTTGAGTTTTGGGGGACCTAATATTCTATATAGCATAGTATATGATGATGGTTCAGTTTTTTGATTGCTGAAGAATAGGATACATTTTAGAGTAGCAAGTATAACTTTCTCAATATTGCTAGTTTCTTAGGCCAATTGTGTGTATTTTGTAGGTAGTAACCATATCTAATCATAGACTACAAACTTGGCTAGATATTGAGTAGTTTCTATGGGTTTCTAGAGGTCATAATGCTAAACCCAGTTTTTTCATGTTTGCTGTATTTAGCACTTTATCATTGCCCCCAAGGTTCCAATTGTAAGATATCCATTATCCTTTTGACATGATCCATGGCTCCTTTTGAATCCAAAGGCCCAAAGGGCACTAAGAAAACATGTATATAGTATCTGTATTGAGCGTGACTATAGAAACTTTGATGATAGTTTCGCAGAATGGCAAAAATACAACTTTTTTGTACCTATTTTTTTTGCCCAAAAAAAAATTAGTGAGGTAAAAGCAACCATATGTTTTGGTCACCAACCCATTGAAGTTAACGGGGCATTTTATCTAAGGTCCTACAAAAATCCCCACTCTTATTTATATGCAATCAACCGTAAGAAATTGCTGTTTTGGGTAAAATGCACTGGTCCGTCAACTTTGGAGGCTTGTAGAGACCAAGGGATGAGAAAAATTACAAGTTTCTCATTTTTTCCATATGTAGGAGTTATTGAACTATAAGCTCATGAAAGGATTTTTGAAAATGACTGGATCTACTATGGTTTTGGAATTTTTTCCCAAAACCCTAAAAGGACACTTTTATGTGCTATTAGGTTACCATTCTCTTTCACTATGCCTCTCTCATGATTCTTATGATTTCTTATGATGCTTAGATTAGCTAGATCTTAACTAATTAGTGGTTAATCCCTCTCTAATCTTGTGTGATTTCCCTCTCTTGCTTGTGTGTGCATGTAGATTTGATTGGAGTGTGGTGCTCATTAGATCTATGTGTATGTGCTTGCGATTAGTGTGTTGCATGATAGGATTAGAGTTGTGCGCACGTCACAATCACTAGTGTGTGTGATTGGGTTGATTGGAGGTGAAGGGAAGTGGATGTGGAGATGGCCAACCATTGTGGCTTAGCTCCTCCTTAGGCTGAGAAGCTCACCTTGTAGAGTCACCATCCGTCTTGCCATGATTAGCTCACTCATCGTGTGAGTGTTTCCATGCCCTAGCCGGGTAGCTCATCCCTCCGGATTGATAATTTTCTTGGTCATTGGAGCTATGCAATGATAGAAACCCCCAACATTTGGTATCGCTACTCGGGACGATGGCCTACACTAGTGTAATTGTGACATAATCGGATGTGTTTCCTCACTAATTCCACTTATGTGTTTATGTTTTTGTGGATTTTGGATGTGTGTGCATGAAGCAATGTGTTCATGATTCACTAATTTGTCACCGTATCTTGCCAATTGTGTGTTTACACACTCTAATTTCACACTAACCCCTTGCTAATTTGACTAATTTTGCTAACTTACACACTAATTTGCTACCAAGGATTGGAGCTTTCAACCATTCAATCGATCTTCACTGGAAACATAATCAAGGTGGTATTCTCAACCTCCCTAGAATCTAAAGATGTGTAAAATTGTGGAGAGACTCCACCATGATGCAATGTAATGTTGATGCTATGTTATTGCAATGCAATGTTAATGCTGTGTTGCTTTGAAAATTTTTGGATTGTTCGTTTCCATGCCATCGTAATGCCGAATTTTTTCAGATTTGTTGGCATATGAAACTGACAAGTTCAATTGCTAATTGGTGAATGTGCATTGCTAATTGTGTGCCTAATTGAGTTAATTGCATGCTTGAATGGTCAATTGCAAGTGTGTCTGCACTAAAATCAAGTGTGTGTGCATTCTAATTGAGTGTGTGTATGCCTAATTTTAGGTGTGTGTACATTATTTTGCCCTTGTTTGTGCACCTAAAAATCAATGCATGCTTGATGATTTTTCAATTGTGACAATTGATTTGTGTTGTGATCATGCCCAACTAGAGATTTGTGAAATCACATTGCAATTTTGACAAGATTAACTCTTTTGTGTGCGCACCTAAAGATTGGTAAAAACCGCCAATTATTAGTGTGTGTGCGTGCCATAAAGTGCTTGATGTGCATTATTATTTCAATTTTTTAGTGCCTATTTGATGTGTGCAATGGATAATTGCTGCATTTTTAAGCTCAAAAACAGTGATTGACACACTCCACATGCGTCAAATTTTGACCTAGTTTTGACGCTAATTTTGCCGATTTAATTGGCTAGTTTGGATTTTTTGATCAAATTTTTTGGCAATTGAATTTATGTGCTTTTGTGATTTTATTTGGTTGCACTGATTCAGAGATTTTCAAATATTTTTTGCGTATTTTTCAGATAATTTTTGCAATTTTTACAAATTTTTATATTAATTTTTGGTTAATTCCATTTAAAAAAGATATCTTGTGATCTTTACGAGCTGTTTTGGGTGTGTGTTTACAGTTTGATTTCAAGCACATTTGCGCTTTCATTCGTCAAATTTTGAGCGTTTTACTATTTTCGAGGGTCGGGTTGATGATTTTGTCGAATTTGGCATTTTCGGTAAAAACTGCTATTCTTGGTGTGCTTTTGTATGTGGAAAGTATTTGATTGTGATTGCCAATGTGATTGCCAATGATTGTTAACGTTTCTGGAATGTTCTTGAAATTTTTGAATTTTTCTGGCTATATTTTGGATTTTCGGTTGATTTTTAGCGTTTCGGCTAATTTTTGGACTTTTTTTGGTATTTTTGGAAGTTTGAAATTAAAATAATAGGAAAAAAAAACAATTTTCGGGCTTCGACACCATGCCTTGCGGCACATAAAACTTTTGATAGATCTTGACGGTCTGTTGGGATAGTTTTTGGCGACATTAAAATACTCTTCCTCTTTTTCTCTCTCTGGGTGAACCCACCCCAACACACACTCGTATCTCTCTCTCTCTCTTCTCTTACTCTCTCTCCTCCCAAAGGTCCGCTTATTAACACTATCTCACTACCTCTCTCTAACTCCCTCTTTATCTCTCTAAAATTGCGCTTATTAACCCTTCTCACTTCTCTCTTTCATTCTCTCTCTGCCTATGCCGTTTACAGACTCTCTCTCTCCCTTTTTTTCTCTCCTGTACTTCCTCTGTCCTCTGCGACCCGCTGGCTGCAACCACCGTGCGCACCCTCACACTCAGACGCTCCCCTGTATTCTGAGCCCTCCCCTCTTGTCATGCACCGCTTGCAGTAAACCCACACACACACACACACTCCCCCCCCCTCTGCCGCTAACAACCATGCAGGCCCTGTCTTTTTTTCCCTCGCAGACACTGCATCCGACCAATTTCCCACTCTCTCCCTCTGTCGTGTAGTACGCACCAACAAGCTCCCTCGTTGTCAGCACCCAACTCCCTCGCAAGTCACACTTCTCTCGACCTCGCTGTCACGCCGCTGTCAGCGTTGCCATCATCTCCGCAGGTCAACGACTGCCAACGCCCATTAATTGGGCTATGTTAGTTGGTTAGGCTAAGTAAAATATTAAAAAAAAATTTTAAAAATAAAAACAATAAAAAGGTTTTCAAAAAATCATAAAGGGTTTAAAAACTCACATAAAACCCATTTAAAAATCATAAATAAATAAAGGAAAAAAGATTTTTAAATCAAATAAAAAACATAAAAACAATTAAAAAATCTAGAAATCCAATTAAAAAATAAAAAAAGGTTAAGGAAAAAAACACCAAAAAATCATAAAAAATAAAAAAGGATAAGAAAATCACACAAAAAAAGAAAAACTCATAAAAACTTCACAAAAATATAAAAAGCTTATAGAAAATCATACAAAAATAAAAAGTATCACAAATAAATCACAAAAATGTAAAAATTTCATAAAAACTCAAAATAAATCCAAAAAAAATCAAAAAGTGATCGAAAAAGTCCCAATAAATCAAAAAAATTATAAAACCTTTAACAAATTCACAAAAAAACAAAAATCACAAGAAATTTATTAAAAATTAATACTTTTTCATAAAAATCCAAAAAATCAAAAAAATACTTTAAAAATAATAGAAAATTCAAAATTTACCAGAAAAATAAAAAGAAAGTCGTGGAAAGAGCCAAAAAGGGACAAAAAAGAAAAAGAAAAAAGCTGAAAGAGCTGCATACCGTGCAAACAACACAAAAGCAAGGAAGTCAAAAAAAACAAAGCCGTAAAAGTTACACAAAAGCAAGGAAGAAAAAAAGCAAAAAAGAGAATGCTACCAGTGAAAGCGGATATTGACAATGGATGGGGTATGGCTTTGAAGGGTCTAGGAGACCAGTTTTTAGTCATTGATGGATACAATTATTCATCAGAAAGGACTAAACACGGTGCATCAGCCAAGAAAGCAGTAACATGGCAAATTCAATTGGTACCAGGTGGGTAAGTATTCAAGAGAACCCTATTGTAGCACAACCTACAGCTAGAGGCATCAAATACCTCTAGCTTAAGGGGGAGGGCTATATGATGCATGGTTTTTAGGACCCCTTCTGAAGATGCAATAAAGGCACAGTCAGTTGTTGGGGAGATGAGGATACTCTAGTCCAAGGGATCTCGAAAGAGAAGAAAAATCTACTTCACAAGCACCAAAGAGTAAAAAGTGCCATGGATAGAAGATACGTGGGAACGAGCTCTTATGCATGCCTACAACCTATATCTTACAGAATAGCCCATTCTAGGTGTGAATTTCTAGTGAAATTTACACGAGGATGTTCGTGTGGACTCACAACACATCATACTCCGTTTTCACTTTTTTTACCGACAGTAAATATTTTTTACCACAGTAAATATTTTTTACCTACAGTAAATATTTTTCACCTACATGGTAAATACAAATCACTTTTTACCTACAGTAACTTCTTTTACCCATGGTAAATATTTTTTACTGCACCATAAGTAATTGGTAGGTAACAGTTCACTGTTACTAGAAGCAGTGATTGGGCATCAACAATGCAGTTACAGGAGGAGAAAAGGGGAAAATCTTATGGTAAAGGTGAGTCAACAGGGATAAAGACTTTTGAGTTGAAAAGAGACATGCTGATTTTTTCAAAGAACACATGTCAAAAGCAGCCATGGTTGAGGATTTTTTGAGAATTTGATATTCAGGAGGACCCAGCTGCCACCTCCCCCCGCAGGTCCCCCCCTGACATGTGCAGAACCTCCAGTTTCAACAGCCACCTTACCTGCTCTTAAATGCTGGTCAAGGCCTTATCCCCATGTGTCACAATCAGAAAAATCAGCATTTACCCTCCCCTCTCACATCACTCTAAAGAATATCTTGATGGTGACATATGAGGTGACCTCAATCTGTTGACCACCCTAAGCAAAAAGTAACCCCAATCAGCGGATTTAAGCATGTTTATCCCTAATCCTAAACCCTCTCAGAAACCTATATAAGGAGGCCTTCTCTCACTCAAAACCAACACTTCACCCACTTCACCAAGCAACGAAGCTATGACAACATTGCTCACAACGAGGAGCTATGGATGGAGCTCTACTCTCTCTCTCTCTCCCTCTAGTATGCTACATTACTAGCCCTAAAACCTAAATAAGGAGTCTTCTCTCATGCTCCATGGCCACCATCCTTGCCATCATTCTCTAAGGTATTGATGTGTTGCTAGTAGGATCATACCTACTTGCTGGGTTGATTGTTTTTGACAAGGGATTATGCCATCCTTGGCTTGCTTCTCTATATCCTTGTTATGTATGATCAGATGCCGTTGTATTGTTAAGCTGATGTCTTGTGTATATATATGCTACATAAGGTCCCTAAGCCTCGTTTCTATGTGTTTTGCCATATGTTATAATGCCATCATAATTCCAGAAGTCTCACTTGCCTATGTGCACTATGTGTGAGGTCCCTAAACCTCTTAATTTAGGGTGGTGCCCTCTTTGTTTTGTTCTTTGCTTGTTTGCATGAGGCGTGGTTTGTGGAGTGTGCACGAGTACAGAGGCCACCCGATTACACTGCTCTTTTTCCCGCTATCAGGTACATAGAAAATTGGAATGAGAATCTCGATGTAAGTGCATTTAATTCGTCACTTTTAATGCAATCAGATGATTTTGCGTTACCATTAGAAGCACCAGTAAAAACATTTCAAGTTCAAGATCAGCATAAAGATGCACAAGCCCCTGAAAAGGTTAAAATTGATTCTTTGAACAACAAATTCCTGCATGAATTTGGTCAAGATGTCCAGATATCATCAAAGGTTGAAAAGAATGTTAGGTTTGCAAATGATTGCATCCACTTCCACAAGTGTGGAATCATTCACGAGTCTAAGGGACACATCAAACATAATGATGTTAGAGTTGTATGGTACCCACACTATGTAGACCAAAAAGGGAAACCGTACAAAAAGGATCAACCAGTATTTGAACGGCCCACATACCAACTCATAGAAGTGCGTCCAGTTATAGATCATGAAGGATGATTCATTTCAGAGGAAAGAATCTATTATAGCCCATCTTCTCTAGAGCTTAAGGGTATTACCCGAGTGAACCTAGAAATCTGTTCAGAGCCAAACTCTTTTGCATCGGAAATCAAGCTTTGATGTTGTAACCCAACGAGCATATACTTTGATCAAAATAGTCTTAGATATAGAGGAGAGTCTAGCATCTATGATGCCTTGGGTCCTGAAATCAAAGAAGCTCATATTATAGGAGACCCATGGGACAAACAATATTAGGGTAAAGATAATGCTATCTATAGCTGGACTTGGGAAATAATTTTTCATGTTTCACGGAGATACATAGGAAACTATGCAGAAGGTTTACATATGCCAAACATCAACAATGCTACCCAAAGTGTACCTTCACAATCCCAAAATGTGAGACTAAACCAAAGCCAAACAATTTTGAACTCTTATAATAAAGCAGGCTATAGTGATCACCCTAGGAAGGGGGGAGCTGTAAATCCATCAAGCTCATCTTATGTACCAAGAACATCAGCTAGAAGCCCTAGAGCCTTTAACCAGCAAACCCCTTCAAGGCAGAAACCATTGAAAGATCATATGGTTGTTGGAAGTTTCTAATTGACCCAGGTTCCCTCAAGATCATCAAGGACAAAAGTTTCAGGTGATCTCCACAAAGTAAAGTCAAAAGCCAACAAATCCAATAGTGTTCAAACAGTTGCATGTGATCAATTTCACATATGCATATCAAGATGCACATGGTAACCAATATCAGCAAGATCATGACCATGTACAAACCCCTATGGATGACCTGACTGAAGTCAAAGACTATCTGAAGATGATGCAAAGCCTCAAACTACCAGAATAGGTGATAAGCCACCACCAAAATCTCCTTCAAAGAGACATATTCTGCCAGAAAATACAGTGGATCTAAGATCAAAAGTTACTTAGATGCAGGTGGAGAATGCTCAACAATTTCAAAAAGGTACAATATTACATCCCATGGAGCCAACATTGATTGAAGCAGGAGGTCAAAGCAAAGAAAATGCACATAAAGCTCAACCAAAGGACATGGCCACAACAAAAGAAGTCAATTCAGACACAAATCCTCAGATGATCAAGTGCACCATTGCTAATGAAAACAAAGAAAAGTTGTTAAGATAAGTAAAGCTAGATTTCCAACTAGACGAGAACCTCATATCTTTTGCACTTGGAATGCACTTGGAAAAGATGTGGCCAACCACAGCTAAAAGATTCTCCTAAATTTGTGAGCATATTTGGAGACAAACGAGCTGAATGCTAGGGAATCATCTCCACCACCATTGAAGAAATTTCACAGATAATCATAGCTCAATTCCACGTGATCTAAACAAAAGATATGCCACAAGAAATCATAATGGAAATTCCAATGGTCCGAAAGATGTCAGAGATACAAAATTCAAACATGACACAGTCATCACAGACAGGGGAGAGAGAGATGAATGGATTACACGACCAAAAAACTTCATAATTGCAAAATGTTCATGAATCATCTTCCAAAAGATCTCTACATGAGGCATCATCCAATTCTAAGCTTCATGGCTCCTAAATCAATAAAGAGAGAAACGGAATTGTCATTTGTGGATGCATTGCCTTCATCATCTTCGAGTTCTTCATCCTCCATCTCATCATCTTCATCATCATGACAATCACTTTCACTAAGACTTGATGTTGCCGGACTTGATTCATCGACCTCCCTCTCCTCTGTTTCCAACTCATCCAAAGTCGTAGGTGGAAGAGGGTCGAAGATAGTCTCCACTTCATTAGTGGAAAAAATGGTTTTCCGTCGAGGTGTTACAAGAATTACGAACCAAAGTTTTGGCTGGTGGATTGCTAGGATATAGATGACCTATAAAATAGAAGCTCAAAGTGAGTAAAATTGGTATAACTGACACTACAAGAAAACAAGAATAAAAAGGGTACATGTCACTCACCTACTCACAATTGTGCGGTAAAACTAAATTGTCATACCTCCCTATGTGATGCACACTGGAGTCCACCATGTAGAGGCCATTCTCATGTCATCTAGACACATTTGCAAACCACTTGCACTCGAAGATGAAGGTATAAAAGGTTCTAAATTTAACCTTTAGTATCCTTTCAATAGTTCCGCAGTACGTGGCTTCAACACCGTTTGTGTCAAAGTTGCCCATGATGGAACAATCTATGGTGGTTCTACACTCGTCAATGTGGCAAATGAAAGTGACAACCCTTTGACCACATAGAGTTAAAAGAAAGGCACTACAAAATAGAAAAATATATTAATTTATCAACTACATATTAAAGATAATTTCAAGAAATAGCATTACAATATGGTTTAGGTATATGAGTACTCTACCTTTGGTATGAAGCCTCATGCATACTCCCATTCTTTGCTGGTGATGTCTTCTCCGCGTGCTTTTGCCTCAGTCATTCTCTCATGAATCCACTCTGCACTAATCAGATATGGGAAACATACAAGGTGTCTAGGCACTCGGGGTGCCCTCCTTCCTCCATGTGCTTGTTTCCATGCTTCCCTCTCTTGCAAACTCCTTGCCTTTGCCACTATCCACAAGTCCACCCACTTGGTCATAATCTTTGCATTGAGAATACAAACGTTATTGATCACCACTCGAGATACATTCATATCCATGTTAATTAGTTTCCCCTTTCCACTTGGCAAGTGTGACATCATCCTTGCATATTCCTCATCTGACCACATACGAGGCATTGAAGGATCAACTTGTGCCAAATACTCTAATATGTAAACAAATACTTCTGGAACAATCTACTCTTTAGCCATACATGCCTCTGGTTGAGACCGTAGCCGCAGAAAATCTTTGAGTCTTTAAAAACCTCTCTAAGAACAACATCCATCGTGCGTGCACTACTCCACATATAGCGATCTCCTCCACCACGTGAACCAAGAGGTGAATTTGACTAAGAAGGACGAATTGAGGAAATGCATCTTCAATGGCACACATAGTTTCTGCTGCAAGTCTTTGAGTAGCAGAGATAACATCTATTTTGGTTTCCTTGGGGATCACAAATCTACAAGAAGACACACAAGGATACATCAAATGCTAGTTGAAATTATTGTGTACATAAAAAAGGTGTGGTTGAGTGGAGTCTTATGGTGTATCTTACTAGCTCTCCTAGTTTGAAAATAGAGTCCCTGACTTTCTTGTCCCAACATATACTCATACTCACCGGTAGAATGAACTACAATGTAAATCAGGGGAAGGGAAAGTGAGTGATAGACATACACACAAACTATAGATAGAATAGGGAGTATGAAGATTACCTGAAGCATCTTGTGCCAATCATGAGACTTCAACCCATACAATTGAACGCTTCCACCCTTCTTCGCTTTTGTGAAATCTCCTTTTAGCGACCTCATGTATCCTGTTGGTGTGCGAATAGAGGCAATGGTACCCTTCACCTTGTCTAATTCGTCTTTGGCTAGCATCCACGGTGCTTTAGGAAGCACAATCCTTCCATTTGGGGCACGACATGGAGTAGCAAACGCGGGGAGACGTTTTAAAAGCCTCAAATCCTCTCTAGCACCCAGAGAGTCCTTCTTGCCATTAATGTGGGCCCATAGTTTTTGGGCTACATTCTTGAATATGTGCATGGGATTCACGAGGTGTTGTATTTTTAAGTCCTTCCAATATGGAAGCCTTAAAAATATGAAATAGCTTGACATATCTTTTAGTGGAGGACATGAAGCAGGATTGTTGTTGTGGTGTTCTTCCCAAATGGTTGCCCAATCTGCCATCATGAGCTTTAGAGGGGTCTTCCCATTTGTTGGAGCGTTGTGCTTGTTATGCCCTTGAGGTAAGAAATGATGGTTTTTTGGATAGATTACCTTGAACAAGGAATCAGGCCTCTCCGTCACCAATGATGGCCCGCAAGTAGGACATGCATTGTGCCCCGATGTGGACAACCCTGCATACATATCATATGGTTAGAGAGAAGAGTGAAATAAAGTGAACTAAAGGGAGAGAGGGAAAGAGAGAGAGAGAGAGAGAGAGAGAGAGAGAGAGAGAGAGAGAGAGAGAGAGGAAAGGGGGTTACCAAAAATCTCTCCAAGCCCCCAGGATAGTCGTGCATAGTCCACATAAGGATTCCCCTCACAAAGGCCTCTCTCTCCCCCTTTGCAAGTAAGACATCGACAACAGAAATGCCTCTCCATAACTCCTCCACCTCCTTGATGAGGGGCTCAAGGTAGACGTAAATATTTGACACTTTGTACTTCCCTAGAAAAAGAAAAGAAAGAAGCATATTGCCCTTCTTGATCGTCTCCCATGGTGGAATGTTATAATTGACGATCACCTACAATGAGAGGGAGATAAATGGAGAGAGAGATATAGATAAACAGAGAATGAGAGAAAGAGGGAGATATAGAGATAGGGATAGAAATAGAGAGAATGAGGGATAGATAGAGAGAGAGAAAGAGAAATAGAGAGAGGGAGAGAGAAATAGGAAAAGAGAGATAGAGAGGGATAGAAAAAGAGAGAGATAGGGTTAGAGAGAGAGAGAGAGAGAGAGAGAGAGAGAGAGAGAGAGAGAGAGAGAGAGAGAGAGAGAGGAAATAGGTAGAAAGAGGGAAGAGAGAGAGAGAGCGAGAGAGATAGAGAGGGAGAGATAGATAAAGAAAGAGGGAGAGAGAGAGAAAGAGAGATATAGAGAGGGATAGAAATAGAGAGAGAGAGAGGGATAGATAGAGAGAGAGAGAGAGAGAGAGAGAGAGAGAGAGAGAGAGAGAGAGAGAGAGAGAGAGAGAAAGAGAAATAGAAAGAGAGAGAGAGAGAGAGGGGGGGGGGGGGGGGGGGGGAGAGAGAGAGAGAGAGAGAGAGAGAGAGAGAAGGTGACTGTACTTACTTATCAAAATTACCACAGAAGACAAAATAATAATAACATTGCCACTCAAGATGCATGTGTATCAGATCAATGTCAAAAAAAGTACAACATGGATATTTTTTACAGAGTGAAAGTGTAGCTGAGGTCCTTGTGGTTGAGAGCATTAGAAAAGGTCTTCTTCTATATCTGTCACCATCACCATGACAAAAACATGGAAATGTTAGTATTCTTGGTGGAAGACAGGTATCTTTCAAAAAAGAGCACTTGTTATTGATGTCATTTTAATGAAAACAACCAAAAACGGGGGGAACTATCACCTGAGTAGAAGGATCCATTTTTGGGATGTGGATAGGTGTGATGACAACGCTTCTTTGTATAGTCCCTCTTTTCTTGATGTACCCTTTCTCTCAATATGAGTCCCTTTTATAGGCCTATGTTTTCCCAAGCCTCCAAGAATTTTGAACGGCTTGAGAGAGTGGGGGTTTGAGTTGGGGGGGGGGGGGGGGGGGGGGGGGGGGCAAGTAAGGCCTAGTGGAGGCAGTTATAGTAACCACTTGTTCCTCATATAAAATAATTTTTTTAAAGGGAGGAGTGGTGTCTTGATTTTTTCACGTAGTCCCTAAAAAATTGGGTTCCCCTTTTAATAAAGCATTTAGATGCCTTTGGAAATATGAAGGGACTTCTATGCTATCCTAAAAAAAAGGGGGGGGGAGGGGGTTATTTGGTGTTCTCGTGTATGTGTGTGTGTGTGTGTGTGAGAGAGAGAGAGAGAGAGAGAGAGACACAGAGAGAGAGAGAGAGAGAGAGAGAGAGAGAGAGAGAGAGAGAGAGAGAGAGAGAGAGAGAGAGAGAGAGAGAGAGAGAGAGAGAGAGAGAGAGAGAGAGAGAGAGAGAGAGAGAGAGAGAGGAATAGAAAGAGATAGGGAAAGAGGGAAAGAGAGAGAGAGAGAGAGAGAGAGAGAGAGAGAGAGAGAGAGAGAGAGAGAGAGAGAGAGAGAGAGATAGAAAGAGATAGGGAAAGAGGGAAAGAGAGAGAGAGAGAGAGAGAGAGAGAGAGAGAGAGAGAGAGAGAGAGAATAGAGAGAGGGAAAGAGAGGAATAGAGAGAGGGAAAGAGAGGAATAGAGAGAGATAGGGAAAGAGAGAGCGATACGGAAAGAGGGAGAGAGAGAGAGGGGGGGGGGAGGGGGAGAGAGAGGGGGGGGGGAGGGGGAGAGAGAGAGAGAGAGAGAGAGAGAGAGAGAGAGAGAGAGAGAGAGAGAGAGAGAGAGAGAGGGATAGAGAAGAGAGGATATAGGGAGAGAGAAAGAGGGGAAATAGGAAGGGAGAGGAGAGAGAGGGAGATATAGAGAGATATGGAAAGAGGGTGGGAGAGGGAGAGAGAGAAATAGAGATATCCGTGGGGAGAAAGAGGGATGAGAGACAGAAATAGAGATATCCGTCAGCATAAAGAGATAGGTAGAGAGAGAAAGATAAAGTAATAGGGAGATAAAGAGAAATGGTTGTAGGAGCAACTATTTTGTGGTGTGCGTAGTGCATGTATGCTCGTGCTTCCATAGGGTGCTATGAAAAAGACCTTCTTCACATGACGTCGACAGACCCTTGGAAATTACTTTCTACTCTCTTCTCCTTAACTTCTCTATCTTTCTCTCTATCTCTCTTCCTATCTCTTTCTCTCCACCAAATAGGCATTAGGTCCATCAGCTTTTAATGATGTCGTACCTTAGAATGCAGGCAAAGTAATCCCTCGAACACAAAGCTGCTGTGAAGAGATGTTGTGCAAGAAGCATAATAAAGAAGCTCTTCTTCATAGCACTCTACAAAAGCAAGAGCACTCTCGCAATTCGCGCACAACACAAAACAATGACTACATTTACAACAAAAAAACTCTTTATCTCCACTCAAAATGATGGCTACATTATGTATATGCATATATATTTGTGTGTACAAATATATTTGTTTATGCATGTATGTAGGCACTAAGTACGGGAGCATAGCACCTGAAGTTTAGACGCTTCCTCTTGGCTATAGTCCTTTTTTAATCATGGCGTTGTGGCCATTGATCCACTCATGCATGGATTATCGCAATGTACCTTTGGTTTTACCACGGTTAAGACTGCGATGATATCTAAAGAGATGCACTTGACCTTTGGCACTACTAGCCTCTACTTAGGTCTACTAGTATGTATATGTATCTACGTGTTTATGTGCTAATATACTTGTGTACGTATTTAATAGATGAGTGAGTAGGGTGGAAAGATAAATCTTATATTGCTCTTTGTAATGTAGATGTCAAACGAGAGACCAACTGGTGGGGAGCAGCCAGCTGGCTCTTCTTTTGGTTGGTTCACATCCCAGGTGGACTCCCACCCGGGGTGGACATCGCGTCCAGTGGACCCGAGTCTTGAGTCAGTGAGAGCAAGCAAAGAATTAAAGAATGTTTTTGGCTAGTTAACCCTAAACCATGAGTGTCATCGGTTTATTTTTGTTATTTGCAAGCATGGTCATCCTACACCTACGCTTCTCAGGTTCCTCCGGCAAGCGTAGATCGAGACTTGCAACGGGATCTCTCTTTACGAGATCAGTACCTCCGAGAGACAGAGAATTTCCTTGGTCGCTACACTTCACCGCAGCTTGCGACCTATGGTATTACTCTGCATACTACACCATGGGGGAGTCAGGGAGGGACTCCTTACCTGCAGAGGCTCGCACCGACGACACCTCAATCTACAGCCCTTCCTATCGTCCTACTCCCATTCCATTGCAGGGTCTTACTCCCATTGCATCCTAGAGTCCCACTCTCATGGCATCACAGGGTCCTACACCACTCCATTCCATTCCTGCTTTGCTAGAATACCGTCAATGGACTTCCTTTGGCAGCACAGTTCGTAGCTCTTCTCAGGCCAGCAAGCACTGTGAGAGACGAAGCAATGACGGATCTTGTGGTTTCGCATGTTTTGGTAGTGGCGGGGGAACGGAGTCCCCACTTTCAGAGCGTGCCGCCCCTGACGCAGAGGATGAGGATATTGATGCACCCATGCCAGACATGCATGGGTGCTACTACAGGGTTAAACATGACGGGGAGATGGACTTCGACACAACACAGGGCAGGGCATTTCTTTGTCATCTACAAATTCTTTTACACAACGTATAAGAGCTATTTTATAAATTTTAGAGACCAACTGTCTGATCATGCACGGTATATTGAGAACACTCTGTTAGCTATATTTCCAAGTGTCCCCAATCAACGTTTTTCACAACAATGGTTGGAGGGTTACATAAAGAAATTTCTGAAAAACCAGCAGTCCAGTGTGCGGTGTGCAGCAGCGAACCACATCAGAGATCCAGACAGGAGTTACCGCGGTGGCAACATGGCAAACATGGAGTGGGAGTGGGAAATTCAAGAAAAGAGCGATCAAGCTACGAGACGGGCTCATCATATAGATAACAACGTGAGTCTCTCGCAAGTTAAACTCCCACGCACTATGGCTCAGGAGGCAAGGGAGCTTGGAAGGATAAATATGTAAGATTTATTGAATTATAATGTCGATCGGTGATTATAAAGATTGTAGATGATGATTTGGTATTGTTATTACTAACTTAGGAAAATATCACTCTCTCTCAACCAACCAGAGAGATGGTCAAGTATCCAAAGCGACAAAACGAATTTGATACTTGGCAATGGTTGTTCGAAAACAACGACATCTCCTGCGAGCAATTTGATGTGGCGGTTGGATCACTACAAGTAGTAAATTTAAACAAGTCATTTTGTATCAATTGTTTTGAGCTGTTGATAATTGTTTAATTTCATTTGTGCTCTACATAAGAGAAACTACTAGTGTGTTCATAGTCACGGTTATTGCCGCCCTCGCAAATTTTTCTCTCTCCTTTTTCCTTTGTTTAAGGTAGTGGTCCATGCGCTTCTCAATTTTATCTTTTTCTCTTCTTAGCTATCTGACCTTGACGATATACCTCCTTTGTATCTTTTTGAATGCAATGGAAACTTTCATATCATCCAAGGCAATTAATTGTAGTTTCTCTTTCCTTGTGACGCAATAAAGTATCAAATGAAGACATCATAAAGGACAAGAAAGAACTAATGAAATTTTTCACAAACATAATTATGGAAACAAGATTTTCTCCATTGTAAATATTTAGGGAGATACATGCCATAAGATGTGCATCTTGCTATAGCACTACAAGATTTGGGCACAAGAGAGAATGGGTTCAGCATAGTTTCTTACAAGGTCGTGAGCGAGCGGCTTTCTTTTCACCTAAGAATTGTCTCCAAGATCTTATGGATTGTGTTCTAGGTCACATTTCCTCTTCAGCTTCACTATGTTTACAAAACCCAGGAAGGGGGATTTCATCACCATCATCTTGCACATCCTGCCTGCTATCACTCCTCACAACTTACTCTTGCACACTCTCGACGGTTTCCTCTGAAGCACTTATTTCATCATCAACAATGGGCTTGGGTTTGGGATGAGTAACCACAATGAAGTCATCATCCTCATTCGTTTCTTTTTTGTCTATAGCAGCCGCCTGCGATTTTGCTTGCTGGGTGTCACATTTACCCCTTCATGCATTCTATCCACCTTATCCAAGTCATCATTATAGACCTTATCTTTTTCCATCCTTTGCTTGACATGCTTCCTCTCATGAACACTTTCCACATCATAGATTGTTGTGTATTCGTTTCAGACATTAATTATCATATCAAAATTGCTAATAAAAATGCAAAGTTGGATTCTTAACACAACAATTAATATATTGGAAATGCTGGTTAGCATGGGAAGTGTGGTAGTTAACACAATGACTATGTACATATGAATGCTAATTAGCATAAGTGGGTATGCTAACTAGCATACTTGTGTCTACTAGCCAACATACCCACTATGCTAGCTAGAATTGACTAAGCTAAACATGCATAAATAGCACATTTTTAGTCTCTCAGAGTATGCCATGAAGCATACAATGTCATGACTAACATAACTGGGTATGATAATTACCATACCCTAAATACCAAAGATACTCAACACATATGCTAACTAGCATAACTAGGTATGCTAACTAACATACACAGTATGCTAGCTAGCATACACACTATGCTAACTAGCAGATAGACTATGCTAACAAAGCATACATAGATTAGCTAGCATGTATGCTAACTAGCATAACTCCGCATGCTAGCCAACATACCCACTTTGATTACTAGCATACAGACTAATCTCACTACCATACATAGCATAATAAACATGTATGCTGAGTATAATAGATGCTAACTAACATAACTGGCTATGCGAACCAGAAAACAAACCATGGTGACTAGGGTAGACAGTAGCATGTATGCTATCGAGCATAACTAGGTGTGCTAGCTAGCTTACAGATTACCTTGTATGCTAACTAGAATACACAATAGTATTTATGCTAATCAACGTAAGTAGTTATGATAAATAGCATAAGTGGGTATGCTAACTAAACACATTATGCTAGCCACCATACACCCTATGCTAATTAGCATACATACTCTACTAACGAGCATACATAACATAATTAGCAGTATGCTGAATAGCATACATAGAAGCATGTCTGCTGACTAGCATAATCAGGTATGCTAACTGGCATACAAAGTACCATGCATGCTAGCTAGAATAACTGGGTTTCTAAACTAGCATACACAATACCATGTATACTAACAAGCATAATTGAGTATGTTAACTAGCATAAAGACTCTACTAATATACATAGAATAATTAGCATGTATACTAACTAGCATACACACAAGCATGTTTACTAACTAGCATAATCGGGTATGCTAAGTGGCATACAGAGTACCATTTACGCTAGCTAGCATAACTGAGTTTGTTAACTAGCATACACAATACCATGTATCCTAACTAGCATAATTGGGTATGCTAACTAGCATACACAGTACCATGTATGCTTACTGTCATAATTGGGTATGCTAACTAGCACACAAATTAGCATGTATGTTTACTAGCAAAGCTGTGTATGCTAAGTAACATAACTAAGTATGCTAACTAACATAATTGTGCATGCTAACTAGCATATACAGTGTCGTGTATGCCTACTAGCATAGCTGTGTATGCTCATTAGCATAACCATTTATGCTAGCTATCATAAATGGTATGGTAACTAGCATACACAACGTCAACGTGTATGCTTACTAGCATACACATATGCTTACTATCATAACTGGTTTTGCTTACTAGCATACACAACAACATGTATGCTTACTAGCATAACTAGGTATGCTAACTAGCCAAACTGGGTATGCTAATGAGCATAACTGGGTAAGCTAACTAGCATAACTAGGTATGCTAACTAGCATACAAATTATGCTAACCAACATGCCCACTATGCTAGCTAGCATTCACAATATCCTAGCTAGCATACAAATATTTTCTTGTTATGTTGGTTTATTGATTAACATGCTGTCATTTATGAAATTATCTTACGAAATATTGGTGTGATTGGATTTCCTTGCCCTTTGAGCTTGCAACACTATTCTGTTGGTATCCTCTATTGGCAGGTGGAAGCTCTACATTCTGTCCCCAGGGAGCATGGAGCAACAAAGCAAAGAAGATGATAGCTATGCACACAAGGCATCTTAACCATTGAGACATGCCACAAAAATTTTTCAAGACTCAAATTCTTGATTTTTCCAAGACATGGAGTCTATATTGGAACGCGTAGCATCCAACTTGCAAAAGTTGCAACTACAAATTTAGGAGCTACATGCACGATGGAAAGAAGAGGAACCATATTCACCAAGTCTAGTGATGCAAGACCTTCAACACCGAGTCCAAGAACTATGTAAAGCCACTATGTGCCAAAATCCACCCATGAATTTGGCTAGTCTAGTGAGGCAAGTAGAGCAACCACACTTGCTAGGTCTAGTGGTGCAAGAGATTCAACCCCCAGTAAAAGAACTACATAAGGACAATATATGCCAAAATACACCCATGATTTTAGCTAGTCGAATGGGGCAAGTAGAACAACCACACTCGCCAAGTCTAGTGGTGGAAGAGCCTCACCACCGTCCAAGAACTACATGAAACCAATATGTGCAAAATCCATCCGTGGTTTCCACTAGCCCACCACAACAAAGGAGGGAGGCCAAAGTCAATCCACTTGAAAAGCATGATGGGACAAGATCAAAGTTTAGAGGCTTCTTTCAGCAAGGGGAGTTGTTTATATACATGCAAACAAAGCTTTACCTAGATGGTGCTTCTCAAGTTAGTCTCATTGGCGCACTTCCGTCAACATGCTTGGAAGAAGTAGTTGTTGAAACCAAGATTCACAAGCTACAACAAGGCTAGCACCCTTCTTTATTCATTAGGAAAGGAACGGAAAAGATTTTCTTTGAGGGTTTTAAATGCTAGCATGGTCTTCCGAGTGACATTTTTTCAAATCAATTAAGGACTACAATTCACATCAAGCTTTTGGAAAGGCTTGTTCAAGCTTCAAGTGGTAACAATTAACCTATCATAATCCAATCATCCATGGAGTGATGGACAAATAGAGGGGGTGAATCACGTCTTAGAGTAGTATCTTTGATGCAGAATCAACTATCATCAAGAAAACTATATAAAATTGATGGCAATAATTGAGTTTGCCTATATCAACACTATTCACACTTCCACTTGATATATCCCATTCTTTCCCAATCATGGCTAGGATCCAAAAATACATGTCCACATGAATAACCAAGCGAAGAATCCGACCGCCACATATTTTTTCACACACGGAGGCAAGGAATTCATAAATGAATTAATTAAAGAGGCTCGATAGAGGTATAAGACTATTGTAGACAAACACCAAATGCAACATTCACCATGCAAGATTGGGGTTCAAGTGTGGCTTCTCTCCTATGACCTACGTTCATTTCGCCCTTTTTAAAAGCTAGATCATCAAAGACTCAGACCATTCAAGATAATTGGCAAAGTTAATCCAATTACAAATCATCTCCAATTCCCAAAGTCTATGCAGATTCATCTAGCCTTCCATGTTTCAATGTTGGAGCCTGGTCACTGGTCTAAAGTTTATTAGTACCATCAACAACATCCATCAAGCCTCATTCCCATCAAGAAGCAAAACTGCTCCTCGTGGAACTCATCGCTATAGGAGGGGATAATGTCATGAATGCGAGCTCTTAGAAGAGTCTAGAAAGTTTTAGAAGAAGCTAGAAAGTTCTAGAAGTTTGAAGAAGAATCTAGAAGTTCCTAGAAAAGTTCTAGAAGTTTGAAGTAGAATCTAGAAGTTTTTAGAAAGTTCTAGAAGCTCAAGGAAGGACCTAGAAGGTTTTGGAACTCCTTAAGATTGAGAAAGAACCTAGAAGGTTCTTAACCTCCTTACGATTGAGTATAAAATGAGGTGTTAGGCTACAAGCCCTTCAATCTTTCCAACACCTGTTGTGAGGTGTAACAAGACTTGATTTCGAGGTGTTTTAGTAATAAATTTTGTTTCTAGGAAGTTTTTGTCATTTTAAAGTTAGTCCACTGTGTAGAAGGATGTGTGGATTGTTTTCGTCCGATAAAATTTTTTGATCCGGGAAGGCACTTTCTGGGGCATTTTTGAAGGCGTTAACGTGGGATTTTGAAAAAGTGATGTATGAAGCGATTGAAGCCTGCGTTATAAGGAACAACTTTGGTTCTTTGAGTCTTTAGAGATTTTGATGTTTTGATGCTCGTTGAAGGCCAAAGATTAAGAAAAAAGTTGGATTTGCTGTTTTTGCATCGTTTTTGTAGAAAATGCTGTTTTGCAGGTTGATTTTCAGCAAATCGGAGCAGGCTATGGAGATTTTCCCGCACATAGCCGTCGAAGAGCGTAGCGAGGGCAACAAGATTGTATGAGACGGACTTGGGCTGTTTTGGCTTCGTTTGGGAGTTATGTTCAGTTGAAGACAGCTGAAAAATTGTGGACGGATCGCTTCGCGATCACGTTTTTTTAACCTTGTTCTCGCAGGTATATTGGCGCGCAAGTCGAGTCGATCGAGCGCCAAAAATAGAAAAGCGGCTATTTTAAGAGGTCGCAAGCTTTTGGAGGAGAATAGAAGGACGGGTGGTGCGTTTTGGGGGGATTCACCATTCTCTCTTCTGCGAGTGCGAGTGCGAGTGCGAGTGCGAGTGAGACGCTGCATGCAAGCGAATTGAAGCTCGGGGGTGGTCGGGAGGTTCGAGCTCCGTACAACGGAGTGCGCCCATATATATTTTGCTCCTCTGTTGTATCAAACACTATCAATACAAAGATTTCTTCCTCTGTTTTGCTGTCTATCTCTGTTATTCGGTTCCCGTGACATGAGGCTCCTACAAGGTACGTCCTCTTCCAATTCTTGTCTTGTTTTTGAGTCTTATTCTTGTAGCCAAGTCTTGCCTTGTAATCCAAGTTGTGTACCAAGTCTCCTTAATCAAGTATCATGTTTTGTATCAAGTTCTCTTAATCAAGTATTAAGTATCGTAATCAATATTAAGTGTTATAATCAAGTCAAAAGATCTTGTTAACTGTGAGTGTCTCCTCTCGCTCTCTTCTAGCTTGAGACGAGCTCACAACACATAGTGAGTGTGAAGGCATTGGTATGCCCAATCATTCAAGTTGAGTATATTTTTCAAACACTTGTCGAAAAATAAAATTCTCTAGAAAAACATAAAAATGATCAAATATTCTCTAAGGTGAGATAAAAATTGCATTGGTTATAACCTTTTATAGTAATACATTACAAGAAGGCAATGAACTAAAAGTTCTTTTCTTTTCTAAACCGAACAACCTTGTCATTGATAACAAAGAGATATAGCCTGGGCAATATATATCTCAGATCGAGATACTCACAAACATTGCGGAGATTCCAATCGTTATTCACAAAAATTTCATGCACCTCATTGTCATCATGGAGATATATTTGAAGATAAAAAATATTTCGAGTAGCAGCATAAGAACTGAGTGCCTACTATTCTCCCATCCATTACTTCCACCTTCTATAGGGAAAGATCATTGACAAGTTTTGCTTTGTAATATGGTATTTGAACACCAATTTCTCCACAATTACATAGCACTTCATGTTATCTCTTTGGTGATTGACCACCTTGATCTCCCCTCCAACTGCAAGGAAGAAATTTATTGCTCTATATCCCCTTTGCAAATCTACATTGTTGGTGTATTATGAACTCTTTCTAGTCAAAAGATATACAAAAAAACATAAAGAGACATAAACCATGTTATTGTTTCTTTGTGGGACCCATAGGTGCACATCATGATTGCATGCACATCCACCTCCATTCTCTAATTTTGGTTGTTGCTATCAATGCATTATTTGGTGTAGACCATGTCAAACTCTTAGAGCTTGATGAGTGAATGGAAGAAAGATTACCATATCCATTTCTCTTAGGCATGACATAAGGATGGCTATAAAAAAGTTGTTTCGTGAGGCAAGATTAGAGGATAGACTACTAGTATATAGTAATTTTTCAAGTTCCATGTGGATTGCTTCAAAGGTTCGTGTGAAGGATTCTACCGACTCCCACTCTACAAAATCCAATTGATTAACATCTGCAACAATGAACAAGAAACAAATATCATTCACATATTAGAAGCAACATATGAGGTGAAAATAGAAAATTGCCTAACCTAAAAACTTTACTTTGAAGTGGAATTACAGTTTGTAGGAAACCTTGGTTAGGGATTTCATATTTACCTGATCACTCAAAAATTTATGTGATCACAAAGCGTTAATTAACGTTAACAACCATATAAATTGGAGTTTTTCAAAATTGGTTTCTTCCCCCTTTGTCCGATAGTATAAATGCATGACTTTGTCAACGTTAACAAAAGATTCACCTTACCAACTAGATGTTCACTCTAATGTTATTTTGAGTGATTACGTGAATTTTAAATCCTTGCAAGTTGAAGTTGGTTGGAGTTGGCGTTGGTAGTTGGAATATACACATGGTACACCTTCGCTAGATGCTTACCATCTTAGGTTTGCTTGAAGTCCATGATTCTTTTCTGTGATTGATGTGCTCGAGAAGCTATGTGTCTCCTTGAGACCTTGTGTGCACCTCTTGAGCTTGGCTATATTGTCACCCACAGCAATGGCATTTGTAGTTGATAGTACTCAACAACCACTTTTGTCTTGTACATTGCTATAATAAATTGAGTCAATAACACTCCTAAGTTATCAAGCATGTACTAATGCCATTGAAGGAAGTAGCACCATTTGATTTTAGAAGTTTATGATTAGTCTATACATAACCATGGCCTGAGTTGCATAAATAGCAAGGTTAGAAGGTATACAAAGACGACCAATGACAACACTACGTCCCTTCACCTACAAGTTTGCTAAATGGGAAAGAAGGTACGAAGAAGCTATTGAGGAAAGTAAATCCTCTCTAGAGAGCTAAATGGATAAGGAGGAGTAGAGAAGCCTTTGAGGAAAGTAGTTCCGTGCAAGAGAGAAGATCTAGGAATAGGATATGCTATAGATCTACAGTTATATGGAGAAATATGAAGTACATCGAGCAATGGAAAAAATCAATAGATGGTGGCTATCATTGAGGAGAATGCACCAAGCTTGAGGAGGTAAAGGAGGTTCAAACTCCACTGTAAGAGCCCTTGGAGAGAGAAAAGTGACATTGAAGAAAGAGATGCAATTTGTAAGGTGGAATAAAGAGAAGATAGAGATGATACAGTACAGAGAGAGGGAGGGAATGACCAATATGTTTTTGGAGGGACCCCCTTTTAGGAGAGAGGGAGAGAAATCGGCTTCCATGAGAGAGAGAGAGAGAGAGAGAGAGAGAGAGAGAGAGAGAGAGAGAGAGAGAGACAGAGAGAGAGAGAGAAAAAATTAATTTTCAAGACAACCTTTTCAAAAAAGGAGTAGTTTTTTAATTTTAAAAGAGATTCTCTTTATATTTAAACTAATTATTTCTAAGCTTATTTCAAGTTTGATCACTCACTTTTAGGCCTTAACATACCCACCATTTTTGTCCACATGGCATCGAACCATTTGCCCATTCCATAATACCATGGAAAATAAAGAGGCCCTTATAGACGCCATTTCCTTCCTAATGTTATTTCCCATACCCTCATCACAAAGCACAAATAATCTTGATGAACTTCGTGTAGAGCGTTCTCCACTATGACATTTGGAGCACATCACCGCTCAGATAGACGCACGAAAACAAAGGAAAAGTTTAAGCCAAAAAATCTCGGGAGAGGTAATGCTTGAATCAATGCTCGCGGTAATGGTCCTTCAGCAATTCACACAGTAATAGGCCCGGCTATATTTCCGCGCGGATTTCCGCGAAACTTACCGCTAGTATTACCGTGACCATTACTGTGCATGCGAGTATTTTTAAAAAAAAGAAGATGACCATTTGGATGGTCCTTGGTAGGGCCCATCCAAATAGTCTTTTGCATTTTTTTTCCTATACATTTAATAAATAAAAAAACAACAATTTCATTGCACAAAAACTTTGGACCAAAATCAAATGTTTAATTATATTGGAGAACCTGTTCCTTAAAAAATTGCCCAAATAGGCGATGCATGGTGGCTATACACCTGTGGCCAAAAGAAGACTTTGGGACAAAATCAAGCGTTTAATTATATTGGATATTACAAAATTTCCCAAATAGGCAATACATGGGGGCTATACAACTGTGGCCAAAAGAAGACGGGCCTAAAAACACTTGGAGGATTGAGCTACTCGGATCCTGGGACCTCTCGAGGAACTCCTTGACTCTGGAAAAGAAAAAAACAAAAAAACCTTTAATTAATACAAATGGATACATAATTCTGCATGCACTCATTTTAAAAAAAAAGTTCACACTTATAGGCTGTAGTGTACGACATGAATTTTCAAATTCTTCGCGATTGATTTTATTGTTTTCATACAGCCAGCACCATGTCTGATATTCGGAGTGGCTCTCTCTGTATCTCTGGATCTCTTGGCTTGGGCGGGTCATAGTAATATTTTGCTATATATCAATTAAAAAATATCACAAACCTAACCTTATTACCACAAATTAAATCAATTCAAATGAAAATACGCCCACTCACAAATTTATCTTTCCATGCTTCTTTTCCGCCCGAGCCGTAATGTGTGGGCGTTTGCTGCGCCCTCGCCTCCACCTGCCGAGTGTGCGCCTTAGCACCTGCCGCTCTCTCGTCCTCCAGCTCGCCCTGGGCTTTCTCCCACTCCTTGTCGTGAACATTTCAAGGGCGATAGTTGTGACCCTCAGATTCAAATGTTCACTTTGCTGCCTCCGCACATTGGACTTCTTATTTTTCAAGAAATTATTGACGTACTCCTCGAGCCACTGCCTCGAAAACTCTTCCACTTCCAGATTAGGAAATTTCATGAACAATGTCGTGTGAATGTACATCAAGTCGGCTGGGTCCTGATCTTTGAAAGATTTAAAGCAATCTTGGTATGTCGAGTGGATAAGCTGGTTAAGGTGCCCTTGGAATGTCCTCCCCAAAGAGGAACCTAGATCCACCTCCCCCCCTCGATGTATATAATAGTAGTAGCCACGAGCGTCTTGGGCGGGCGCATCGCGGTCCTCACCCTCATGTGGAGCTCCAACAGGTGAGTGAGGAGGTCGGGGTGTAGGAGGAGGTGAATCTGTAGCACTGCCCCCTCCACCACCAAAGCAGCACGAGCCACTACCTCGACGAGAGCGTGATCCACCACTACGGGAAGAGCGTTGGCCACCTGAAGAGCGCTGGCCCGAGCTCGAACCGTTGGGTGGTGTAGGCGACAGATAACTCGATGGTGTGGAATGGATCGCTACGAATGCAAGGTGGAGGGAGCTACGGGTGACGGGAAAGTCGAGGGTAAGGTGGAGGGAGGCCCACTAGGAGGCACACTCTGCACGATCGGAGTGCCGGTGCCTGGTGTCGCAAGCAATGAGAGCCCATAGGCAGCCAACTGTGCTGGTGTGTACCGCCCACGCAGACTCTTCTGCGAGGATAGCCACTCTGCCTGGGCGTGGTATGCCCTCTCGAGGTCGGGGTCGTGTACTGCATCTCCGAACCATTGAAAGCCGAAGGTGGATTGTGACTGGTGGGAGGAAGAATGTGAGGAGTAAGCATCACAAGCGTCCTCGTAAGAGAGGCCCTCGGCGAGAAAGTCCTCTATGGATCGATAGCGTGGAAGAGGATGCCATATTCTACAATTTATTTAAAAAAGGGATTCTAGTCAAAGTGAGATTCTTTATTGCATATGATTCCTCCCTGCATAGGATTCCTTTTATCTCCTATTTAAGAAATGGTTTGTGTGCTTATTTTTTTTGCATCCATTTAGAGTGTGTGTGTGTGTGTGCTTCTAATTAATCTATTGTGTGTGTGCGTTAGTGTGTGGCAAAGAAATTAATCTAGTGTGTGTATGTTGGACCTTAATCTACCGTTGGGCTTCTCGATGACCATTGGGGTCTCAATCAACTTCATCGCACACCCACATGGAGGTATGTTTTGGTATGATAATGCTAATAAAGGTATGTTTTGGTATACTAATGCATGCCCAAGCATACACTAATGCTAGCGTTAGTGTGTGCTTGTGCAAAAATTAGTGTGTGAAATCACACCAATGCATGCACACACACACACTAATGCGAGCATTAGTGTGTGTGTGTGCATGCATTGGTGTGATTTCACACACTAATTTTTGCACAAGCTAATGCTCGCATTAGTGTGTGTGTGCATGCATTGGTGTGTTTTCACACACTAATTTGTGCACAAGCACACACTAATGAAAGCATTAGTGTTTGCAATTTTTTCACACACCAATGCTCACAATAGTGTGTGCTTGTGCACAAATTAGTGTGTAGACACACTAATTAGTGCACAAGCACACACTGATGCAAGCATTAGTGTGTGCTAGAGAGGTATGCACAATCCACACACTAATTTGTGCCCAAGCACACACAAACACTAATTGGGCACAAATTAGTGTGTGCTTGGGCACAAATTAGTGTGTGTGTATAATGCATGCATTGTGCACAAAATAGTGTGTGAAAACACACTAATTTGTGCACAATTACACACTAATGCTTGCATTAGTGTGTGTGTGTGTGTATAATGCATGCATTGTGCACAAAATAGTGTGTGAAAACACACTACTTTATGCACAATCACACACTAATGCAAGCATTAGCGTGTGTATAATGCATGCACACACTAATGCCTTGGACACAAATTAGTGTGTAGAAACTAACTAATGCGTGTGTGTATAATGCATGCACACACTAATATAGGCATTAGTGTGTGATTGTGCACAAAATAGTGTGTGAAAACACACTAATTTGTGCACAATCACACACTAATGCTTGCACACACTAATGCAAGCATTAGTGTGTGCTTGGGCACAAATAAGTGTGTAAAAACTAACTAATGCACACAATAATGCAAGAATTAGTGTGTGATTGGGCACAAATTAGTGTGTAAAAACTAACTAATGCATGCACACACAAATGCTTGCATTAGTGTGTGATTGTGCACAAATTAGTGTGTGAAAACACACTAATTTGGGCACAATCACACATTAATGCAAGCATTAGTGTGTGTGTGTATAATTCATGCACACACTAATGCTTGAATTAGTGTGTGCTTGTGCATCAAGCACACACTATTGCAAGCATTAGTGAGTGCTTGTAACGCATGCACACACTAATGCAAGAATTAGTGTGTGTATAATGCATGCACACCCTAATGCAAGCATTAGTGTGTGATTGTGCACAAAATAGTGTGTGAAAACACATTAATTTGTGCACAATCACACACTAATGCAAGCATTAGTGTGTGCTTGTGCATGAATTAGTATGTTTACACACTAATTCATGCACAAGCACACCCTAATGCAAGAATTAGTGTGTGCTTGTAACGCATGCACTCACTAATGCGGACATTAGTGTGTGATTGTGCACAAAGTAGTGTGTGAAAACACACTATTTTGCACAATCACACACTAATGTAAGCATTAGTGTGTGTATAATGCATGCACACACTAATGCAAGCATTAGTGCGTGATTGTTCACAAAATAGTGTGTGTGCGTGTGTGTACAATGTGTGTGTGCATGTTATTGCATGTGTGTGTATGCATTGTGTGTGTGTGTGTGTGTGCAATGTGTATGCATTGTGTGTGTGTGCAAGTGTGTGTGTGTGTGTGTGTTTGTGTATGTGTTTGTGTGTATGTATGTGTTTGTGTGTGTGTGTGTGTATGCATTGTGTGTGTGTGTATGTGTGTGTATGCATTGTGTGTGTGTGTGTATGTGTTTGTTTGTGTGTGTGTGTAGAAGAACGAGAAGAAAGAGAGAGAGTTTGAGCACTTATAGTCGTGACCTCGATCGCTTGGATATGGTGGGGATGGCGATGAAGAGAGTAATAGAGGTTGGAGATGGAGAGGGAGAAGGAGAGAGATCTTGGAGATGGAGAGGGAAACAGGTCCGCGCAGAAGAGGAGCTCGTTTTTGAATTTTTGGCATTCAATTTCGCGGGGGCACGCAGGTGCCCCCTTTATATAAAAAATTTTGCTGGGGATTTTACCACGCATATTACCGCGCTTGTTTTCACTTGTATTACCGCGTGTATTACCGTGAAAATCTCTGATGAGACATTAAGGTTACGCCGATTGCATGACCTCTTGTACCCACCTCCCCTCTATCTTTAGTGAGTGTCAGTCATGTCAGTACCAACATTCTTGATTTTTCTTTTTCTTATTTAGTGTGTGCAGGTCGATTGGGATGACGTGGGTCCGCCGGTTGGCGCGGAATGAACTCGATGGTTGAGCGAGCGACTACCATGTCCATGTACGCGATGTAAGCGTGCGATTGCACAGCTTCGGCATATATGCTTGGCTCACATGGATGATTATGGACTATGGAGCGATCCGAGAAAAAGCGCTCGAATGGAAACAAGCAATCCGAGGGTTTCGACATCCATTGATGCAGGGGTCGATGAAAATCAAGAGGATGCAATATAGGGGTCAATGCACTATGAAAAGCGCAATGCAGGGGTCGATGCACTATTGAGGTACGTTTGGTGTAATAAGTGTTAGTTGTGAGTTTTTTTCATGGTTATATGCAATAACGAGTGCTCTTTAATTATGTCATGGGCTATTAGGAAAGATGATGCCTAAAGGCAATCATCTTCTAGAAAATCGAAGGAAGGCATGATAGGTGGTGACAGGGCTTGGGATGGACTATGATCGCATACATGCATGTGCCAATGATTGCGTGCTATTCCGCAATGAACATGCAGGGCTTGATGCTTGCCCCAAGTGTGGAGAATCAAGGTACAAAGAGGGAATGTAAGGAACCACAATACCTCGCAAGGTTCTTCGTCATTTCCCCCTCATTCCCCGCATCAAACACATGTTCAGAACCAAAGGAACAAGCGAGCTTCTTACATGGCAAATGACAAATCGCTCCACCGATGGGGTTATGAGAGTGCCGGCTGACTCACTGTCATGGAAACACATTGAGCAGACATGGCCGGAGTTTATAGAAGAGCCTCGTCACTTGAGGCTTGGTATGGCTAGTGATGGGGTAAACCCATTTGGGCATCGGTCTACCTCATGGAGTACTTGGCCAGTGGTTGTTGTGAACTACAATATTCCACCATGGGAGTCAACCAAGAAGGGGAACATTTTTCTCTCTCTTCTAGTCCTAGGAAAACACAAGGTGAAGAACATGGATGTATATTTAGAACCTTTGATTGAAGAGCTTCAAGAGCTATGGAACGGCATAGATGTTTTTGATGTATCAAGAACACTTCGTGATCGGTGCACAATGATCAAGTGCATTCTCATGTGGACCATGCATGATAACCCCGGGCTTGGAGAGATTTCTGGTAAGCTTATACTTTGTGACGCTCTTTAATGTCTTTTGCATTGGTCACTTGTATGCGGTTATGTATTTTGTTTTTGTAGGACTATCGACATCTGGACATAGGGCATGCCCAACTTGTGGACCCTCACTCGTGACAGAGAGACCCGCTCTACTTGGTAAGGTGATCTACCCCAATAACCATCGCTTCTTGCCGCCCACACATCAATCTTATGCTCCACCATGCAATGGGATGGAGCCACTCCATTGGACCATGGCCGACTAGGCAAGACATTGGAACAAGCATCACAACACATTGCCTCCTCCCAATGATCCACCTAGGGGTATGTCTAGGTACTCTATTTTCTTATCAGTACCCTATTGGGCTTCATTGAAAATCCAACACCTATTGGATCCAATGCATGTGTTCAAAAATGTTGGGCAAGCTATATGGGATCACATAGTAGGCAAGAAAGATTCATTGGGGGCTAGAGAGGACATGAGGGCCATAAGGAGGCTCCCTCCTTCGGCCACACCTCGCATGGGGCCTCGGGGGAAGATGGTTCTTCCAAAGGCATCTTGGATTCTATCAAGGGTGGATCAAGAGCAAATGAAACAAGTCATTGCATCCATCTGTACTCCAACAGGTTATATGCGTTCGCTCAAGGGTTCCTTTACTAAAACTAAGAAAGGAGGATCCACACAACTTTATGGGATCAAATCCCATGATTGGCACAATATTCTTCAGGTAATGTGTGTGTGTGTATATGTGAGTGTGTATATGTGAGTGTGTGTGTATGTGGTTTAGGGTTTTGGATACTAATAAGTCTTTTTGTTTGTGCAATAGTTTGTGCTTCCAATTAGCATTAGTGGATTTGCGAACACGAAGGTAAAGACTGCAATATTCAAGGTGGGAGAAGTTGTCAGGTATAGCACATTTGATCCTTCCTCCTAAACTTTACTTTGAAGACTAACTTTACTATGAAGATTATGAAGGGTTTTTTGGTTACAGGTTTGTGAGTTTCAAAGAAATCGAAGTTTTAGCCATTCCAACAGCTCGACTTCTAGCGATTGAAGCAACTTTTGCTATTGAGGATGCATTCCCACGTTCTATCCTTGTTAGCCAAGTTCACCTATTGCTCCATCTTGTTGAGGATATATCCATTTGTGGTGTGGCTCACTCCAGGTGGAGTTTCTTTCTTGAGAGGTTCCTAAAGACTTTGTAAGGCTACGATCACAATCAGAGGTATTCATCGATCTTAAGCCTTAAACCTTATTAGGATTGGATTGTATTCACAACTCTTTTTATTGGTTACTTTAATCACTAATGGTTTCATGTTTTCAGGCAAGCATGGCAGAGGGTTGGATTGTACAAGAGGCTTTTGTGTATGTCTCTTAATATCTTTTCACAATAGACCCATCATTGCCTCGTTTAAAGAAAGAGGAAGAGGATCCAAAAAAACACACAAACATTTCAAGTGGGAAAGGTTCTCTCTTGATTTTGGATAGAGAATTTCAAGCCATAGTCAACAACCATTGTCTACTCAATGCTCCCATCATGGGAAAATGGGTGGATATGTATGTGGAGGTGCGTACAACGAGAGAAAGGGAGAGGGAAGCATGGAAGAGGTCGCATGGCGGTAGGCGAGCACCTCCCTTTCCTAAAAAGCTTGCCAAATACCGTGATCTAATTCCAATTGGGTGGATACACAATGCCACGACCAAGGCCAAGGCACAAGGAGAACAAATAAGCCCTAAAGAATGAGAGTACGCGCGAGGATGTCTACCAAGGGTAATATACTCAATGTGTTTAGTGTGTGTGGGGGTGTGTGTGTGTGTGTATGTGTGC
Organism: Adiantum capillus-veneris; assembly: GCF_014529385.1. NCBI lineage: Eukaryota > Viridiplantae > Streptophyta > Polypodiopsida > Polypodiales > Pteridaceae > Adiantum > Adiantum capillus-veneris. The sequence continues at coordinate 79,690,516 of NC_140943.1, forward strand.
CATCTCTCTCTCTCTCTCATCTATCTTGATTGGTTTTTGCAGGCCTTCGGGTGAAAGCATGTTAACCTGTCGCGGTTTTTGTGCTAGCTAGCAGTTTCAAGTTAGCACATCTTCAAAAAGCTGGGCGTCCGGTAAATTTTTGATAAATAATATCAAAATTTGTCGGAGGTTGTACATTTGGATTCCTTGTTTCAAGTGCTTTCTATTGATATATCATATATCATAGATCTTGGAGATGTAGCTCAAGTTATTGTACTAGTTAGCATATGTCAAAATTGTGCTAGTTAGCATGGTCCGGGACAGGAAAAAGCATGACAGGTTAACATGCTTTCACCCCTTCACATTCAACTCTATGTGGTCCGAAGGACGTCATTTTCGAACCCGCAAGATAGATGTGTGTTTAGTGTGTGTGTGTGTGTGTTTAGTGTGTGTGTGTGTGTGGGTGTGTGTATGTGTGCCATCTCTCTCTCTCTCCCCGTCTCTCTCTCTCTCATCTATCTTGATTGGTTTTTGCAGGCCTTCACATTCAACTTTATGTGGTCCGAAGGACGTCATTTTCAAACCCGCAAGATAGATGAGCGTCGAACCACTCACGATAGTGGAGTTATGGGAAACTTTGACACGACAACACAAGAGGTGAGGGAATGTGGAACAATAGAGAGGATAATCAAAGTGGATTTTAGAACATTTCACAAATATCTCTTTGAATGCCGATGGTTTGCGGGTGACGTTAAGAGACATGAGAATGGGCTCTGTATGGTAGACTCCGGGCAATTTCATTGCGGGAAGACCGACAAATTGGTGTAACCTAGTAGTTGTGAGCAGGTAAAGTCCATGTGAAACTCACTAAAACATTATATGATACATATAAAACTACAGTCATGTTGTTGTTTGCTCTATGATCTACATGTGTTTTATGTGCCTTGTATGTATCGAAGATGACTTTGGTATGTAATTCCAGTCACACCATGGAGAAGATCTATCTTTGCAGATACGAACATAGAGACTTTGACATATCCCACCATACCATCTCAAGAAGACGCCAATGACGATGATGCAGTTGAGGTCGAGGAGAACCAACCATTCCCAATAACCAATCATAGTGAGGAGGAGGACAAGGATGGAGAGGATGATGATGATTCAATAGGAGAGGATGTAGAGGATGAATCAATAGATTTATTTATTGATTTAGCTACCATGGGGTTGGGCATGGATGTAAGCACTTGTAGAGATCTCTTGGAGGATGAAAATTAATAAATATCTTTTGGATTTTGTCTTCTTTCTCTACTTATGCTGTACAAAAGGGCTATTTGTTTATGAACACAAGATAATACAATTTTGATCATCGTTCGCTTGCCATTTCCATATGAATGCATAGTTGACATAAGACTTTGAGGTGGAAACAAAATATTTTTCTGTTTATAGAATCTCATGGAGTACAAATGAGTAGAGTAGGAGAATCATACCAATAGATGAGGCAAGCAAAGAGAATAGAGGTACTAAAAATCCCAATGAGAATGGGATTTCTTACACTCCATGCAAAAAGGGGGTACCAATTTCTTGAAAGTAACAAAATAGAATATGATTTATATTGATAGCCGTTTTTCGGCTCTCTGTAATTTCCATAGCGAGTTACCTCACCCTATCAAATCACTCAAACACTGTGGTTACCCTCACCCTTTCAGTGTATATAGGTGTGTGTGAGTTAGGGGACTTTCTCCATATTTTCTTAAAAACCCTCAGCTATCTAGTCATTGGGCTAGTTGAGCCAATATATATATATATATATACTATGGCCCATTTGTGTGTAAATATTTCATTGTATATAGGGCCTAAATAAAAGGATTTTTCATAATTATTTTGGTATTTATTTAAATATTTCTACCTATGGTGTGTTATTTATGCTATGTACATTCACTCACCATTACCATATTTTTTCTTACCATTTTGCATACTCTTTATTCCATATAAAAATAATTTCATGCAAGCTTCTCTTATTTTTGGTGTAACTCCATCCCAACAAAAATCCAAAAAAACTAGTTCTATTTATGTGTATATTTTTTCAGTATTGTGATTTTTTCCTTACTACATCTATTCTCTATTACTCTCATAAATTAGACCACCAAAAATATTCATCTTTTTATGGTAGACTTATAATGAGAGAAATTTATTTTGACCCCTTTATATTTTTTCCACATATATTATTTATATTTGACATGTACATATTTTTTTTAGAGCCCTCAATATTTGATTTTCTTAGTTGTACTATTCACTTATAACATGATCTCAACAATATCTTCAATTATAGACCTACCAAATAAGGTCAAGGGTATGTGGCATCCATGCATGCACTATGGGAGGCTCACTCTTGTAGGTATTCAAAAGAATCATTCAAAGAAGGACCTCACAAGGACTTTGTGCAGTGGAAAAAAACAGTCGGTTTTGTTGAATTTTTAAAGATCACTTTCTCTCCGAATTTGAAAAGGTGATACAAACAAAAGTTGTAGCTCGTGGGCTGAACTTTTACCTCAATTTTTTTCATATTTTTTGAGCTACGAGCTGTGAGCTATGATTTTATTGGTGGACCCTAGTTTGCCCATGCTATGCAGCCACACTCCCTCTTCCACTTTATCATTTTCCTCTTTCACACACACTTCTCCACTCATCATTCCCACCTCTCTCACCACTCCTCTCTGCACCCTACTCACCTTCTTCTCAACCTTGAAGAATAAGAGAAACCATGGTGAACTCATGTCTCCTACACACACTTCCATTCCAAAATTGACCACCTAGTTTCATTTTTCCTCATCCATATTACCCATATCTATCAAAAAACCACAAAATTCAGCCTCTTCTCTTGAAAGACAGCATCATGGTGATTGATTACTCATGTTCACTTACCTTGGCTCCCAAGGAAGGTCAAGAGTAGAGAAAAACCGTACCATCAAAGCTAGTGGACCGTCAACAAGCGTCAAAATCGACCCTACTCAAGACACTTGGAGCATCAACATTGTAAGAAATCCATATTTTCTTACCTATTAAGGGTTTTTTCTTCCTTATTTGTATCCTACTTGGATACTCCCATTGTAAATATCCAATTCCATTTGTAAATCAATAAAAATACTAACTCTACTAATTTACTAACACTAACCTACTATGAAAAGTCCTATCACCTCCACTTCTCTCCTCTCTCTTTTCTTCATCTATCCACACCAACTTCTTGATAATTCCAAGCAAAAGAAATTAGATAAGTGCTGAAAATCTAACCCAACCATGGTTAGAGGAGTAACCCTAGCCCTCAAAATTGCTATAAAAGGAGGGTGTAGCTAGCACAAAAGGAGGGGGCCATAAGCAAGAGCACTATCCTATAGCTTGAGAAGCCAAGCTCAACCTCTCTAGAAGGAGCTCTAGAGTGGAAGCTCATTGTCGTATGCATATGCATGTGTTGTATTAGGGGTGATTAGCAAGGGAACTCTATGCCATTGTAAGAGAGAGTGATCATTCAATTGAGAGTAGGAAATCTATCATTTCTCCTACTAGTGTAAGCCCAACATTTGGTGAATCAAGGAGGGTGGATTTGGAGTAAGCTTGGATACTTTTTCTCTCTTCCAACGTGAAGTAATGGACAACAATGATGTGTAAATATCTTGGTGTTTTTTTAAAGTTCTTGATAGCTTGTCTCTGGGTGTTGTCATCAATTTAGCCATAAATCCCACGTACTGTAAGAGGGCGACAGGGTGGAGAGGACTCCTCTGGCCTTAAGACAGTGATTGGGATGGCTTTTCTTGTGATGTGTTGTGGTGTAATTTACTCAAAATATGTTGAACAAATACTAATCTCACTTCCATTGGTCATGACAGATTTGTAAGAAGGTATTAGTGCAACAAGCACCCCCTCCCCCTTCCCTCTTTTTCTTTCATATATAATTGTGTTTGCTTGATCACTGTCGAACATTTCAAAGAAGCCCAAGCACTCTCTCTCTCTCTCTCTCTCTCTCTCTCTCTCTCTCTCTCTCTCTCTCTCTCTCTCTCTCTCTCTCTCTCTCTCTCTCTACACGTCCTAGTTCCCATCCAAAACTAGGTGGTGCCCCAAATTTGTGTAGGGTTAGGTTGCGGGTTTTTGGTTTTTTTCCAACCCCAACCCAATTGAGCAGCACGGGAGCCTAGAAGAGTTCTTAGAGGCCACTCTTCTTGTTGCCCGCCCCGGACCGCCCCAGACCGCCTCAAATTGGTGCCCGCACGGAGGACGCCTTGTGTATGTTTTGTGTAAGCTCAACCTTTAGCATAATCAAGTAGCTTGCATGAATCACGAGAATTTGTATGATCCCTTCATTCCCATTGCAAGGCAAAAGGTACACATAATTGTTAGTACTAAGTTGCAATTTCAACGGGTAATTTGTAGAATTTTAGGTCCTCTTAGGTTGGCAAAGATAAACGCATCATTAAATCCTTTTATTTTGGCTCTCATTAGGTACGACCTTAGTTTGGACGTCTATATTTTTGTTTTGTTTTAAGAATTAGGTCATGCATAGACCATGGATAATGGCCCAGGAATAGAGTTTTTCCCCTTTCATATCACTCCACACATTGGAGTAAACATTGCAATTAGTAGAAAAATCCATTTTCAACAACGTATGGTGTTCATGTTTGGTGCCCAAAGAGTAGGAAAAATTCTCACGTCACCAAACCCTGTCATTCTAATTCTTATTGATTATCATAGGTCATTTGATGTGAATATTTTTATTTTGTTGTAGAATAGATTGCAATTTATTGTGTAAATCTTTTAAAGAAAGAAAAAACAAAAACGCGTCACTTTGAAATCAATTCAATGGAGAGCCAACGCCAAATGTCTGGATATCCTCTTTTCTTTGGAGATCCTGAAGAGGATGCAGAATTATTTTTAGCGAATTTCAAGATGTCTTGTCGTATCAAGAGGATAGTAACTGATCAAGAACGTGTAGAAATGTTTGAGGTGGTCCTTAGGAAAGATGCTAGCACTTGGTTTGACTCTTTGCCTGAGGAAGTTAAGGGAATTACATAAATGTTTTGAATCGTTTCAAGAAATACTTATTTGATCCCCAAAACACTCAAAAACTATGGCAAGACATTGTTTCTCATAAGCAAAAACACTTAGATGACTACTACTTGTACAAGCAAGAGTTTCTACGTCTTTGGGCTCTATGGATACGAAATGTTGCTAACCCTGGTGATGGTGTAGAATTTCTAAAGAAGGAGAGGTTCATATCCGAACTCTTTCCTGACCTTAAGGTAAAAGTTGAGTCCGGTGCACCTGCTACCTTTGATGCAGTTGGAACTAGGGCTGCTGAAAAATATAGGAAACTCAAGTGCTTAAAGGGGGAGGTTCCAATAGAAGGTCTTAGACCCAAAGGTAAGTCACAAGCATCAACATCTAGGGAGCTTACTGAGGTAACGGCGGAAGTGATTGAGAAGTTAAATGAATCTTTAAGCAGCTTTTCAATTCACCTTGCACAAGCTGTAGGTCCAAAGGGACAAGCAAAGAAGTCTGAAGAGCGAGATTCACGACCTAGGAGAGTCTTGCAATGTTGGAATTGCGGTGAGTCTGGACATGGGATGTATAATTGTCCTTGGCCCCGTGGGGAGCTAGGGAGACCTAACTTGAATTACCCAATGATGAATGCAGGTGAAGTAACTAGTCAACAACCAAGGCTTCTACAAAGACCAAATGGACCAAGACTACCTCCACAAGGGGTAGAAGGAGTTCCACCTTTGCCAGATCCAAATGTGTATGTGGTAGAGGTGACAAATTCAAATGAGGTTGACCTGGAAGCAAATGGCATTAAGCGTGGCCGAGGGAAGGGTACAGAGAAATAAGGTGTCATATCACAGAGTGACCATGGACGAGGCAAGAAGGCAAAGGAGACTAAGGAAGCTAAGAGGAATTGACGTCGTATCAATCTCCAAGACTTACCTCTTGGACATGGTATGGATCCATACAACCTATTGGAAGACATGCAAGGTAAGGGTCCTGATATTTCATGGCCTCAATTCCTTGCATTATGTCCACAAGCTAGAAGGGATTTAACAAAGGCAGTTAGCACTAGGAGAAAGGTAAAAGATAGTGTGCCTGTTGTAAAAATTGCACATGCTGAAATGAATGAGGATATTACACATGTGCTAGATTGTTACATCAAAGGAAGATTGGTTAGGAAAGGTCTAGTAGATGGGGGTGCACAAATTTGCATCATGACAGAGGAACTCATGCAAAGACTAGGCATGCACATCCATGAGACACCTGAAATTAAAGTCAAGATGGCAAACAATAGCAAGGCTAGGTGCATAGGCATTTGTAAAAATGTCTTTGTGGAGGCCTTTGGCATTAAGAAGGCGGTGGATATTTATGTTATGTCTACCAAAGAAAATGGTTACCCATTTTCCTAGGGAGACCATGGCTAATGAAAATGCAAGCTTTGCAGGATTGGGAGAGTGGAAAGCTAATTTGCAGGAATGACAATCATAAGAAGGTTGTCTTTGACATGAAGGAGCAACGCCAAGAGGAGCTCCATGAAGAATCATCTCAAAGTGAGACGGAGGAAGGCTGGACCGATAGCACTTCAGAAGGAGAAATTAGCGGCAGCATTACTGAAGAGGAGTCTTCCATTGAAGTCATGGAGGTAAGGTTTAATCCAAACAACCAAGAGACCTCTTGCCCAGGTTTGGAAGAGGTAGGTTCCCAAGAGAACCAAAAAGTGGAAGATGAAAGAATGCTAGAAGGTATGTTTTCTACAACACTTACGAAGGATGAAAGAGAGGAGATCAAAGGTGTGTTAAGGAAATTTTTTAGGCTTTTTGCTAAAGACTACACCGATGTGCATGGAATAGATGTTGTTCAATAAAAAATTGAGTTGAAGCTAGAGGCCACACCTAAGGCTCATAAGCTACGAAGGCTAGGAGTCATCAAGGAGCACGCTTTACTCAAGGAGGTAAGAAAGATTCTAGCAGCAGGTTTCATTTATCCAGTGGAGAATTCAGAGTGGGTCTCTCCCGTTGTTGTCACTCCCAAGAAGAACGACAAGTGGAGGGTGTGTGTGGATTACCGTCCACTCAATGAGGCAACAAAAAGAGATCACTTTCCCCTCCCATTTCAGGATGAGATACTAAATGAGGTAGCTGTCATGAAAAGTACACTGTGTGTGATGGCTACTCGGGTTACTTTCAAATAGGTATCGCATTGGAAGATCAGTTGAAAACAACCTTCATCACTCCTTGGGGTTGTTATGATTTTAGAGTCATGCCATTTGGTGTGAAACCAACGCTTCATAAACATGGTGTTTCAAGCATTCTTTGGAAAGTCCATTAGGGTTTTTATTGATGATTTTTGCATTTATAGCTCAAAATCATTCCATCTACAAAGGGTAGAAGAAGGTTTAAAGAAGCTCTATGACATGGGAGGTCAACTCAACCCTGACAAGTGTCACATAGGTGAGGATGAAGTGATCTTGCTTGGTCACAAAGTTTCCTATAAAGGCATTGAGGTGGATCCTTCAAAGGCAAAGGCTATTGTTGAGCTCCCATCACCCAAGAATCTCAAAGAGGTCATCTCATTCATTCAAAAGGTGAAGTACATGTCACGCTTTATTCACTTAGCTTTGGAGTTGCTTCACACTTTGCAAAAGTTGACACAACAAGTAGAATTTGCATGGTCTTATGAGCTTGAAGAGTACTTTTGTGTTGAACGGGAGAGACTCACACACCCATGAAGTGCATGCAAACACTACCTAGATCAACATAATGTCAATCGAGGACACAGATGACACGATAGGCACATGGAGGAAATCTCTTTAGCTTGTCAGGCTGAGACCATCCTACACGTACAACAGTCTGGAAGGCCAACTAAACCACAATCAAGAACCTCACTGCTCTCAACTACACCACCTAGCTACATACACACATACGGAAGGTAACTCACCTAATCATGCCAGATTCATACGAAACTTAAGGAACACCATCCCCTCACTAGGATACACCTGTCCCTAAGCTTCTACACTCAAAACCCTCACTCTAAACCCATCTGCCGAAAACGCGTAGGATGACAGAGCAGAATTTTGAAAGTACTCGAAACTAAAATTTATGAGTACCTGTGCGTAGCTTATGTCGCCACGATTCTATAGACTACTAGCACGCAGAAAACAGACACCGTTTGATACACTTAGGGCCACAAATAGCTCGTAGATGCGTCGGCGTGTGCGCTTCATCTCGCGTGGAATGCTTGGCATTGTCGCGTAGCTCTTCTCGAGCCTATAGCACTGGTGCAGACGGATCTCCAATATGTTGAGCAAGCCGGGTGTAGCAAGAGGATAAAGCTACACTCACTCTCTTTCTCTCTCACACACAGTAGACGGCAGCGCTAAAGTTTTGATTATGAAAAAGTCTTCTTACAAAATGACCTAGGTACCTTATATACTATAAAATGACCTAGGTACCTTATATACTAAGGCTACCTCAGGTTTAACAAAAAAATGGGGTTGAAAGGGTCAAATGGCTTTGTATTTATAATATGGAAGTGCCATTGCACCCCGGCTTCTGAAACTAGAATAACTAATCATTACAAATGACGTTTATAGCCATAATCCGCAGCATTTCATAACTCGCAAAAGATAAGACTTTGGTACGAAACTTGAGTTATGTTGTGTTGTTGACCCAGCATTCAACATTCCCCCCTTCCGTGTTCATGTCGTCCCCGACATGACCTGATTGTCGATGGCGATGTGGTCTTCGCTCCCCGACAATGGCACTGCTTGTAACTTTGTCAAACCACAATAAGAACTATGATCCATTAGAGAGGAAATCTATCATCATAAACATTCATCTTTTGAGATCCTCTGATTACTTTTATGTCTGCTCTTCTTCATTGGGGACTTCTTTGTTCCTGTGCAATCATGTTGTTAGTGTTGTCTGCAGCTTTGTCATTGTAGGCCATTCTTCGACTCGCCATTGAGGAGAAGTATGCTATGATCTGAAATGGGTGCTCCAATTCATTTGTCAATTGATTTGAGTAGCATTTCCTTATTGTTGATGTAGAAGGAATATGTACAAGAGGATGGTGATAGGTGTCTTTAGATTAGGGTCTAAAACCTGGATGACCAAAGGGAAAAAAACCTGGTGGGAAAAAAATGCCTTTGGTATACGCTCTTATTGGAGTTGAGCAGTTGAACGTGAAGTACATGTTCATGAAAGGTGAGTGCTTGGGTGAAACACGGAAAGAGTGCCTGATGCAAGTGCCAATTATGGTACACTCTATATGCATATGAGAAATTTGTCAACAAAAGCATTTAATGTGAAAGAAGGAGATGATGGGTGTTTCGAGGAATAAATGTAGCACATGTGACATCAAAAGATGTCTCAATAGCTTCCACCTTTCCAAGAAGGGTTGTCGATGTAGAAGTTTCTCTACTTGTATCTCACTGTGCTCACTACGTGAGTGTCTTTTGGACCTTCTCTTTCACTTCACCGGACTTAAGTACTTAGACTTCGACTCTTTTGCTCACCTATACCAGCATGAGCGACACAACGTAAATATGCTCAACTCTTCCAGCTTGAGCAGTATCTAGAATAGCTAAGACACTTAGACCACAGAGAATATTACTTGAAGCTTTGGGACTAACACCTCATTCATTTTGTGGCTTAGCTACTCGATTCTGACTTGTATGACTTGTCGGTTGCATGTTGACAGTGCTTTGTGACAAGTTCTTTGGCTGTTGTAATGGCTGTTGAGACATACTTCGTGAAGTTTCATCGTTTCCCTGTACCTTCTTCTCTTTGTAGTGCTCAGGCCTCTCGTCAGTCTTTTCTTCATGTGGATTATGGATTTTTTTATTTTTTCTTAATAATAAACAAAGAAAATCTTAAAACAACTCAATCAAAAGAAAAATCAGTCAAATAGAAATCTAAATGCTATGTACACTATACACACGTCCCTAGGGGCTCATATATGGATTTTGTCCCCATACTCCTTTGTAACACTACTATGAGGACATATACTCTAAATTTCATCAAAAAATTATCACAATAAAATGTAAAAATTCAATGCATCTCACAAAACATTGCCCTCTAATAGTCATAATGTTAGGTCCGCATTCAAAATGCCTCCCCCCTTCCTATTTGGAGTCATTCTTTACGACAGGGTATCGCAAAGGGTATGTGTTGTGCTTGGGCAATTAAAAGTTGTGCCTATGCACGCCTTGTAATGTAGCCCTATTATGCATACACAGTCAATGCATGGAAAAGATTTATGTTGTGCAAGATGTGGGTATAAGCAATTTCCTTATTGGCATTTGTTGGCGAGGCTTACTATTCTAAGCAATGTAATGGTCTTAGAAGCTCCTGTATCGTTGCTTGATTGAAGGGACTTGCTCTCTTCTAATTGTACGGTAATCGTAGAAAGAATTGTAAGAATTCAAGCGGCGATGCACTGACAACAGTTTTGTTGTTCTTCTTTGGGACCCATTTCTTTGCGATTATTGGCTGTTTTGTGCTGGCTCTCGTTTGGGAACCCATACTTTCCCATGCTTCGTTTGTGTTTAAAGAGACTTCTTTGGGATCCATTTTTTTGTTGTGTGAGTCGATAGTGGTCTTTGCTTCAGCCCTTGTATGCTTGGTTGGGGACAGGATTCAGGCTTTGAAAGTTGATATTGTGGTTGTGTTGGAATCCAAATAAATTCTTGACTTTTTCGTGCTTGGGTCAACTTCGTTGGAGTCCAAACCTGAGTTGTGAAAGCTTGCGACTTTGTGATATCCTTACCCGTTCGTGCATGCTTTCCTTGTTTTTGTTTTGGTGTTGGATCTTGTGATTTGTCATTAGAGATCTTTGTCTTCTTGATCCATATCTGTTTTTGGCCGATCTAGCTTTTTGGTATCCAGATTTGTCGAGCTTTTTGGCTTTGACTTGTTGTCCTGTTCTTTTGACCTGTCATGGTTGTTGCTAAAGGGGTTGGTGATAGTGATGGCCTGAGTTGATGATAGGGGATGTCGTAAGATTCATCACTATCACTACTATCCTTAGCAAGGTTGACTTCTTGTACTCTCCCTTGATTTTTTGGCTGGTAGTGGAAAGTTACTGTCTGTTTGCTCGTGGGTGGTAGTTTCTTGGAGGAATTTTCTAGCCCATTGATAAGAGCATTGTTAGCTCGTTGCTCTGGTCGTGGCTGTGTCTTCACCGAGGACTTTGGAATCCTCTTTTGATGCACTTTATTCGTGTAGCGATGACATTGATTCGCGGGTCATTGATCTTCTGGAAGCTCAAAGTGTTGAGCTTATATGTGAATCTACTCAATATATGGAGCCCAGGTCCCCTCTATATATACATCATCTCATGTGTGTATTCTACACACTTTGGGGTTCTATTCATGTGCTCTCTCTCTCTCAACATGGTATCAGAGCAGTATGTTTTTGTTTTCAATTTTTCTCTTGATCAAAACCGATTTTGCAAAAACTACCCGTCAAAGGGATTGGAATCGATGTGGTCTACAACTTTGCAGAAGGAATTTTTTACAAATTCTGCACCAATTTTGAGTTATCGTTCGCGGACTGCGTACATACTTGAAAATATCAACTTTTGTTTTTTGTTTTTGATTTCTCTACTAATTGAAAATGATTTTGCAGAAACTAACTGCTGAGGGGACTGGAATCAATGTGGTCCACAACTTTGTAGAAGAAAGTTTTTTCAAATTCTGCACCAATTTTGAGTTATCGTTCGCAGACTGCGTACATACTTGAAAAGAAACTTTCGCTTTTTGTTTTTGATTTCTCTGCTAATTGAAAATGATTTTGCAGAAACTACTCGCCAGGGGAATGGAATCAATGTGGTCTACAACTTTGCAGATGGAAGTTTTTTCAAATTATATACCGATTTTGAGTTATTGTTCGCAGACTGTGTACATACCTGAAAAGAAACTTCCGCTTTCTGTTTTTGAGTTTTCTCCTGATTGAAAACGATTTTGGAAAAACTTCACAACGGAGGGACCGGAATCCATGTGGTCTACAACTTTGCAGAAGGAAGTTGTTTCAAATTCTGCACCGATTTTGAGTTATCATTCGTGGACTGCGTACATGTCCGAAAAGCAAGTTTCGTTTTATGTTTTTGATTTTTCTGCTAATTGAAAACAATTTTGCAAAAACTACCCGTGTGAGGGACCAAAATCGATATGGTCTACAACTTTGCAGAAGTTTTTTTTTTCAAATTCTTCACCGATTCTGAGTTATCGTTCGCAGACTGCGTACATGCATTAAAAGCAACTTCGCTTTTTGTTTTTGATTTTTCTCCTAATTGAAAACGAGTTTGCAACAACTAGCCGTTGCAGGCATCGGAATCAATGAGAAACTATTTGCTTAAGCCATCGTAATCGATGTGGTCTATAACTTTGCAGAAGAAAGTTTCTCTAAATTCTGCATCGATTTTGGGTTATCGTCTTGGACTGCGAATATGTTTGAAAAGCAAAATTTTACTTTTTGCTTTTGATTTTCCTCATAATTGAAAACTTCTCAATTATATTTTTTCTTCATCAATCATATATTTGTTACTGACATAACTTTGCTGCAGAAGCCAGTTATATATCGTTCGGATTCAGTCGAGCCGTTGATGAACGTCCAAATTCTATCGAGCTACTGTTGGTACATGATCTTTTGTTATATGATATACTCGTTCATTGATTCTCGTATAATTATTCTTTTAGGAATATAGTTTACGTCGTTTTATTGATAATTTCTCGTGAATACCATAGTGATTTTGATGGTACCATGATGATGTTTTGTTAGTACTTTGGTCATGGTGATTTTCGTTGATACCATGATGATTTTTCATTGATACCATGGTTATTCTCGGTGATGCCATGATGATGTCTCGTTGATACCATGGTTATTCTCGGTGATTCCATGATGATATTTCGTTAATTCCATGGTGATTTTTGTTGATACCATGATGATGTTTCGTTGATACCATGGTTATTCTTGGTGATACCATGATGTTGTTTCATTGATATCATGGTTATTCTCGGTGATGCCATGATGTTGTTTCATTGATACAATGATTATTCTCGGTGATATCATGATGCTTTTTGTTGATACCATGATGATTTATTCATTTTTATTGATACAATGATGATGTTTTCTTAATACTTTGATGATATTCATTGATCACTACGTTGATAAATGTTGTTTTATGTAGTATATACACATATCATTTGCATCACATAATCACGCATCTTGTACTTTTACATTCATACTTTATGTACCATATGATGTCGTGCGTATATATGTCGTCAAAAGAGTGGCGTCGCGAACCATCTCTTATGACATTATGAACGTAATTATTTCACTAATGATGCTAATAATTTTCATGACTATGTTTTTTTTGAGTCTATGATCTATGTAGGATTGATCAAAGAATTGATTTCATGAAGAAAATTGATTTCAAAGAATTGATCAAAGCTACACAGCAGATTCTTGGAGACACTTCTGTTTACGAGCTAATTGATAGCCTTTACACCTCTTCATTGAACCTTTGTATTCATTATTGTATTTGATAAGATAGGAGTAACGTAACTCCTCATAAAACATTCATTGTAAAAGGAGTGATGTAGCTCCTCATGAACATTTGTATAATCAATGATTTTAATAATATAACAGTGGGTGTATATAGAGCTATGGGTTTTTCCCTTGATCCCCCAAGGGTTTTTTCATCCACAGTTAGGGACCCTTATTTGAACGGGGATGTTGAGCTTATATGTGAAGCTACTCAATATATGGCTTCTCTATATATGGCACCCAGGTCCCCTCTATATATACATCATCTCATGTGTGTATTCTACACACTTTGGGGTTCTATTCATGTGCTCTCTCTCTCTCTCTCTCTCTCTCTCTCTCTCTCTCTCTCTCTCTCTCTCTCTCTCTCTCTCTCTCAAAACGAAGTGTTCTACAGAGTCGTAGAACTCGTCGTCTTCTTCATCTTTTGATTCTCCACATTTCTTTGTTTTCTCCTTATTTCTAGATCTTGTTGATGTCTGGATCTCTTCCTTTTCCTGGATTACACTCACTGCAAAATAAGGAACGACATCATAGCCATTTTCATCACAAAAATTTGTTTTGGGAGCATCCTCCACGGTGCACACGTCCACAGTAGCCAAGATGTGTTCCCATCCAAAAGGCTCTAACTCTTCTTTAGGAAATGGTTCTGGGATATAGTCCCTATCCTCTATAACTCGCTCTAGGATACATTCCTCACATTTCAAGCTACCACATTGTGAAGCTCCACACATCCACAGTTCTTTAGGCTTACCTAACCAAGCTGGAAGTTCTGATCCTGCTACTGTGGTGGAATCAAACTCCTCAACCGGTGTTCTCGTCACATCCCTATAGCTATGGTCCCTCAAGTTTATCTTTGTTATGGTTTCCATATGTCTCAGGTATATATGGTCATAACCCCAATCTTGGACCATTTTCAATTGTCGCATGAATGGTCTTCCCAGAATGATGTCATAGTTGTTCTTCTTGCCAAAGTCAACAACAGCAAAAGTGTGTTCATATTCAATGCCACAAGAAGTAACAAGTACTTTTTCTAGCAGTCCTAGAGGCTTTTCTTTGTGTCCGTCTACAAGCTGCAGGGTCATTCGTGTGGATATCAAGGCAGGTTTTCCCCATTTTTTCCAAACCTCATTGGTTGCAATGGCCACACCAGCTCCACTGTCAAGGATTGCCATGGTTTTTACACCATTGAATTCCATAGGAAGGGTGGTGTTTCCATGTTCTCCCTCGTAATACTTGCCTACCTTGTTTAATGGCACTGGCCTAGTATTTAGTTGAGGCATTTCAAGCTCTTTGATGCCTTCCTTGATTTGAGTCATTGGGGTTTTTATACCAAGTTTCTCTAGACATTTACCCACATTAGCCCACATGTTTGGTCTTATTCTGAGCAACTCGGCTAACATTATTGTACAGGTGACTGGGGTAGATAGAATATCTACTAGCCCCTTTGAATCAATGGCCTTGTTGGGAGAGAGTCTCCGTGATGGGACTGCAACCACATCTGACTTGGTCTCGTACTCTCCCATGTAGGACGATAGCGTTCTTAGCAAATGGGGTTGACTATCCATAGATTGTACAGATCCTTTGTCGCCCCAATACGATCGCACATCTAGATTCATTTGAGATCCAGTCTCAAATTCCTCTATTGGTGGTAGAAACACTCCTCGTTCATCACCAGTCTTGTCTACTCGTCTTCTTAGGTCATCGGCTTCATTGGCCTCTCTGACTTGTTTCCACAATTCGTCAAGACCATCTATCTCTTTGCAATCCTCATGTATAGCTTGGTGAAATCCCTCGGAAGAGTTATCCGTGGTATTCAGTACTATCCTTAGTTCTAATGTTGGGTCTTTAAGGTTTGGTCTGTTCTCATGACTAGAATCTGGCTCTTTTAGTTCTTGGTTTGGTGGGATTACTTGTGTAGGCATGACACGGATCACATCCTCAGGTTTTGCAACTGGTGGTTCTAGTAAAGCTTGGGTTGTTTGAATCATTTTCTGGCACATTTCAAACCTGTGCTTTTCTAGTTCCGCATAGGGATGTGTCATCCACCTATGTTCTTGGGTTTGGTTGTTTTTGAGCCTCACATCATAGGCTTTCAAGAGGGCATCTAATGTCTCATTAACCTTCTTTGCCAACACAGATCCTCTGAACTAGCACTTCTCGATTTCTCATCCGTGGATGGTTCTTCTAGAGGTTTAACCATTTCTGTAAGAGAAGGTGCCTCCTTTTCCTCATGTTGTTTTATCTTCTTCTCAGCTTTGTCAAGCTTCTCAGCTAGGGATTTTTTCTCTCGTTCCCTGCGTGCTTTCATCCTAGTCTTTCTAGCTTTCCAACTATTTTGTTTGCTCTTGGTTTTCTGACTAGGTGCGTCTGTCTTTGGTTCATCATCTATCTTTGGACTCGTGTCACTTTCCGTGTTCTTTGTCTCTGGATTCTCATCAGCTTTCTTTTGAGCTTGTGCTCTCGTAACCACTTGAGCTGGTACGACATTTTCATTTTCTAAGTTACTAGGTAGCTGAACAATCCCTAATACATTTGTCGTGATTTTCCTGATTTGGTTTGGGTTTTTCGGGCAATCGGGGATCAAGTGAGTGATGCCACACTCAAGACAATAGGCATTTACTTCAATGATCTCCGTATGAGGACATTGTTTGACCAAGTGGTTGTCACAACTTTTGTGACAATCTGTCTCTGATTGAGGAGATTCTTTTAGCATTTCCTCTTGGCTATAATCAAGCTTTGACCTAGATAAGCCGTTATTTGCAATGAATCGCAATGTCCTTTCATCCATTTCATACCTTCTTTCTTTCGATTGAAACCCAGGAGGTGGAGGTTGTACCGGCCTCACCACTCCATGTGTTTCTCTCACATTTTGTTGCTCCGAAGGGTAGTACTCACTTTGGTTGCTATACCACATTGTAGCTGGTACTGGCATTGGTTTATTTGATGCTTCCATCATTGGCATGTATCTCATGTCTACCTGCATTCTAGCACCTGGCAGCGGAGGTTGTTGTCCTAAGACAAGCTCTGGCCTTAAAACTCCTACTGGTATTGGCGCATTCCCCGTAATGTATCTAGGTGGAGTAGGTGCTTCTGGAACAGGTTGTACATACCTCTCCCTACCATTTTCCATGCTGTAATAGCACTCTTCCCCCATATGGTTCGTCCATTTTCTCTCAATTTCACACCACTTTGGCTCTCCCGAATCAGACCTTACAAGAGGAATCAACCTCTTGACCAAGTCGTCCATAAGATTTTCTTGATCAATAGGTGTCGTTGGCTTGGCAATGGACTCACTTATCTGTGAAACACTGTGCTGAGAGGATGTGTCATCTCCTTGACTCTTTAAGTCCTTTTCTTTGTATGCCTCACAGTTATCCACTAGATAAAGAGCATCTTTGATAAACTCGTTTAGCGTCATACTCCTTATCATATGTAGATCT
The DNA here is from genome assembly GCF_014529385.1 of Adiantum capillus-veneris. NCBI lineage: Eukaryota > Viridiplantae > Streptophyta > Polypodiopsida > Polypodiales > Pteridaceae > Adiantum > Adiantum capillus-veneris. The sequence continues at coordinate 79,707,515 of NC_140943.1, forward strand.
TTATGATAGCCAGCATGTCTCATTCCCTGGATAAAGATCAGCATTAGTCGTTCTTGCGTAGGTAATTCCGCTCTTGGACAGAGCTTAACATATCTCTTGAGCCGTAATGATGCTTTGCGTACTGACTCATTCTCTTTCGGTTTGAATCTATGGATTTGCGAGACCGTGTTGTGAGCAATTCCTTTTGGCGAGAATTCTTCAATAAACTCCTCAAAGAGCTCATCTAGGGTCTCAAAATCCCATTTTTCCACCGAGTCGAACCATGTAGCTGCATCATCTTCTAGAGTCAATCCAAATCCCGCAAACTGTGTCACAAAATCTGAAACTTCCTCTGCTCTAATCACTCTTCTAAAAGCTGTTACGTGATCTCTCGGATCTTTATCTCCGGAGTAATTTTGTTTACCCATTTCTGGACTTGGGATGGTCTAACTCGTCGATTGTCTACAAGTCTAACCTGAGACTCTCCCAATCCTTCTTTCGTTATCGCTCTTGAAGGGAATCTTGGTGGCTCTCTTCTTGGAATTCCTATAGGAATCCTCGTGTTTGGTGGAGGCATTTGTGGTCCTTCATTAACCAAATATCCACCTCTTTCTAGTACAGTCTATGGATTTGTGCTTTCTACAACTCTGTATTCTCGTCCATACTTGTCGACAACTATAGATCTCCATTGACAGCCGACTCCGTATGTGTAGACATATAAGAGCTTGTAATCCGTTATCTCTTCTAGGTATGGATCTAAGCACCTATAAAGATTGACCTCATTGTCGTCAATGTATCTATAGAGTCCTTCACTCTCATGACCAATCATCCAAACTCTCTTAACAAGATGGATCTTTATCAATTGCAAGTTTGGAAGATCCATTGTGGGAGGATATTCCTCTATCGTCGAGATCTCCAAGCTTGTGTAAGCTGCGTTTGAATCTAGGGTAGACATGATTTCTTGGCTTAAGAGCTTTTGCTTGGTTCAAGTAGAATTAGTCCACTGTGTTCAAGTGCTTTCGTTAGGGAAAAGTTGAAACTATGTCCAAAACCACAACCGTTTCGTCACAATTCTCGCAAATTGTCGCTTTTAGACACCCCTAACTTGCGGATGTATTTTGAGGCCTCAAACGACGTTTTTTTCAAAGTTGACCTGAATGGTTGCCGCGGGAATGCATTTAGTTCAAGTTTTGCTCTAAGATCTGTAGAGCCGCTCTCAGGCTACGTTTTGATATAAAAACTTTTCCGATCCGATACCGTTTGTGAAAGTTATGGCCAAAACAGTGAAATGCAGTTTAGAATGGTCAAAATGAGTCCAAATTCAATTTTAAAAGAAGATTTGGGATCTCTGTGACACTGTGAACACTCCTGTATGGTCAAAAGTACAGTTGAACCCTAAAACTGGCCTAGGGACATCCTACGCGTAGCATGTCTATATGCTCAGAATTTAACAAAATTTGGTCCAGAGACTCCCCTTAAGTCCAGCAACACAATGGTATGCTCATAATTTCATTTGTATGTAAAAATGGCCTTGAGACATCCTACACGTAGAATGTCTTTTTGCTCTGTTTCAGCTCAAACTTGCACTATAGCTTCCCCATGATGTGCTAGACTCGCAGCTATTTTTACTTTTTGATTCTGACACCTATAGGCTGGTCAAATGATCAAGAATCTGTTCCAGAAGCCTGATGTCCGTTCTAATGAATTCTTAAGTCAAATCAACTCCAAATTGGACCAAATTTGCCTAGGAGGCTTGCCTAAGGCTATACAACACCCTGCTATGTCCACAGTTTGAATTTGGCTTCTAAATCATGCCTTAGACATACTACGCGTAGGATGTCAAACTGCTCAGAATTGCCCCAAATTTGAACCACAGACTCTCCTTAAGGTGCTAATCACAGTGGTATGCTCAGAGGTTGATTTGGAGTGCTAAATCATGGTGAAGACATCCTACGCGTAGGATGTCTAAGTGCTTAAAATTGCCCCAAACTTGAGCCACAACTTCCCCTTGATGTCAGAAACCGAATTCTATGCTTAGATTTTAATTTGGATGTCAAAAGACCCCAAAACTAGCTATTCTTGCCTTTTTCAATAAAAAATGCTAAAGTCTACTTAAAACCCAATTTTCTCACCCAAATGAGCTGAAAACTCTCACCTGCACTCAAAACATTATGTATAACGTGCACATGAAGTCATCCTATGGTTTGGTCTCAAAAATTATACGTTGGGCACAATTTGGGTAGGATGTCTGGCAATTCTTGTCTTTTGGCTTTGATTTGTCAAAATTTGGTCAAATTTCCACTTTCCAGGTGAAAATAGGGTAAAACCTACCTTCTAAACATAGTGGTAACCTCAGATTTTCAAAAAAATGCCCAGATCACCCTGTAGACATCCTACGTGTAGGATGTCTACTGTTTATTTTTTCAAGCTAAAGTGTCCCTGATGCTTCCTTATGCTCTCAGCAAGTGCAAGTATGCTTCACAATTGCAAAAACATGCAAAAATCACTCAATTTAAGCCTTTTCTGAAATTTTATGTTTTTTGACTCCGCCTTTTGGCTTTTGGTCAACAAAAATAGGAAAAAACACCTAAGTCAATATGTTACTAGGGTAAAATCTACCCTCTGAACCCACTGGTAACCTCAGTTTTCCCAAATTCCCTTCCAAAAGTGCCCTAGAGACATCCCACGCGTAGGATATCTACTGATGAAATTTTTGGCAGAATTCATCCACATGCCTCCCCAAGTCTTGAGCACTACTTTTCAAGCATTCCTAGCAGTTTTTATGAAAAATTGTGCTCAGAATCTTAAGTTTCTTATTTTTGCGTTTTTGACACTCCGTCTTTGGTCTTTTGGGTGTCAAGAGTTGGTCAAAACTCTAGTTTCAATGTATACTTAGGGTAAACCCCCCCTTTTGAACACACTAGTGCAGTCAGAATTTTCAAATTTGGTCTCCAGAACCCCCTTGAGACATCCTACGTGTAGGATGTCTATGTTTACAGAATTGCAGGTTTTCTTCACAGAACCCTTGCAAATGCTCTTTTATATGCACAACATCAGTGAGTCATACAAAAATATCCACAAAAACTTTTTTAATGCATTTTTACCCTCAAAAGCACACTTTTCCGTGATTCGAAATGCAATAAAGCACTTTAGCAAATAATTCAGTGTTGAATATCTCTAGATCAGAATCAGATCACTTACCTAAAGCTACTCCTACAAATCATATGGGGTTTTGCATCTATGAGTAGAAAAACGCTTCATTGCCACACACGGACTAGTAAACTCTTTTATCACCTCACAAATCACTCGACCACCAACAACTACTCTAATCCACAAATCCTAACTAAACCTATCTAGTCGCAGACCCTCGGCAAGACACACGCTTCCTGGCTATCCACTTGATCGCAAAATATCCTCTTCCCGATCCACTTAAGAAAAATGCTTTCTTTAGCCAAAACTAAATCAAGCAACCATCACATGAGTGTTAGTAGGAAACCTACTTAGGTCCTTGTGTCCCCGGCAGCGGCGCCAATGTTGGACGGGAGCGACTCACACACCCATGAAGTGCATGCAAACACTACCTAGATCAACATAATGTCAATCGAGGACACAGATGACATGATAGGCACACGGAGGAAATCTCTTTAGCTTGTCAGGCTGAGACCATCCTACACATACAACACATACGCAAGGTAACCACAATCAAGAACCTCACTGCTCTCAACCACACCACCTAGCCACATACACACATACGCAAGGTAACTCACCTAATCATGCCATATTCATACAAACTTAAGGAACACCATCCACTCACTAGGATACACCTGTCCCTAAGCTTCTACACTCAAAACCGATATGTGGAAAATGCGTAGGATGACAGAGCAGAATTTTGAAAGTGCCCGAAACTGAAATTTATGAGTACCTATGCGTAGCTTATGTCACCACGATTCTTTACACTACTAGCATGCAAAAAAAAGACGTCGTTTGATACACTTACGGCCACAAATAGCTCGTAGATGTGTCGGCGTGTGCGCTTCGTCTCGCGTGGAATGCTTGGCATTGTCGCGTAGCTCTCCTCGAGCCTACAGCACTGGTGCAGTCGGATCTCCAATGTGTTGAGCGAGCCGGGTGTAGCAAGAGGATAAAGCTCACGCTCACTCTCTTTCTCTCTCACACACAGTAGACGGTAGCGCTAAAGTCTTCTTACAAAATGACCTAGGTACCTTATATACTAAGGCTACCTTAGGTTTAACCAAAAATGGGGTTGAAAGGGTCAAATGGCTTTGTATTTACAATCTGGAAGTGCCATTGCACCCCGGCTTTTGAATAACTACTCATTACAAATGACGTTTATAGCCATAATCCGCATCATTTCATAACTCGCAAAAGATAAGACTTTGGTACGAAACTTGAGTTATGTTGTGTTGTTGACCCAGCGGCGGCCAACATTTTGTAACATTAAAGTCATTTTGTCAGAGCTACCAACACTCATGCCTCCTTGTTGGGAGTACACATTCTTTGTTAGCTCTAGTGTTGGGAAGGAAACAATTGGTGCAGTTTTATTACAACAAGATCCCCACAGTACCAGGATGCGACCCATCTACTTTGCTAGTAGGGTCATGAATGCTTTGGAGAGAGGCTACACAAACACAGAACTCATGATGATTTCTCTCATGTTTGCGGTGAGAAAGTTTAGATCCTACATGATACCAAAACCTCTTGTAATTCTCACTGCGAAAAAATTGTTCCCTTGGGTGTCATCTCAAATGAATCTTAGCACTAGGATCTCAAAGTGGATTATGGAATTGCAAGAGTTCCAATACTCTTTCAAGGTAGAAGATAGTGTGCATGCACAATTGGCAGGGATCCTTACTTATAGGGTACATGAGAAGGAGATTAAGGTGCCTGAAGTAAAGACCCTACCATTGCCACCACCTAAAAGTATTCCTAATGCTCTTACCTTTTCCTTTGATGGAGATTTTTGACAAGCCACAGGAAAAGCAGGGGGAGGGCTAGTGTTGCTCAACCCAAGTGGGGAGGTGGTCATGAAAGAGAAGGTCAATCTACCAGGTTCAACTAACAACAATGAAGCAGAATATGACACACTACTTCATGGTTTAAAGATATGCATTGGACAAGGTATACAACGTCTCATGGTAAAAGGGGGTGCACTTCTCATTTGTGAAACAAATTTTAGGCATTTGGGCATGCAAGAATAAAAGCCTAAGGACAAAAGTTCATTCCATTCGTAGATTGTTTAATCAATTTGAAGAAGTGCAACTATATCATATTCCTAGGAAACAGAATGAAGATGCCGATTTACTTGCACAGTAAGTAGTTACATGTGTTGAGAAAGAAGTGCAGGTCATCATGGTGGCAGCAATTGTCAAGCAACCGAGATACGAGGGATTGGAGTCATTGAATCCCATTATTAGCTACATTTTGGAGGGTGAGTTTCCATAAGACTTCAAGAAGGCTCAGAAGAGGAGACTCATGAAGAAGGCAAGCGCGTATCTCTTCCTAGAAGGATCCCTCTATCAAAGAAAGAAGGATCAAGTGTGCAGCAGAGTACCAACTATCAAGGAGATTCCAACCATTCTAAAAGGTTTGCATGAAGAGGCATGTGGTGGTCATTTTGCCCAAGAGTTAACTGTGAAGAAGATTTTTCTTGCAGGGTATGTTTGGCCAAGTCTGCATGTGGATGTCCAACATTGGTGTAAAAGTTGTCACAATTGTCAGGTAAATGGGAATAGAAGATTGGTTTATGGTCCAAGTCAAATCGTGCTTGTGAATGGACCCTTTGAAAAGTGGGGCATTGATGCTATGGGTCCTCTGCCTAGGACAAAAAATGGTAAACTCTACATTCTAGTGGCTGTAGACTATATGACTAGGTGGGTGGAAGCACAAAGTGTCGCAAAGGTAAATGAGAGGACAATGAGAAAATTTGTATACACTCACATTTGTTGTAGATTTGGCACACCTTTGGAGATTGTTTTTGGTAATGGTCCAGGGTTTCGAAAGGGCTTGCTCACAAAATTCTGTGAAGAACTTCACATTCTACATCATCATAGTACACCCTACTATCCCCAATCAAATGGTTTGGTAGAAAAATCTAATGGTGTCATTGCAGGTATCATTAGAAAGATGGTGAAAAACAAGACAAAGTTGTGGGATGACTTCTTGGATGGTGCCTTGTGGGCATATCGAACCACATATAGGGAAGCCACGGAGTTCACACCATCTCACTTGGTCTATGGTCAAGAGGCTTTACAACCAATTGAGCTCAACATTCCAACAATGCGACTTCATGGCAAAGTAGCACAAGATGATCAAGAAGCATGGATGGATTGACTTCTTACCTTAGCTGAGCTTGAGTGGAAAAGAGAAGAAGCATACGAGTGCTACAAGAGGAAAGCCACACAGACGAAGGAAAAGCTTGACAAGAAACTGAAGGACAAAGGCATCCATGAAGGAGATCTTGTTCTAAGGTATGACAATCGACTTGATAATCGTTTTGATGCCAAGTTTGAAACTAGATGGCAGGGGCCATACATAGTCAAGAACAATTCAAGTTACTATCAACTTATGTACTTGAATGGGAAAGAGCACTCCAGGAAGGTAAACGGGTATCGCATGAAGCCTTATTTGATTCGCCTTCTACCAAAGGATCTACCAAAGATCTGTCAAAAGGCAACAATGTCATGTAAATATTGTTCCGTGAAGCATGAGTGTAACTCAAACCAAAATTCCAAGGGGCCAAACAATGAAGAGCTTGTCAAGGACTCTGAAGCACTCTCTTTGGAAAAGATGCTTTATGATGGTACATGAATATACCATCATCCTGGGGGAGGGCTAATGATAGCCATTTTTCGGCTCTTTGTAATTTCCATAGCGAGTTACCTCACCCTATCAAATCACTCAAACACTGTGGTTACCCTCACCCTTTCACTGTATATAGGTGTGTGTGAGTTAGGGGACTTTTCCCATATTTTCTTAAAAACCCTCAGCTAGCTAGTCACTGGGCTAGTTGAGCCAAAAAAATAAATAAAATCAAAAAAATAAAATATATTATGGTCCATTTGTGTGTAAATACTTCATTGTATATAGGGCCTAAATAAAAGAATTTTTCATAATTATTTTGGTATTTATTTAAATATTTCTACCTATGATGTGTTATTCATGCTATGTACATTGACTCACCATTACCATATTTTTTCTTACCATTTTGAATACTCTTTATTCCATATAAAAATAATTTCATGCAAGCTTCTCTTATTTTTGGTGTAACTCCATCCCAACAAAAATCCAAAAATACTAGTTCTATTTATGTGTATATTTTTTCGCTATTGTGATTTTTTCCTTCCTACATCTATTCTCTATTACTCTCATAAATTAGACCACCAAAAATATTCATCTTTTTTTGGTAGACTTATAATGAGAGAGATTTATTTTGACCCCTTTATATTTTTTCCACATATATTATTTATATTTGACATGTACATATTTTTTTTAGACCCCTCAATATTTGATTTTCTTAGTTGTACTATTCACTTATATCATGATCTCAACAATATCTTCAATTATAGACCTACCAAATAAAGTCAAGGGTATGTGGCATGCATGCATGCACTATGAGGGGCTCACTCTTGAAGGTATTCAAAAGAATCATCCAAAGAAGGACCTCACAAGGACTTTGTGCAGTGGAAAAAAACAGTTGGTTTTGCTGAATTTTTAAAGATCACTTGCTCTCGGAATTTTTAAAGATCACTTGCTCCATATTTTCTTACCTATTAAGAGTTTTTTCTTCCTTAGTTGTATCCTACTTGGATACTCCCATTGTAAATATCCAGTTCCATTTGTAAATCAATAAAAATACTAACTCTACTAATTTACTAACACTAACCTACTATGAAAAGTCATATCACCTCCACTTCTCTCCTCTCTCTCTTCTTCATCTATCCACACCAACTTCTTGATAATTCCAAGCAAAATAAATTAGATAAGTGCTAAGAATCTAACCCAACCATGGTTAGAGGAGTAACCCTAGCCATCAAAATTGCTATAAAAGGAGGGTGTAGCTAGCACAAAAGGGGGGGAGCCATAAGCAAGAGCGCTATGCTATAGCTTGAGAAGCCAAGCTCAGCCTCTCTAGAAGGAGCTCTTGAGTGGAAGCTCATTGTCTTATGCATATACATGTGTTGTATTAGGGGTGATTAGCAAGGGAACTCTATGGCATTGTAAGAGAGAGTGATCATTCAATTGAGAGTAGAAAATCTATCATTTCTCCTACTAGTGTAAGCCCAACATTTGTTGAATCAAGGAGGGTGAATTTGGAGTAAGCTTGGATACTATTTCTCTCTTCCAACGTGAAGTAATGGACAAAAATGATGTGTAAGTGTCTTGGTGTTTTTTTAAAGTTCTTGATAGCTTGTCTCTGGGTGTTGTCATCAATTTAGCCATAAATCCCACATACTGTAAGAGGGCGACAGGGTGGAGAGGACTCTCTTGGCCTTAAGACAGTGATTGGGGTGGCTTTTCTTGTGACGTGTTGTGGTGTAATTTACTCAAGCTATGTTGAACAAATACTAATCTCACTTCCACTGGTCATGACAGATTTGTAAGAAGGTATTAGTGGACCAAGCACCCCCTCCCCCTTCCCTCTTTTTCTTACATATATAATTGTGTTTTCTTGATCACTGTCGAACATTTCAAAGTAGCCCGAGCACTCTCTCTCTCTCTCTCTCTCTCTCTCTCTCTCTCTCTCTCTCTCTCTCTCTCTCTCTCTCTCTACGCGTCCTAGTTCGAATCCAAAACTAGGTGGTGCCCCAAATTTGTGTAGGCTTAGGTTGTGGGTTTTTGTGTGTGTTGTTGTTTTTTTCCAACCCTAACCCAATTTAGCAGCACGGGAGCCGAGAAGAGTGCTTAGAGGCCACTTTTCTTGTTGCCCGCCCCGAACCACCTCAATATAAAGGGAAAAGTGGGAGAGGAATGGGCCGCGTGGATTCTTTTTCTATTGCGGTAATATTGACGGCTATATATGTGGTAATAATTGTGGTAATGCTCGTGGAAAAATTGGAAAACGTGCCAACGGGGCTGTAGCATACAATTTCTCTCTTTCTTGAAGCTCTCTCTCTCTCCTCTTATGCGGTAATGCTTTGACGTAACAACAACATTCTCCCATAGTGCTCTTGGAATGCATTGGTTGTAATGTATGTCTGAAAAGAGAATCACATATGGATGCATCTTCAGCATCTGTAAGATGTTGACATGAATTGTGGACAAGTAAGAATTCATGTCGTCATTCCTAACGAGTGATCGTTGGAAAGATATGTTGTTTGAGTATGCTTTTCTTGTCATGTATGCCAAGTGTGGTGTCCCCTAGCCTTCATATAAAGGCATAAAAATCTTGTGTTGGATGCATGCCGCAAACGTGCTCTATTGAAGTTTTGATCGTACGATGTGGCATGGGCAAGGCAGAAAGCTGTTATTTCTGTACGGCCCAGAGAGAAGGTTTTCGGTTAGATACAATCACCTATTATATTGATTTCAAGCAATGTGAAAGCTTTTCGCAGATAGCATGATCTATCAACATGCATCTATGAAGTCCTATATCTTCAAGTTTGGCACCATTAGTTTTGAACTTGAACCTGTCCGGGAATTGTCATGTTGAAGGCCATGATTTAGTAAAATATGGTCAAATATAGGGGTGTGGTAAGGAAAATCTAAAAACAATTTCAAAGCAAGGGATTCTCTCTAGCAATCACCAAGTTTCAATAATATCCATCAAAATTCACTTATTTTCATTTTCATGTATTCAATTGGAAAAGCGTTCGACACAAAAATCCCTTCTGACGATCGAACAACTCCATGACAAATTTCTATTTGGAAAAGAGACCTATTTTCCTCTAAGAATTTCTACTTTGAAATGTAAATTTAGATAGGTATTTCTCTTTTCAATATGAGAAAAGAAGGACGTTTTAATTTCCATGTTGGAATATAAGAGCATATTTTCCATGATGTAAATATTTCTAGGAATATTTACCATAAAGAAATCAAGACTTTTCCATGTAGTTTTACTTATCACATCATGGAAATTGGAATTTCTTTATATGGGAAATTTCTCACGCCCAACTTGAAAACTTTTCCACTTGGGTATATTAGAACTTCCACATGGAAAACTTGTTTTCCAATTTGAAAATATTGGACATGGAACAATTAAAAATATAAATATATGTATTGGCTACAATCAGGATTGTTTTTTTACAACCACCCGTTTCTTGAAAAAACCAAAGGTTTTATTCTTTTCTTTGCACTTTAGTGTAATTTATAACGGGTAGCTCACATTTCACATGTAAAGAATAGGTTAATTAAGTTCATGGCAAAAAGGATAAAGCCACCTGGGTAGAATGCCATCTCACTCTTCCAAGCTAGTAGAATATTCCTTCCAAGCTACTTGTTGACCAACACTTCTAGAAGACCACATCTACGCCTCCCCTTACGGACACATATCTCAAGGTCTCATATACCTAAATTTGACAGTATTTCTATCATACTACATTCAAATACACATGTCTTGAAATTTCGTACCCTATCTTTAAAATATTTAATATTTTTTTGTAATTATTTTCTTATAAAAATGGTTAGAGACAAATTGCATGACTACATTGAAACAATGCTGAAAACAATTTAAGCTTACTTCCCAAGATCATTTGGAGGGTTTATCACCATGTAGATGAGCATAGACGAAGAGAACTTTTGAGGTTTCGATTCTAAAATTAATAGAATTACAAGGGTCTTTAAATAGAGGCTTTAGTGGAAGAAATCCACTCTATGTAACATCTTAAAAGATGCTCTTGTTGTGATTTTCTATTGAAACTTTTAAAATGTACTTTGTGTGTGCTCTTTAGGTCTCTTATAGTTGGCCAAAGTTGACCATACATGTCATCTACATCACCTAAGTTCAATGTATCCATTGCAATTGCCTCCATGCGATCATTGCTCAATAGCTCCACCACAATCTAAAGAATCCAAAAAAACAATAATTAGTAACTAGAACAAGGCATGTCAATTATCTTTAGCTAAGCGACATGTCTAAATACAATATTACTTTCATCTAACCTCTTCATCAAAGCTCTCATTGAACCTTGATGGCTTTTTTATAATTCTACATGACCTGGTTACTTTAGGCATCTACACAAGAAAGAACCATTAATCAAAAGGTGGCATTAACAATGACAACATTTTCACACATTTAAATTGTTCAAATTAACACTCACTGTTGAATGATTTTGATTACACATAGAAGGGGATATTTGATTAGAGAGATCACCAAGTACCTACACACAATGAATTTTTTTATTGATCATTATCCACTCTAAAAACATAAGAATTAACTCACAAACATACCTTCCAGCCACTTGAAGTTGGTAACTTCTTCTTCTTTTTAAGAGGCTCTTTGCTCGAGGTGTTCTATGAGAAAAAGCTCATAGATTGTTTGTCATTGTTGTAATTTTATTGAATAAACTAAAAAATAGAGTTAACTCATGGTGCCAATGGTTACCATCACTGAAGATAGGCTCGCAAACTTTTTTGTTTTCGTCTTTGGATTAATTGCATTTTCCTACAAACCACAAAAAATTAAGTAGAGTAGAGAGAAAGAGAGAGAAAGAAGATGTTGTGGTGGGTGAGACAAGTAAGAGTAGAGCTTATAACTTACAAAGCTATTTGATTCAATGTCATCGATCACTTGTTGACATGAATAACCGTTCAAGCGTTGCACAACGATATCTTCATTTCTCTCAAAAGTCCCTAATAAGTCTCTCGAGTGAGAGGGAACCATGTTTTCTTAACAACACTTTATAATCAATTTCTACTATATGAACATGAACATTTGAATTTCAAGAGTTTTTTAGTGTGAATTTCATTTACCTAACAATAAGCCTAAGGGATTTCTTTTTTGAAAATGGGGAGAGAGAGAGAGAGAGAGAGAGAGAGAGAGAGTCTAACTTTTTTATTAAGACACTTGTCTTGTAAATTGCTCGAATCTTGGCACATAAAATCCTCGAAAGTTACTTGATAGTCACAAGCATATTGTATCTCATGAGCAATGGCCGGTACATTGACAATTGTGCTTTTGTTCAATGGTGGCTCTACTTCATTCGAAAATGGTGCAACATTATCCTAAGAATTTAAATAAAAGCAATTAGATTCTATTAGATGACAAAATGGTAAGCAATACTCACTATGTTCAAAGCTAAGATTAAGAGAAAGGGTATAATCCCAAGAAAATAAAAAGAGATTATAATAGCATAAGAAAACTTTAGCAAACTCTAATGATAAAGAATGATGATTGCCTTGTCCTATTCTATCATTACAAGAATGACATGGATTTGCACTTTACAACTTCAAGCATGTGGAACAAAGATAAAAGAAACATTTTCCTAAAAGAGAAGACAAATTAGAATCACAAGCTCTTTAAAACTTACTCGTTGAGCTTGACTTCTTTGAAGATCGTGAGAGCCATCCAAGCAACCATTATTAACATAAGGGTGAAGAACTTCATAGCTTGTTGGTACTTCCCCTTGTAGCCTAGCCTCCTGAAAAACATCCATATATAATTGTTTCAAAAGGATATGTCTATATTACAAGGTTTTTAAAACTCATTTTTTTAAAGAATTACCTCATTGGTATCATCAAGGGTGATGACCCCTTGGACGAGGCCTGTATAGAATGCACTTTGGGGAGTCTCTTCTTTGTGCAATGTAGTTGATGCATTGCTCATAGTGCAACCTTGGGTAGACTCCATGGGAGGTATATCATCCTTGACAAACTCGTTCTAGAATGAATGAATGAGAGAGAGAGAGAGAGAGAGAGAGAGAGAGAGAGATTAGAACAAGTGAGAGATACATAAAAAACATACAAGATACATAGAATACATATTGGTAATACCGTTTGTTGATTGGTGTGATTATGACCAAGACTTCGATCAATGTTGTCGCCTTGAGCATAGCATCTACGTCTTTTTGCGTCCACCATTCCTTTGCCACACTTTCTAATGTAGTTTCGATGTTCCAAGACCTTCATGTACACATCTTCAATTCGCCATGGCAATTCTCCAAGTTTTCCAAAGTGGAGAGGTGGAATGTGCTCCATATTTTCTTTGATAAAATCGAGGATTTGATCTGATTTTTCACGACCATTGCGGAGATTGATGAATGAAAAATCCTCTTTGTCTTGCCTGCAAAAACCCATGTCAAATAACTCTCTAATTTTCACCATGCCCTTGTTAAAGGATGCTCATGCTTCTCGATAATGTTTCACAAGGAAGGCTCTCCCAACGGTGGCATACATATCTTTTACCTTCCTAGGGTAGAAAATCCTATGATGCGTTATTGGGCGCGCATCATTTTTAGGGATTCCTACATTACTTGTGATAAAGTCACTAACTACATCGGGTAAAGTAGGTTTGACATGAGATTCGGTGTTGTATTCTAGGGCTTTGCTTTGTGAGGTTAAGCTCATATTCTCGGAAGAATGAAAAAGGGGTGATGTTTGACTCTTAGGAACAAATATGTGGCCACCCTCTAGTACCCTTTTAGACCAACCCACCAAAGCATGTCTATGGGCAACACTCTTTATGCCTATCTCACTCCAACCTTCACTAGTCATATACAAGCAAAGTTTTCCATTAATGCCACTAGAAAAAAATAGCCTCAGAGTATTCACGTGTACCACAAAACCTTTGCACAAAATTAACCACTGATAGAGTGTCCCTTGATATCACCTTGGAGTTAGTGTCAAAGCACACATCTTCAAAGCTACGAGCCAAATTGAAAAGATTAAAGAAAGAACACTAAATAAAGCTTGATTTTTTGCTAAAGAGAAGAGTATACTCTTGAATTCAAAATGCTTCACATTATACGTACCCTTTGACAGTCATATCTGTCCTCAAAAATGCAGTTTATGGAGCTCGTGAAATAGCCCTTGTGAGCACCTGAGCTTTTCTTCTTGTTGCACGTATGAACCTGTTCGGAGTTTCAAATGGAGATGAGCCGTTTATATAGGATCTTGGAGATGACCTAGCTTTCCTTGATTACAGCTTCTCCAACGCACCCTTAAGGGCTCCGTACTGACTGGCCTTGATTACAGCTTCTACAACGCACCCTTAAGGCCTCCGTACTGAGCTTGTCTCTAATGTCCCTTGCTCTCTCTGAGCGCGGACTTGAGAGCCTTTTGCTGAGCTTGTCAGATGGCTTCCCCCCCTTTCAACTACAGCTCGTATCCTCTCTTTGGCTGTCAATCAGCCGGCGGCCTTTAGGCCCTTCCAATCCCTTGGCAGCGCCTAGCTCCTACAGCGTGCTCTAGCTTCTAAGCCCTCCGTGCCCTCCTTTTATATTGCTCTGCAAGTGGGAGACTTTGCAGGATATACGCAGCCGTGCCGCCCTTCGCTTCACGCACACAATATACCCCTTGCTCTCCCAGTTGACGGTGGCCTTATAAGGAGGTCTCCCACTCAGGAGTTGATTCAAGCTTGGGGGGTCGTAATACAACAAAGTTAAGTAATACTATTAGCAAGTGAAGCTCGCATTTCAGGAGAAGCCTTGTGCGTTCGCTGCGTTGATCTGTGCATAGCCAAACTAGAACGTTCAATGCGCTTTGTGTATAGCTAGAGAATCCAAAAATTAGCTGTGGCGAGATATGAAGATGGAGTGCCAATTTAGATTGTAGCTGCTAACAGAATGTGTGTGTGTGTGTGTGTGTGTATGTGTGTGTTTTTGGAGGGAAACTTGAAACGTGACTGTTTCGCTTGTAAAAGCTTATCGAATCGAATATTGGTTTTGCTAGAATTCATAACTGTAAGAAACGGTGCCCAATAGCCCTCCATAATGACGCTACAGACTCACGATGGACTCGTGGAGAGAGAGAGAGAGAGAGTGCAGCAATGTGTGTGTGTGTGGCTGATAAGGTTCGCTAGAGTCTGCCGCCAGCCAATGTGGACCCACTCCTAGCCAACGTCCAATTCATGGAGCCTGGACACGGTTCGCCAGTCCAGTCGTTTTCATTGGGCCATTTTGTAAGGCCAAAATACCCCCCTAATTTGTGTAAATTCCAAACTACCTCTCAAGTTTCAAAAATTCCCAAAAAACCATTGTATCTATTTTGGTGGCCTAAAGATATTCTAATCATTATTCTTTTTGGACAATTGAGCAATGAGAGGCGTTTTTAAGCGTAAGCACCTTACAAAAAAGGGCAATTATGTTTACAAATAATGAAGTTCATAGTCTCCAAAAACTACATAACCATCTCAAACTCTAGTTTTAGCATCTTCTATTGAATGGCAATCAATCTTTGAAATTTGAGGGGTATTTTGGGAATTTCCACAAATTAGAGAGGTAGTTTGCTAATTTTGTAAGGACCAACTTCGAAACAGAGTAGCGTAGCTGTAATGGCTTGCGTCTCTGGCTGGGGACATCGGTGGTTCGCAACCCCTCTGTTGTTTTTGCGCGCCTCAAAATTTGGAAGTCTGTCGCTATCTTGTTGTGGGCGAGGGGGTAACCCTGGGTATACTTTTGCTTTTCCAAACAACATGCGGCACCGATGATATTGCGCCAACTCAAAGTCGCGAACGTCGAGGCAGACGTGTGTGATTGGGCCCAAAGAGCTACAACCCGTCCATGACATTGTATACCTCATGTGTAACCAGCACAACATGTCAATCGGAAAGAAATTTTTCCTAGGCCAAGATATATATATGTATATATAATTTTCATTGGTTTTTGTAGCAAAGATATTAATAACGGCACCGCTAGTCTACTTGGATAGTGATATACGATATAAACACTAACCTAGAATGTATATTTCACCCCTGGCATAGTTCCATAGTCTTCCTACATGCATATAGAGAAAAATAGAGAACATGTGCATAGCCAATTTGATAGTGTCCCTACATGTATATAGAGAAAAAAAGGGAAAATTAGTTGCATGGTGTGATGTAGAACATGTGCAAGCGACAATACAACCAACACTCGACAATAATAGCGGCATTGCTAGTCTAGTTGGATATTGATGTACGATATAAACACTAACCTAAAACGTATATGTTACCCCTTGCATAGTTCTATAGTGTCCCTACATGTACACATGAATGGATGGATAGTGTCCCTGCATGTTTATAGGTACCCATATTAACCCCACATGTATACGCACATATCATTGCATTTGTTGTTGCAGCACAGATATATGTTTTTACTATTTATTATGATATACAATGTAAATAGTGTTTGATAATAATCATGGTGCCGTGAGTCTAGTAATTGAATAATGAGTTAGTATATGAATGTCCTACATATTTTTGAAAAACTATATATTAAATGAATATGTATATCAAGAGGTAAATACATAACACTTGATAGGATATAAATTAATTAAAGATACACTCAATACTTAACAAGTGCTAATAACGTGCGACAATAATTATAATAAGATGTTTACAATCCATGAAACTACTTATAACTTCAAATATAGTGCGTGATAATAATAAAAAAAATAGCATGTATGGTATAGTTAGATAGTGAGATAGGATATAAACAATAACCTACAATCAAAGTATGATACCTTGTGTATAGATCAACAATGTCAATGTATATATACAACTCAATATATACACATAGATGAACAAGTTCTATAAACATACTTGCTAGAGTTTGCATATATTTTATATAAACTAAAAGAATATATAGATCAATAGGAATTTGTTATATATTTTCAATATATGCTACCTACGATATAAACAATGCAAGATAATAATTACGATGTAGCCTCTAGTCTACTTCATGATAGCCTAGATTAGGTTATGATGATGATTGAGAGTTCAAATAGGAGGCTCAAATAGTGGAGTTATGAAAAATTAAAACAATCCACACTATCACATTATTATGAATGTCTAAGATAATGTGAATATACGTGCACGTGTTTGGAGCTACCGAGCACTCGATATATATGTATATATGTGTGGAGATATTAATGTGGGGAGCTGTAGTGAGTTAGGATATACATATTTAACCTTGATAAGAACCATTATAATACCCCTTCTATAGATGGATAGTGTCCATGTATGTATACAACTCCATATGTACCTAGAATATCATGTTTATGATAAATTATCACTAAACATTCCCTTTATATCTGACAAGATAATATACATTAGACAAATATAATTATGCAAGCTCTATTTTAGTTGTTCCGTGTGATGTAGAACATGTTTTTGATATCCACTAGATATATGTAGGGTGTATTTTAGAGATCTAAGAGGATAGTGCATGATAATGATTATGATACCACATGTAATTATTACGACGAGCCCAATGAACAATTGATATTAAATGTAGATGTATATCAAAGGGTATGAACATAACACCTTGATAGGATATAAATTAATTAGAGATATACTCGAGCAATAATAACGTGCAATAATAATTACGATAAGATGTTTATAATCCATGCAATTACCTACGTCAAATATAGTGCATGATAATAATGGTAAAATTTCATGTATGGTATAGTTGGATAGTGAGATAGGATATGAACAATAACCTACAGTCACTGTATGTTACCTCGTGTATAGATGAACAATGTCCATGTATATATACAACTCGGTATATATGTCACATAGAATAACAAGTTATATAAAATTATCTGATGGATTTTGCATATATTTTATATAAAACTAAATAAATATATAGATCAATCAGAATTTGCTACAATGGAAAAATTATATGTATATCAAGAGGTATATGCTACATAATAATTACAATATATGTGAGCTACGATATAGTCTAGTTGGATAGTGGATAGTAAATTCATTATTGCACTTAAACTTTTGTCTACTTATATCAACATAGCCTGGCATAATGGTCACACATCTTGTCATTGCTTCCCTAGCCCGCCCAATCTTGCCAAGATCCAATATGATTTTGTGTAAACGTGTAGGATAATTATTACACCCCTTATATAAATTGATAGTGTCCCTACCTGTATACATTTTTAGATGGATAGTGCCCCTACATGTAAATAATTTGACATATTATCTCTACACATGTATGTACATAATATTCACAATGGCCATCCATGTAAAATGGACCTTTTGATACTATGTCCATGTCAAGATATAGACACAATTAATATATGGATGTCGTACATCTTTTAGAAAAGTTATATATTAAATGAAGATGTATATCAAAAGGTATCAACATAACAAAGAAAA
Source organism: Adiantum capillus-veneris (assembly GCF_014529385.1). Classification (NCBI taxonomy): domain Eukaryota; kingdom Viridiplantae; phylum Streptophyta; class Polypodiopsida; order Polypodiales; family Pteridaceae; genus Adiantum; species Adiantum capillus-veneris. The sequence continues at coordinate 79,725,756 of NC_140943.1, forward strand.
AATAATCTCACATATTATCTCCACGTAGGTATACATATTGTTGAGCTTATATGTGAAGCTACTCAATATATGGCTTCTCTATATATGGCACCCTGGTCCCTTCTATATATACATCATCTCATGTGTGTATTCTACACACTTTGGGGTTCTATTTCTGTGCTCTTTCTTTCTCTCTCAACATGGTATCAGAGCAATATGTTTTTGTTTTCAATTTTTCTCCTGATCAGAAACGATTTTCCATAAACTTCAACTTTGCAGAAGGAACTTTTTTCAAATTCTACATCGATTTTGAGTTATTGTTCGTGGACTGCGTACATGTCCGAAAAGCAAGTTTTGTTTTATGTTTTTTATTTTTTTGCTAATTGAAAACGGTTTTGCAGAAACTACTTGCGAGGGGTACCGCATTGAGTGTGGTCTACAACTTTGCAGAAGAAGATTTTTTCAAATTCTACACAAATTTTGAGTTATTGTTTGCAGACTGCGTACATGTTTGAAAAGCAAGTTTCTTTTTAGGTTTTTGATTTTTCTACTAATTGAAAACGATTTTGCAGAAACTACTCGCGTAAGGGACAGAATCGATGTGGTCTACAACTTTGCAAAAGAAAGTTTTTCAAATTCTGTACCAATTTTGAGTTATTGTTCGCAGACTGCGTACATACCTCAAAAGCAACATCCGCTTTTTGTTTTTGATTTTTTTGCTAATTGGAAATGCTTTTGCAGAAACTACCCGTGTGAGGGACCCGAACCGATGTAGTCTACAACTTTGCAACAGGAAGTTTTTTTTAATTCTGCAGTGATTTTTAGTTATCGTTTGCGAACTGCGTACATGCCTGAGAAGCAAGTTTTGTTTTTGGTTTTTTTTTTCTTTTTTCTGCTAATTGCAAATGATTTTGCAGAAACTATTCACTTGAGCCATCAGAATCGATGTGGTGTATAACTTTGCAGAAGAAAGTTTCTCTAAATTGTGCATTGATTTTGGGTTATCGTTCTCGTACTGTGAATATGTTTGAAAAGAAAATTTTACTTTTTGCTTTTGATTTTTCTCATAATTGAAAACTTCTCAATTATATTTTCTCTTCATCAATCATATATTTGTTACTGACATAACTTTGCTGCAGAAGCTAGTTACATATCGTTTCGATTCAGTCGAGCCATTGATGATCGTCCAAATTCTATCGAGCTACTGTTGGTACATGATCTTTTGTTATATGACATACTCGTTCATTGATTCTCGTATAATTATTCTTCTAGAGATATATTTTACACCGTTTATTGACAATCTCTCGTTGATACCATAGTGATTTTGATGATACCATGATGATGTTTTGTTAGTACTTTGGTCCTGGTGATTTTCGTTGATACCATGATGATATTTTGTTGATACCATGGTTATTCTCGGTGATGCCATGATGATATTTTGTTGATTCCATGGTTATTCTCTGTGATACCATGATGTTGTTTTGTTGATACCATGGTTATTCTCGGTGATACCATGATGTTGTTTCGTTGATACAATGATTATTCTCGGTGATATCATGATGTTGTTTCGTTGATACCATGGTTATTCTCGGTGATACCATGATGTTGTTTCGATGGTACAATGATTATTCTCAGTGATATCATGATGTTGTTTCGTTCATTCCATGGTTATTCTCGGTGATGCCATGACGTTGTTTCCTTGATACAATGATTATTCTATGATGCTTTTCGTTGATACCATGATGATTTTTTATTGATACAATGATGATATTTTGTTAATACTTTGATGATACTCATTGATATCACTACGTTGATAAATGTCGTTTTATGTAGTATATACACATGTCATTTGCATCACGTATCATGCATCTTGTAATTTTTTATGTTCATACTTTATGTCCACATATGTTGTCGTGCGTATATATGTCGTCAAAAGAGTGGCGTCGCGAACCATCTCTTATGGCATTGTGAATGTTATTATTTCACTAACGATGCTAATAATTTACATGACTATGTTTTCTGAGTCTATGATCTATGTAGGATTGATCATAGAAAAACTTGGTGACAATAAAAGTTTTATGAAGACATGTTTGGTGATGCCATATTGATGACAACATGAAGATATGTTTGGTGATGCGATAGTGATGACAAGCTACACAGCAGATTCTTGGAGACACTTCTGATTACGAGCTAATCGATAGCCTTTACACCTCTTCATTGAACCTTTGTATTAATTATTGTATTTGATAGGATAGGAGTTATGTAACTCCTCATAAAAAATTCATTGTAAAAGGAGTGATGTAGCTCCGCATAAAATATTCATTGTAAAAGGAGTGATGTAGCTCCTCATGAACATTTGTATATTCAATGATTTTTATAATATAACGGTGGGTGTATATAGAGCTGTGGGTTTTTCCCTTGATCCCCCAAGGGTTTTTTCATCCACAGTTAGGGACCCTTATTTTGAGCGGGGGTGTTGAGCTTATATGTGAAGCTACTCAATATATGGCTTCTCTATATATGGCACCCAGGTCCCCTCTATATATACATCATCTCATGTGTGTATTCTCCACACTTTGGGGTTTTATTTATGTGCTCTTTCTTTCTCTCTCAAAACATATTATTCAAAATGGTGATTCGTGTAAAATGGACCTTTTGATATTATGTCCATGTCAAGATATAGACTATTAATATGGATGTCCTACATATTTTAATTTGAAAAACTATATATTAAATGAAGATGTATATCAAGGGGTATCAACATAACACCTTGATAGGATATAAATTAATTAGAGACATACTCGAGTGATAGTAGCGTGCGATAATAATTAGGATAAGATTGTTACAATCCATGCAATAACTTATAACCTCAAATATAGTGCGTGATAATAATAACAAAATTGCTTGTATGGTATAGTTAGATAGTGAGATAGGATATAAACAATAACCTACAATCACAGTATGATACCTTGTGTATAGATGAACAATTTCAATGTATATATACAACTCAATATATACACATAGAATAACAAGTTCTATAAATATACTTGCTAGAGTTTGCATATATTTTATGTAAAACTAAACGAATATATAGATCAATAGGAATTTGTTATATATTTTCAATATATGCGACCTACGATATAAACAATGCAAGATAATAATTACGATGCAGTCTCTAGTCTACTTTATGGTAGCCTAGATTAGGTTATGATGATGATTGAGAGTTCAAATAGGAGGCTCAAATAGTTGAGTTATGAAAAATTAAAACATCCCCACTACCACATTATTATCAATGTCTAAGATAATGTGTATGTACGTACACATGTTTGGAGCTACCGAGCACTCGATATATATGTATATATGTGTGGAGATATTACTACGGGGAGTTGTAGTGAGTTAGGATATACATATTTAACCTTGATAAGAACCATTATAATACCCCTTCTATAGATGGATAGTGTCCATGTATGTATACAACTCCATATGTACCTAGAATATCATGTTTATGATAACTTAGCACTAGACATTCCCTATATATCTCACAAGATAATATACATTTTACAAATATAATTAGGCAAGCTCTATTTTAGTTGCACCGTATGATGTAGAACATGTTTCTTATATCCACTAGATATATATAGGGTGTATTTTAGAGATCTAAGAGGATAGTGCATGACAATGATTATGATACCGCATGTAATTATTACGACGAGCCCAATGAACAATTGATATTACATGTAGATGTATATCAAGGGGTATGAACATAACACCTTGATAGGATATAAATTAATTAGAGATATACTCGAGCAATAATAATTTGCGATAATAATTATGATAAGATGTTTATAATTAGAGATATACTTGAGCAATAATAATTATGATAATCCATGCAATTACCTACGTCAAATATAGTGCATGATAATAATGGTAAAATTGCATGTATGGTATAGTTCGATAGTGAGCTACGATATAAACAATAACCTACAATCAGAGTATGTTACCTCGTGTATAGATGAACAATGTCCATATATATATACAACTCGGTATATATGTCACATAGAATAACAAGTTATATAAAATTATCTTCTGGATTTTGCATATATTTTATATAAAACTAAACTAATATATAGATCAATAGGAATTTGCTACAATGGACAAATTATATGTATATCAAGAGGTATTTTCTACATAATAATTACAATATATGTGATCTACGATATAGTCTAGTTGGATAGTGGATAGTAAAGTCATTATTGCACTCAAACTTTTGTCTACTTATATCAACATAGCGTGGCATAATGCTCACACGTCTCGTCATTGCTTCCCTAGCCTGCCCAATCTGGCCAAGATCCAATATGATCTCGTGTAAACGTGTAGGATTATTACACCCCTTATATAAATTGATAGTGTCCCTACAGGTATACATTTTTAGATGGATAGTGCCCCTGCATGTAAATAATTTGACATATTATCTCTACACATGTATGTATCCATGTAAAATGAACCTTTTGATACTATGTCCATGTCAAGATCCATTATAATACCCCTTCTATAGATGGATAGTGTCCATGCATGTATACAACTCCATATGTACCTAGAATATCATGTTTATGATAACTTAGCACTAGACATTCCCTATATATCTTACAAGAGAATATACATTAGACAAATATAATTATGCAAGCTCTATTTTAGTTGCATGGTGTGATGTGGAACATGTTTCTGATATCCACTTGATCTATATAGGGTGTATTTTAGAGATATAAGAGGATAGTGCATGATAATAATTATGATACCGTATGTAATTACTACGACGAGACCAATGAAAATTTGATAAAATATATTGGAGTGATAATAACATGCGATAATAATTATGATAAGATGTTTATAATCCATGCAATTACCTACGTCAAATATAGTGCATGATAATAATGGTAAAATTGCATGTATGGTATAGTTGGATAGTGAGATAGGATGTAAACAATAACCTACAATCACAGTATGTTACCTCATGTATAGATGAACAATGTCCATGTATATATACAACTCGGTATATACAGATAGAATAACAAGTCATATTAAATTATTTGCTGGATTTTGTATATATTTTATATAAAAACAAACGAATATATAGATCAATAGGAATTTGTTATATAATTTCCATATCTGCAACGTACGATATAAACAATGCAAGATAATAATGACGATGCGGCCTTAGCTAGTCTACTTCATGAGAGCCTAGATTAGGCTATGGTGATGATTGAGAGTTCCAATAGGAGACTGAATTAGTGGAGTTATGAAAAATTATAACAATCCACACTACCACATTATTATCAATGTCTAAGATAATGTGTACATATACATGTGTGGAGATACCGAGCACTCAATATGTATGTATACATGTGTGGTCGGGGAGTTGTAGTGAGTTAGGATATACATATTTAACCTTGATAACAACCATTATAATACCCCTTCTATAGATGGATAGTGTCCATGCATGTATAGCCTTAACTGGTGGGGTGGCCCACAATAGCCAGCTATGGGAAGGACAATTTGTAAGCAGGGGTAGTTTTTCCCACCCTCAATTCCTATTTGAGGCTCTGAAGGAAAAAATAATTTTTTCACACATGCAAAAATCCTTTTCTTGAATTTACCATGAGGAAATTTTTATAAATTTGCTTTATTTTTTTGGGTTTTTAAACTATTTTTCTCTATTTCGGGGTGGAATTGAAAACGGCACGATCTTAAGTTGAGACACATTTTTTCCGAACACTACTGTCAATAGAGTCCGACTCAATAGACCCCCGGTTGCCACGTCCTGCACTTCCAAATTTACCAAAAAAACCATGTGCCAATTTAGAGTGCATTCACACGGGTCTCAATTTACCCTTTCCAGGTTGAAAAGCTTGTCTTTTGCACATGATGCCACAGTTGGTAACGTAGAACCCTTCTCAGCAATCTCCAATCTCCACACTATATATCTATACTTGTACACACTATCCAACTAGACTAGTTGTTCTAACTTATTGAGATATTCATTTCCTAGTTCGAGCTCTTGGTAATGTTAATGCATACATATAAGGATATTCCGATTGTTATGGAGACGTTCATACTTGCGGGGATATAGTATACTTTGATTAAAAACATCTCGTACCAAGGCTATGGTCACGCGAGGCTTAGTTGGCAGTAACATTTCTGACAGCGTGACGGAGTTTAGTTCGTGTCACTATGCCTTTTTCAGCATACTATGGAAAACTATGCCCGCTACTTGCCGGTCGCAACGTTGTTTCTCTCTCCTCGCCGCGCCTCACCCTCTCTCTCACTAAGATATATATCGAGTGCTCGGTGGCTCCAAACACGTGCACGTACATACACATTATCTTAGACATTGATAATAATGTGATAGTATGGATTGTTATTATTTTTCATAACTCCACTATTTGAGGCTCCTATTTGATCTCTCAATCATCATCATAACCTAATCTAGGCTATCATGAAGTAGACTAGAGGCTATCGTAATTATTATCTTGCATTGTTTATATCGTATATATACATTGACATTGTTGATCTATACACAAGGTATCTTGTGCTGGTTACACATGAGGTATACAATGTCATGGATGGGTTGTAGCTCTTAGGGCCTAATCACACATGTCCGCCTCGATGTGCATGACTTTGAGTTGGCACAATACCATCAGTGCCGCATGTTGTTTGGAAAAGCAAAAGTATACCCCGCGTTACCCCCTCGCCCACAACAAGATAGCGACAGACTTTCAAATTCTGAGGCACGCAAAAACAACATAGGGGCTGCGAACCACCAACGTCCCCAGCAAGAGACGCAAGCCATTACAGCTACGCTACGCTGTTTCGAAGTTGGTCCTTAGGAAATTAGCAAACTACCTCTCTAATTTTTGGAAATTCCCAAAATACCCCTCAAATTTCAAAGATTGATTTGCATTCAATAGAAGATGCTAAAACTAGAGTTTGAGATGGTTATGTAGTTTTTGGAGACTATGAACTTCATTATTTGTAAACATAATTGCCCTTTTTTGTAAGGTGCTTACGCTTAAAAACGCCTCTCATTGCTCAATTGTCCAAAAAGAATAATGATTAGAATATCTTCAGGCCACCAAAATAGATACAATGGTATTTTGGGAATTTTCGAAACTTGAGAGGCAGTTTGGAGTTTCCACAAATTAGGGGGGTATTTTGGCCTTACAAAATGGCCCAATGAAAATGACTAGACTGGCGAACCGTATCCATGCTCCATGAATTCGATACTGGCTAGGAGTGGGTCCACATTGGCTGGCAGCAGACTCTAGCGAACCTCATCAGCCACACACACACACATTGCTGCACTCTCTCTCTCCACGAGTCCACCGTGAGTCTGTAGCGTCATTATGGAGGGCTATTGGGCGCCGTTTCTTACAGTTATGAATTCTGGCAAAACCAATATTCGATTCGATAAGCTTTTACAGGCGAAGCGGTCACATTTCAAGTTTCCCTCCAAAAACACACACACACACACAAATTCTGTTAGCAACTACAATCTAAATCGGCACTCCATCTTCATATCCCGCCACAGCTAATTTCTGGATTCTCTAGCTATACACAGAGCGCGTTGAACATTCTAGTTTGGCTATGCACAGATCAGCGCAGCGAACGCACAAGGCTTCTCCTCAAATGCCAGCTTCACTTTGCTAATAGTATTACTTCACTTTGTTGTATTACGACCGCCCAAGCTTGAATAAGCTCCTGAGTGGGAGTCCTCCTTATAAGTCCACCGTCGAGAGCAAGGGGTATATTGTGTGCGTGAAGCGAAGGGCGGCGTGGCTGCGTATATCCTGCGAAGGCTCCCACTTACAGAGCAATATAAAAGGAGGGCACGGGGGGCTCAGAAACCAGAGCACGCTGCAAGAGCTAGGGGCTGCCAAGGGATTGGAAGGGACTGAAGGTCGCTAGCTGATTGAGAGCCAAAGAGAGGATACGAGCTACAGTTGAAAGGGGGGGAAGCCATCTGACAAGCTCAGAAGAAGGCTCTCAAGGCCAGGCTCAGAGAGAGCGAGGGACATTAGAGACGATCTCAGTATGGAGGCCTTAAGGGTGCGCTACAGAAGCTATAATCAAGGCCAGTCAGTACAGAGCCCTTAAGGGTGCGCTGTAGAAGCTGTAATTAAGGAAAGCCAGGTCATCTCCGAGATCCTATATAAACGGCTCATCTCCATTTGAAACTCCAAACAGGTTCATACGTACAACAAGAAGAAAAGCTCAGGTGCTCATAGGGGCTATTTCACGAGCTCCATAAACTGCATTTTCGAGGACAGATATGACTGCCAAAGGGTACGTATAATGCGAAGCGTTTTGAATTCAAGAGTATACTTTTCTCTTTAGGAAAAAATCAAGCTTTATTTAGTGTTCTTTCTTTAATCTTTTCAATTTGGCTCGTAGCTTTGAAGATGTGAGCTTTGAAACTAACTCCAAGGTGATATCAAGGGACACTCTATCAGTGGTGGCTAATTTTGTGCAAAGGTTTTGTGGTACACATGAATATTCTGAGGCTATTTTTTCCAGTGGCATTAATGGAAATATTTGCTTGTATATGACTAGTGAAGGCTGGAGTGAGATAGGCATAAAGAGTGTTGCCCATAGACATGCTTTAGTGGGTTGGTCTAAAAGGGTACTAGAGGGTGGCCACATATTTGTTCCTAAGAGTCAAACATCACCCCTTTTTCATTCTTCCGAGAATATGAGCTTAACCTCACAAAGCAAAGCCCTAGAATACAACACCGAATCTCATGTCAAACCTACTTTACCCGATGTAGTTAGTGACTTTATCACAAGTAATGTAGGAATCCCTAAAAATGATGCGCGCCCAATAACGTATCATAGGATTTTCTATCCTAGGAAGGTAAAAGATATGTATGCCACCGTTGGGAAAGCCTTCCTTGTGAAACATTATTGAGAAGCATGAGCATCTTGTAACAAGGGCATGGTAAAAATTAGAGAGTTGTTTGACATGGGTTTTTGGAGGCAAGACAAAGAGGATTTTTCATTCATCAATCTCCGCAATAGTCGTGAAAAATCGGATCAAATTCTCGATTTTATCAAAGAAAATATGGAGCACATTCCACCTCTCCACTTTGGAAAACTTGGAGAATTGCCATGGCGAATTGAAGATGTGTACATGAAGGTCTTGGAACATCGAAACTACATTAGAAAGTGTGACAAAGGAATGGTGGATGCAAAAAGACGTAGATGCTATGCTCAAGGCGACAACATTGATCAAAGTCTTGGTCATAATCACACCAATCCACAAACGGTATTACCAATATGTATGTTATGTATCTTGTAAGTTTTTTATGTATCTCTCACTTGTTCTAATCTCTCTCTCTCTCTCTCTCTCTCTCTCTCTCTCTCTCTCTCTCTCTCATTCATTCATTCTAGAACGAGTTTGTCAAGGATGATATACCTCCCATGGAGTCTACCCAAGGTTGCGCTATGAGCAATGCATCAACTACATTGCACAAAGAAGAGACTCCTCGAAGTGCATTCTATACGGGCCTCGTTCAAGGGGTCATCACCCTTGATGATACCAATGAGGTAATTCTTTAAAAAAATGAGTTTTGAAAACCTTGTAATATAGACATATCCTTTTGAAACAATTATATATGGATGTTTTTTAGGAGGCTTGGCTACAAGGAGAAGTACCAACAAGCTATGAAGTTCTGCACCCTTATGTTAATAAAGGTTGCTTGGATGGCTCTCACGATCTTCAAAGAAGTCAAGCTCGACGAGTAAGTTTTAAAGAGCTTGTGATTCTAATTTGTCTTCTCTTTTAGGAAAATGTTTCTTTAATCTTTGTTCCACATGCTTGAAGTTGTAAAGTGCAAGTCCATGTCATTCTTGTAATGATAGAATAGGAAAAGGCAATCATCATTCTTTATCATTAGAGTTTGCTAAAGTTTTATTATGCTATTATAATCTCTTTTTATTTTCTTGGGATTATAACCTTTCTCTTAATCTTAGCTTTGAACATAGTGAGTATTGCTTACCATTTTGTCATCTAATAGAATCTAATTGCTTTTATTTAAATTCTTAGGATAATGTTGTACCATTTTCCAATGAAGTAGAGCCACCCTTGAACAAAAGCACACTTGTCAATGTACCGGCCATTGCTCATGAGATACAATATGCTTGTGACTATCAAGTAACTTTCGAGGATTTTATGTGCCAAGATTCGAGCAATTTACAAGACAAGTGTCTTAATAAAAAAGTTAAACTCTCTCTCTCTCTCTCTCTCTCTCTCTCTCTCTCTCTCTCTCCCCCCCCCCCCCCCCCCTATATGACGTTGTTCTTCCAAAAGAGAACTGCATTCATGATATATCATTGGACCATAGCAACAGATCAAGCTTCCTAACCTGCCACTTAACGGCAAGATATCAATTGTTAATTATGTCTGAAATGTAATCAATTAGGGATCAAAACTTGCTTGATGTGGGTCCATGTTAAAACCCATGGTATAATTGACTGTAATTGAACTTGGAGTGCTCGGCCTTATGGAGTTGTTCGATCTTCAGAAGGGATTTTTGTGTCGAACGCTTTTCTAATTCAATACATGTAAATGAAAATAAGTAAATTTTGCTGGAAATTATTGAAACTTGGTGATTTCTAGAGAGAATCCCTTGCTTTGAAATTATTTTAGATTTTCCTTGCCACACCCCTATATTTGACCATATTTTACTAAATCATTGCCTTCAACATTAAAATTCCCGGACAGGTTCAAGTTCAAAACTAATGGTGTCAAACTTGAAGATATAGGACTTCATAGATGCATGTTGATAGATCATGCTATCTGCGAAAAGCTTTCACATTGCTTGAAATCAATATAATAGGTGATTGTATCTAACCGAAAACCTTCTCTCTGGGCCTACAGCTTTCTGCCCTGCCCATGCCACATCCTACAATCAAAACTTCAATAGAGCATGTTTGCGGCATGCATCCAATATAAGATTTTTATGCCTTTATATGAAGGCTAGGGGACACCACACTTGGCATACATAACAAGCAAAGCATACTCAAACAACATATCTTTCCAACGATCACTCGTTAGGAATGACGACGTGAATTCTTACTTGTCCACAATTCATGTCAACATCTTACAGATGCTGAAGATGCATCCATATGTGATTCTCTTTTCAGACATACATTACAACCAATGCATTCCAAGAGCACTATGGGAGAATTTTGTTGTTACGGCAAAGCATTACCGCATAAGAGGAGAGAGAGAGCTTCAAGAAAGAGAGAAATTGTATAATGCAGCCCCGTTGGCGCGTTTTCCAATTTTTCCGCGAGCATTACCGCAATTATTACCACATATATAGCCGCCAATATTACCGCAATAGAAAAAGAATCCACGCGGCCCATTCCTCTCCCACTTTTCCCTTTATATTGAGGCGGTTCGGGGCGGACAACAAGAAGAGTGACCTCTAAGCACTCTTCTAGGCTCGCGTGCTGCTCAATTGGGTTGGGGTTGGAAAAAAACAACGACACACACAAAAACCCGCAACGTACGTAAGCCTACACAAATTTGGGGCACCACCTAGTTTTGGATGCGAACTAGGATGCGTAAAGAGAGAGACAGAGAGAGAAAGAGAGAGAGAGAGAGAGAGAGAGAGAGAGAGAGAGAGAGAGAGAGAGAGAGAGAGAGAGAGAGAGAGAGAGATAGTGCTCGGGCTGCTTTGAAATGTTCGACAGTGATCAAGCAAACACAATTATATATGTAAGAAAAAGAGGGAAGGGGGAGGGGGTGCTTGTTGCACTAATACCTTCTTACAAATCTGTCATGACCAATGGAAGTGAGATTAGTATTTTTTCAACATAGCTTGAGTAAATTACACCACAACACATCACAAGAAAAGCCACCCCAATCACTGTCTTAAGGACACGGGAGTCCTCTCCACCCTGTCGCCCTCTTACAGTATGTGGGATTTATGGCTAAATTGATGACAACACCCAGAGACAAGCTATCAAGAACTTAAGAAAAACACCAAGACACTTACACATCATTGTTGTCCATTACTTCACGTTGGAAGAGAGAAAAAGTATCCAAGCTTACTCCAAATCCACCCTCCTTGATTTAGCAAATGTTGGGCCTACACTAGTAGGAGAAATGATAGATTTTCTACTCTCAATTGAATGATCACTCTCTCTTACAATGTCATAGAGTTCCCTTGTTAATCACCCCTAATACAACACATGCATATGCATAAGACAAAGAGCTTCCACTCAAGAGCTCCTTCTAGAGAGGCTGAGCTTGGCTTCTCAAGCTATAGCATAGCGCTCTTGCTTATGGTTCCCCCCCTTTTGTGCTAGCTACACCCTCCTTTTATAACAATTTTGAGGGCTAGGGTTACTCCTCTAACCATGGTTTGGTTAGATTCTCAGCACTTATCTAATTTCTTTTGCTTGGAGTTATCAAGAAGTTAGTGTGGATAGATGAAGAAGAGAGAGAGGAGAGAAGTGGAGGTGATAGGACTTTTCATAGTAGGTTAGTGTTAGTAAATTATTAGAGTTAGTATTTTTATTGATTTACAAATGGAATTGGATATTTACAATGGGAGTATCCAAGTAGGATACAAATAAGGAAGAAAAAACTCTTAATAGGTAAGAAAATATGGATTTCTTACAATGTTGATGCTCCAAGTGTCTTGAGTAGGATCAATTTTGACGCTTGTTGATGGTCCACTAGCTTTGATGGTATGTTTGTTCGCCACTCTTGACCTTCCTTGGGAGCCAAGGTAAGTGAACATGAGTAATCAATCACCATGATGCTATCTTTCAAGAGAAGAGGCTGAATTTTGTGGTTTTTTGATAGATATGGATAATATGGATGAGGAAAAATGAAATTAGGTGGTCAATTTTGGAATGGAAGTGTGTGTAGGAGACATGAGTTCACCATGGTTTCTCTTATTCTTCACGGTTGAGAAGAAAGTGAAGAGGGTGCAGAGAGGAGTGGTGAGAGAGGTGGGGAAACTGGGGTCCACCAATAAAATCATAGCTCACAGCTCGTAGCTCAAAAAAATATGAAAAACTTTGAGGTAGAAGTTCAGCCCACGAGCTACAACTTTTGTTTGTATCACCTTTTCAAATTCAGAGTTCAAAAGATCTTTAAAAATTCAGCAAGACCGGCTGTTGTTTTCCACTGCACAAAGTCCTTGTGAGGTCCTTCTTTGGATGATTCTTTTGAATACCTCCAAGAGTGAGCCCCCCATAGTGCATGCATGCATGCCACATACCCTTGACCTTATTTGGTAGGTCTATAATTCAAGATATTGTTGAGATCATGATATAAGTGAATAGTACAACTAAGAAAATCAAATATTGAGGGGTCTAAAAAAAATATGTACATGTCAAATATAAATAATATAGGTGGAAAAAATAAAAAGGGGTCAAAATAAATCTCTCTCATTATAAGTCTACCATAAAAAGATGAATATTTTTGATGGAAAAAAATCACAATAGCGAAAAAATATACACATAAATAGAACTAGTTTTTTTGGATTTTTGTTGGGATGGAGTTACACCAAAAATAAGAGAAGCTTGCATGAAATTATTTTTATATGGAATAAAGAGTATGCAAAATGGTATGAAAAAATATGGTGATGGTGAGTCAATGTACATAGCATAAATAACACCCCATAGGTAGAAATATTTAAATAAATACCAAAATAATTATGAAAAATTCTTTTATTTAGGCCCTATATACAATGAAATATTTACACACAAATGGGCCATAATTTTTATTTTTTATTTTTTGGCTCAACTAACCCAGTGACTAGCTAGCTGAGGGTTTTTAAGAAAATATGGGGAAAGTCCCCTAACTCACACACACCTGTATACAGTGAAAGGGTGAGGGTAACCACAGTGTTTGAGTGATTTGATAGGGTGAGGTAACTCGCTATGGAAATTACAGAGAGCCGAAAAACGGCTATCCTTAGTACTCCCCCAGGATGATGGTATATTCATGTACCATCATAAAGCATCTTTTTCAAAGAGAGTGCTTCAGAGTCCTTGACAAGCTCTTCATTGTTTGGCCCCTTGGAATTCAGGTTTGAGTTACACTCATGATTCACGGAACAATACTTACATGAGATAGCTGCCTTTTGATAGATCTTTGGTAGATCCTTTGGTAGAAAGCGACTCAAATAAGGCTTCAAGCGATACCCTTTTACCTTCCTGGAGTGCTCTTTCCCATTCAATTCCATAAGTTGATAGTAACTTGAATTGAAAGCCTTCTTGACTATGTATGGCCCCTGCCATCTAGTTTCAAACTTGGCATCAAAACGATTATCGAATCGATTGTCATACCTTAGCACAAGATCTCCTTCATTGATGCCTTTGTCCTTCAGTTTCTTGTCAAGCTTTTCCTTCGTCTGTGTGGCTTTCCTCTTGTAGCACTCGTATGCTGCTTCTCTTTTCCACTCAAGCTCAGCTAAGGTAAGAAGTCGATCCATCCATGCTTTTTGATCATCTTGTGCTGCTTTTTGCCATGAAGTCGCATTGTTGAAATGTTGAGCTCAACTGGTTGTAAATCCTCTTGACCATAGACCAACTGAAATGGTGTGAACTCCGTGGCTTCCCTATGTTGAGATGTAGAGAGAGAGAGAGAGAGAGAGAGAGAGAGAGAGAGAGAGAGAGAGAGAGAGAGAGAGAGAGAGAGAGACGAGACAAGAGACACACCATATACGCTCCCAAAGACTGATTCATATTGAGGACAAGATACAAATATATAGGTGAGAGCAAGTTGAGTAGAGTGAGCCATATATAGCTCTTACACCCCCACTCAAACAAAGGTCTCTAGCTTTGGATAAAAAAACCCTTGGGGAGTTCAAGGGAAAAACCCAAGGCCCTATACAATGTGAAAATATGAACCAGCGATGATGATGTGAAAGTGAATTGTGCATCTATGTACAAATATTCAAGTGACTTAGAGATCACAATGTGCAAATGTGGAGTGTGCATAGTGCATGGTACCTAAAAGATTACAATGTCATATGTACAAAGCTATTACAATAGCAAATAAGCTAATCTAGAAAGAATGAGGTCGAAGCAACTCCAAGCTTCGAGCGCAAGAGGATGAAACATGACTCGTTGAGGCATTTGGTCAAAATGTCTGCAATCATCTGGTCACTTGGACAGTGTTCAACCATGATGGTTCCTTTGCGTACTTCATACCTGACATAATGATAATGGACAGCAATGTGCTTTGACTTATTATGTTGAACATAGTCTTTTGCAAGACTAATAGCACTTTGGTTGTCACACCGCAAGGGTGTGCTAGAAATAGGAGAGTGACCAATATCAACCAGCATTTGTCAAAGTCAAATCAACTCACGAGCTGCAACTGATGCCGCAACATATTCTGACTCAGTCGTAGAAATTGCAACACAACGTTGTTTCTTGCTAGTCCAAGAAACAAGACAACCATTTATAAAGAAGCAATTTCCACTAGTAGATCGCATAGATAAATGTGAGCTTGCCTAGTCTGCATCTGTGTAACCCAAAAGAGAAAGAGATTGCATAGAATCCGATGTGAGTTGTCGTCGATAGACTAAACCAAAATCTGTAGTGCCTTTCAAGTATTTCAACACACGCTTTGTAGCAGACCAATGCTTAAGAGAAGGACATGCAAGATGTTGTCCAAGATAATTAGCAGCAAACAGAATATCAGGACGAGTGTTCATGCCAACAAACTGAAGACATCCAATCAAGTTAGCATAAGGTTGATTTGTGACAAGTTGACCGCCATTGTCAGAAGTGTTCTTCGTAGAGCTCGCAAGACAAGGTGTGTTGGCTGAATGTGCAGATTCCATACCAAATTTTTGAATAATATCTGCAATAAACTTTGACTGTCGAAGGAATAAAATACCTTTTGTACGGTTCCGTTGGATTTGAATGCCAAGACACGAGTGAATCTCTCCAAGATCCACCATATCAAATGCAGAAGACAATAACTTTTTCACTTGCTGAAGAAATCTCAAATCATTGGAAACAAGGATGGTATCATCCACATAAAGAGCAAGAATCACAAAAGTGCTACCTTGGCGTTTTATGTATAAGTTGGGGTCTGACGAGCAAGAGATGAATCCTTTAGAGGTGATAAAAAGATCAAATTTTGTATACCAGGCTCGAGAAGCTTGTTTGAGACCATATAGTGCCTTATGGAGTTGAGCATCAAGGTCTTCTTTACCTGGAATAAGAAACCCTTCTGGTTGTTCCATATAAATTTCCTCTTCCAAGTCACCATTAAGAAAAGCAGTTCGCACATCCATTTGATGAGCTTCTAAATCAAATTGAGCAGCAAATGCCAATAAAACTCGAACACTTGTAATGCAAACAACTGGTGAAAAAGTCTCTTGACAATCAACACCAGCTACTTGGGAGTAACCTTTTGCAACTAAACGCGCCTTGAACTTGTCAAAAGAACCGTATGATTTTACTTTTGTCTTATACACCCACTTACATTTAATAGCCGTACGACCAGGAGGTAATTCAGTTAGTATCCATGTACCTTTAGAGATAAGATAATCGTACTCTGCTTCCATAGCCTCTTGCCATTGATCCTTTTGTGGTTAAGAGATAGCTTCATCATAAGTAATGGGATCTTTGGAAGTAGAAAAAGCATTATTAGCAATATCGTCATCATAAACATGACATGAGCCATGTTCAAAATCAATAGGCAGATCAACAAAAATATCAATATCATCATTGGCAACATTCGGAATGGATGGTTGTGAAGAGGAAAGTTGCTCTATAGGAAGAGTTTCATCTTCTGAAAGAAATGGAAAAGCTTGAAGCAATGATTTAGTATCATCAGAATCATCCATGGACCATGAGCCTCCCATAAGCTGTTTGTTAAAAGTAGCATCACGATTCACAATTACTTTCTTGGAGGAAGGGTCATAGAATTTGTAGCCTTTGGAAGTGTCAGAATATCCAATAAAAATAACTTTAAGACCAAGAGCATCAAGCTTTGTTTGTGTTTCTTTGGGAACATGAATATAAGCAATACATCCAAAGGTTCAAAAATGAGATACAGAAGGAATGTCACCTGTCCATGCTGTGATGGGTATCTTACCAGAGGGTGCAGTAGTAGGAAGATGATTTTGAATAAATACTGCTTTCAAATTAGCTTCAGCCCAAAAAACATGAGATAAGCCAGAATGAATCAGCATACATCTTACAGCATTGAGAATAGTGCGATTCTTTCGTTCAGCAACACCGTTCTGTTGAGGCGAATATGGAATAGTGTGTTCATGATGAATTCCACTGTCAGCACAGTAACTCACAAACTCTCGAGAAACATATTCGCCTCCATTGTCACTACGAAGCTTCTTAAGGCGACGACCAGTTTGAAGTTCCGCAGCCTTGTGGAATTGTTTGAAAACAGATAAGGCTTCATATTTTTGTCTAAGTAGAAATACAGTCGTATACCTTGAGAAATCATCAATGAAAGTAATGAAGTAGCGATATTCTGATCTCGAAGAAGGTAGAGGTCCACATATATCAGTATGAACAAGATCCAATATGTCATGAGAATGAGTTGTATTTGAAAGAGGAAAGGGTTTGCGATTGTGTTTCCCAAGAGCACAAAATTCACAAATTCCCATATGAGGATGGGCTTTAAGATCCATGCCATGAACAAGATCTCGACGTTGAAGATCAAGGAGTTTTGAGAAATTAGCATGAACAAAACGGTGATGCCATACTTTGCAATCATGATCACCTGGAGTAGTGACAACATTTGCTACAGCATCGCTGAGAGAGAGTTCAAACAAATTACCATTTTGAGGAGCAGTGGCTATAGTCTGTCCATCTTTCTCAATTCGGCATTTGGTATGATCAAATCCAACAAACAGACCAAGATCAACAAGTCTAGCAACTGAAAGAAGATTACGTTGAAGATCTGGTACATGTAATACTCCTCGCAAAATTCGAGTGGAAGAAGATAAGGTACCAAGATATAAGTCTCCAATACCATTTACTTGACAAGTAGTATCATCAGCAAGATAAACAACACGTTGAACTGACAGTGGATGATAGTTATGGAGCCACTTAGACTGATATGTCATATTTTCTGTAGCACCAGAATCGACAATAAAAAGTGATTCATCGCGTACATGAAGTATTCTATCTGGAGAAACTGAACATAGGATGCAGCTTGTTTCTGGTACAATGTTGTTTCAATGTTCAGTAGCATATGCTCTATTCCGATCTGTGTCGAATCGACGCTTATAGCACATATGAGTGGGATGATCAGATTGTCCACAATATTCACAAGAAGAAGAAGAAGAGTCTCTAGATAAACGTGGTTGTTTTGTGGTAATATTGTGTTCTTCATCATATTGACGTGCCCAACAATCATCTTCAGTATGCCCATTTCTGTTGCAGTAAGAACATTGCTTATTAGGAAATTTGAGACGAGAGAAAATATTACCGCGACGGCCACCGCTGCGGTTTCCTCGTTGAAATGGACGCCTTCGAGCATAAAAAGCCCGTTCCATCTGTTGTGACTCAGTCTCCTCGTGTGAAATCATAGCTGTATCATGACTAGCATTACGATGTTCTTGACGTTGAGAGTATTCAATTAAAGACATGCAGGCTTGGTCGAAATCAAGACCATCTTTATTAGAGAGAATAGTAACAATGTTATCATAAGAAGAGTCCTTCACCGTATCAAGGAGAAGTGTAATCAGTTGCTTTTGTGGAACAAGATCACCGGCAGTAGCAAGTTGATTAATAATAGATTTGAAAGATTCAATATGTCCCGTCATGGCAGTACCAACCTCATATTGTAACTTGTTAAGAAACCCTCTCAAATAAAGTATTTCTGTGACAGATTTCTTCTGAAAGTTTGCAATAAGGTACTTCCATACGTCGTGGGAAGTAGGCAGTTCGTACATATCAAGCCAACACCCTATATGTGGTTCGATACGCCTTGTCTTGTTTTTCACCATCTTTCTAATGATGCTTGCAATGACACCATTAGCTTTTTCTACCAAACCATTTGATTGGGGATAGTATGGTGTACTATGATGATGTAGAATGTGAAGTTCTTCACAGACTTCTGTGAGCAAGCCCTTTCTAAACCCTGGACCATTATCAGAAATAATCTCCAAAGGTGTGCCAAATCTACAATAAATGTTAGTGTCGACAAATTTTCTCATTGTCCTCTCATTTACCTTTGCCACACTTTGTGCTTCCACCCACCTAGTCATATAGTCTACAGCCACTAGAATGTAGAGTTTACCATTTTTTGTCCTAGGCAGAGGACTCATAGCATCAATGCCCCACTTTTCAAAGGGTCCATTTGCAAGCACGATTTTCCTTGGACCATAAACCAATCTTCTATTCCCATTTACCTGACAATTTTGACAACTTTTACACTAATGTTGGACATCCACATGCAGACTTGGCCAAACATACCCCGCAAGCAAAATCTTCTTCACAGTTAACTCTTGGGCGAAATGACCACCACATGCCTCTTCATGCAAACCTTTTAGAATGGCTGGAATCTTCTTGATAGTTGGTACTCTGCTTCCCACTTGATCCTTCCCTCTTTGATAGAGGGATCCTTCTAGGAAGAGATACATGCTTGCCTTCTTCATGAGTCTCCTCTTTTGAGCCTTCGTGAAGTCTTATGGAAACTCACCCTCCAAAATGTAGCTAATAATGGGAGTCAATGACTCCAATCCTTGGTATCTCGGTTGCTTGACAGTTGCTGCCACCATGATGACATGCACTTCTTTCTCAACACATGTAACTACTTGCTTTGCAAGTAAATCTGCATCTTCATTCTGTTTCCTAGAAATATGATATAGTTGCAGTTCTTCAAATTGATTAAACAATCTACGAATGGCATGAACTTTTGTCCTTAGGCTTTCATTCTTGCATGCCCAAATGCCTAAAATTTGCTTCACAATGAGAAGTGCATCCCCTTTTACCATGAGACGTTGTATACCTTGGCCAATGCATATCTTTAAACCATGAAGTAGTGTGTCGTATTCTGCTTTATTGTTGCTAGTTGAACCTGGTAGATTGACCTTCTCTTTCATGACCACCTCCCTGCTTGGGTTGAGCAACACTAGCCCTCCCCCTGCTTTTCCTGTGGCTCGTCGAAAAGCTCCATCAAAGAACAAGGTAAAAGCATTAAAAATTTCATTAGTTCTTTCTTGTCCTTATGATGTCTTCATTCGATACTTTATTGTGTCACAAGGAAAGAGAAACTACAATTAATTGCGTTGGATGATATGAAAGTTTCCATTGCATTCAAAAAGATACAAAGGAGGTATATCGTCAAGGTCAGATAGATCACAAGAGAAAAAGATAAAATTGAGAAGCGCATGGACCACTACCTTAAACAAAGGAAAAAGGAGAGAGAAAAATTTGCGGGAGCAACAATAACCATGACTATGAACGCACTAGTGGTTTCTTAGCAATAAGCGCGATAATAGTCGCGACAATATACCCGCTGGTATTATCACGCCAGTTGCCACATTAATTACCGCGCTTATTGCCGCTGCACGCCAATTCAAAAGTAAAGGTGCTCATTTGGGCCACCCAATTTTTGGTGGCTCAAATGAGCACCTTTATTGTTGACCTTCATAAAACAATGAAACATCAATTGTTTTTTGGAAGAGTATAAAAAATCCCAAAGAATTGAAATTGAATTTACTTTACCTTGACAATTTCATATGCAGAAGATCAACTATTTAAAAAAGTTACAATAAAAAGTAAATAGTTGTATATACATTGTGCCACATTGGGACTTTACAAAAGTTTGGACAAAATATTTTTCTATCTAATCCTCCTTTATCTCGTCTTTGTCCAGAGGCACGTATGTTTGATCACTTTGACTCTACATAAGCACAAATTAAATTAAACAATTATCAACAGCTCAAAACAATTGATACAAAATGACTTGTTTAAACTTACCGCTTGTAGTGATCCAACCGCCACATCAAATTGCTCGCAAGAGATGTCGTTGTTTTCGAAAAACCATTTCCAAGTATGAAATTTATTATGTCGCTTTGGATACTTGACCATCTCTCTGGTTGGTTGAGAGAGAGTGATATTTTCCTAAGTTACTAATAACAATACCAAATCATCATCTACAATCTTTATAATCACCGACCGACATTATTATTCAATTAATCTTACATATATATTTATCCTCCTGAGCCATAGTGCGTGGGAGTTTATCTTGCGCAAGCCTCACGTTGTTATCTGTATGATGAGCCCGTCTCGCAGCTTGATCGCTCTTTTCTTGAATTGCCCACTCCCACTCCACGTTTGCCATGTTGCCATCGCGGTAACTCCTGTCTGGATCTCTGATGAGCCCGTCTCGCAACTTGATCGATCTTTTCTTAAATTTCCCACTCCCACTCCACGTTTTCCATGTTGCCACCGTGGTAACTCCTGTCTGGATCTCTGACGTGGTTCGCTGTTGCACACGGCACACTGGACTGCTGGTTTTTCAAGAATTTCTTTATGTAACCCTCCAACCATTGTTGTGAAAAACGTTGATTGGGGACACTTGGAAATCTAGCTAGCAGAGTGTTCTCAATATACCATGCATGATCGGACAGTTGGTCTCTAAAATTTATAAAACAGTTCTTATACATTGTGTAAAAGAATTTGTAGATGACATAGAAATGCCCTGCCAAGTGTTGTGTCAAAGTCCATCTCCCCGCCATATTTAACCCTGTAGTAGCTGTCTGGCAGGGGTGCGTGAATATCCTCATCCTCTACGTCAGGGGCGGCACACTCTGAAAGTGGGGACTCCGTTCCCCCGCCACTACCAAAACATGCAAAACCACAAGATCCGTCATTGCTTCGTCTCTCACAGTGCTTGTTGGCTTGAGAAGAGCTACGACGTGTGCTGCCAAAGGAAGTCCATCGACGGTATTCTAGCAAAGCAGGAATGGAATGGAGTGGTGTAGGACCCTGTGATGGCATGAGAGTGGGACCCTAGGATGCAAGGGGAGTAAGACCCTGCAATGGAATGGGAGTAGGACGATAGGAAGGGCTGTAGATTGAGGTGTCGTCAGTGCGAGGCTCTGCAGGTAAGGAGTCCCTCCCTGACTCCCCCATGGTGTAGTATGCAGAGTAATACCATAGGTTGCAAGCTGCAGTGAAGTGTAGCGACCAAGAAAATTCTCTATCTCTCGGAGGTACTGATCTCCTAAAGAGAGATCCCTCTGCAATTCTGGATCTACGCTTGCCGGAGGAACGTGAGAAGCGTAGGTGTAGGATGGCCATGCCTGCAAATAACAAAAATAAACCGATGACACTCATGGTTTAGGGTTAACTAGCAAAAACATTCTTTACTTCTTTGCTTGCTCTCACTGACTCAAGACTCGGGTCCACTAGACGCGATGTCCACCCCGGTTGGGAGTCCACCTGGGATGTGAACCAACCAAAAGAAGATCCAACTGGCGCTCCCCACCAGTTGGTCTCTCGTCTGACATCTACATTACAAAGAGCAATATAAGATTTATCTTTCCACCCTACTCACTCATCTATTAAATATGTACACAAGTATATTAGCACATAAACACGTAGATACATATACATACTAGTAGACCTAAGTAGAGGCTAGTAGTGCCAAAGGTCAAGTGCATCTCTTTAGATATCATTGGAGTCTTAACCGTGGTAAAACCAAAGGTACATTGTGGTAATCCATGCATGAGTGGATCAATAGCCACAACGCCACGATAAAAAAAGGACTATAGCCAAGAGGAAGTGTCTAACCTTCGGGTTGCTATGCTCCCGTACTTAGTGCCTACATACATGCATAAACAAATATATTTGTACACACAAATATATATGCATATACATAATGTAGCCATCATTTTGAGTAGAGGTAAAGAGTTTTTTTGTTGTAAATGTAGCCATTGTTTTGTGTTGTGCGCGCAGTGCGAGAGTGCTCTTGCTTTTGTAGAGTACTATGAAGAAGAGCTTCTTTATTCTGTTTCCTCCACATCATCTCTTCACACCAGCTTTGTGTTCGAGGGATTACTTTGCCTGCATTCTAAGGTACGACATCATTAAAAGCTGATGGACCTAATGCCTATTTGGTGGAGAGAAAGAGATAGGAAGAGAGATAGAGAGAAAGATAGAGAAGTTAAGGAGAAGAGAGTAGAAAGTAATTTCCAAGGGTCTGTCGAGATCATGTGAAGAAGGTTTTTTCATAGCACCCTACAGAAGCACGAGCATACCTGCACTACACACACCATAAAATAGTTGCTCCGCCTACAACCATTTCTCTTTATCTCCTTATTACTTTATCTTTCTCTCTCTACCTACCTCTTTAGGCCGACGGATATCTCTATTTCTCTCTCTCATCCCTCTTTCTCAACCATACACATACTACATCACATGTAACTTTGGTCCCATAGGTCATATTTGACCTCCGAGGACGATAATAAAATCTATCTATCTATCTATCTATCTTTCCCTATCTCTCTATATCTCCCTCTCTCTCTCCTCTCCCTCCCTATTTCCCCTCTTTCTCTCTCCCTCTCTCCTCTCTTCTCTATCCCTATCTCTCTCTCTCTCTCTCTCTCTCTCTCTCTCTCTCCTCTCTCTCTCTCTCTCTCTCTTTCCCCTCTCTCTTCTCCCTCTCTTTCTCTTTCTATCTCCCTATCTTTCTCTATTTCTCTCTCTTTCATTCTCTTTCTATTTTTCTCCCTCTCTCTCTCTTTCCCTCCCTCCCTCCCTCCCTCCTTACCTCTTTCCCTCTCTCTCTCTCTCTCTCTCTTTCCCTCTTTCCCTATCTCTCTCTATTCCTCTCTTTCCATCTCCCTCTCTCTCTCTCTCTCTATCTACTCTCTCTCTCTCCCTCTCTCTCTCTCTCTCTCTCTCTACTCTATCTCTCTACCTCTTTCCCTATCTCTCTCTCTTTCCCTCTATTTACTCTCTCTCTCTCTCTCTCTCTCTCTCTCTCTCTCTCTCTCTCTCTCTCTACCTCTTTCCCTCTTTCCCTATCGCTCTCTCTTTCCCTCTTTCCGTATCTCTCTCTATTGCTCTCTTTCCCTCTCTCTCTCTCTCTCTCTCTCTCTCTCTTTCCCTATCTCTTTCTATTCCTCTCTCTCTCTCTCTCTCTCTCTCTCTCTCTCTCTCTCTCTCTCTCTCTATTTCTCTCCCTCTCTATCTACTCTCTCTCTCCCTCTCTACCTCTTTCCCTATCTCATGTTATGTATTGACCTCAAGTGTGGTAAACGGCCCGAGCATGTAGCCTCCAATCATGATGTGAATCATGTGTACCTACGGCTAGACTTCAAACGAGCACTTATATATGCTGATATGGTGGACCAAATGTTAAGCTTGATAGAGCATCAAGGGAGCCCAACATTAGAATGCAAGTGGAAAGTTTTCAAAGAAGTAATTTTCTCTTGTGCGAAGGAATGCTTTTCGGCGAAACACATGTCTTGCAAAAGGTCTAAGAAGGGTGGCACCAAGAAGAAATGGTTTGACATGGAATGTAGTCAAGCTCGAAAACACTTGCTAAGATTGGATGCAATCAAAGACAAGGAAGTTTACTTGGAATGTTCACACACATACAAAGCACTTGTTCAAAAGAAGAGGAGAAGGTGGGAAGTCGAAAAACAACTTCTTTTAGCACAAGAGAAAGCACATGCATGTGGCAAGTTTTGGCAAAATCTAAAAGGCAAGCGCGTTGAGAGCTTTGGTGACTTGACTCTTGAGGATATGTATATGCATTGTAAGAACCTCTATGAGCAACCCAATGTTGATAAGATGGAGGGTTGTAGCTCCCTTCCATTTATGTCTCCCTTCTTTACCATTGAAGATGTATGCCGCGCGCTTGAGAAACTTGCTACTCGCAAGGCAGGTGACCTTCAAGGTGTCAAGGCTGAAATGATTAAATGGACAAGAAAGAAAACACGATATTGGATATGCGATATGTTTAACCTTGCACTTCAGTATGGCATGCCTCATGATTAGAGTGCAAATTGGATCAAACCTTTGCACAAAGGAGGAGATGTAAACAATGTGAACAACTATCGCACTATAATGGTTGGTTCTTTGATGGCAAAGTTATTTGGATGTATCATGGAGATGAAGATAAGTGAATGGGCTGAAAAGAATGGAAAACGTGCGCTTGGCCAAGCAGGTTTTCGAAAGTATCATAGCACTATTGATCACCTTGTCACTCTTCGAGTTCTTATGGAAGCGTCTCGATTGAAAGGAAAAAAGTTGTATTGTTGCTTTGTGGATTTCAAGAAAGCTTTTGACATGGTACCGCGAGGAAATCTTTGGAGACGTATGCAAAGCCTTCAAGTGCCGAGAGAATTTATGCATGCAGTCTTTCGCATCTACCAAAAAGTGATATGTCGATTACGTATGGGAGATGGAATTTCAGAATTTTTTGCAAGCACTATTGGTGTCAAACAAGGATGCCCACTTTCCCCAACCCTCTTTGGGCTACTCATTGATGAATTGGAATACATGGTTCTTGATTTTATGCAGCAAGAAGGCATAGAAGAGGTTAAGATTGGAAATGCGGTGATCATGCTTTTGCTTTATGCTGATGATGTAGTGCTGGCACATACCTTAGAAGATGCACAAAAGCTTATGAGTGTCTTGGAACGCTTTTGCCTACATAGCGGGCTGATCGTGAATGGATCCAAAACCAAGGTTATGCTTGTAAAGACCCTCAATGACGAAAATCCATGCATTGTATACAACAATGAGAAACTTGAAGTGGTAGATCACTTCAAGTACCTTGGCCTTGCGGTTCCATCCAATCATAAATGGAAGGATTGTGCAATGCGTCGCTTGGAAGCCGGAAAGAGGGCTTATTATGCATTTGAGAACATGTGCAATGCAGGAGAGATCAAGTGTTGGGATCTCAAAAAGTACCTCTTTGACACATTGGTGACACCGGTGCTTCTTTATGGAGTGGAGGTGTGGGGTGGAAGCATCGGGAAGTCTACTTGGAAAGAGTTTGAGAATGTCCAAAAGCGTTTTCTCACCAACTTTCTCCAAGTCAAGACACAAACACCCTACATGCTCTTACTTCTTGAGTCCGGATCGCTTCCCATTGAGGTCTTGGGCATGGAAAGAGTTGTGGAGTACATGCGTAAGACACAACGTAGCCCTTTGCATCGACTTCCTAGAATCGCATATGAAGCAAGTCAAAAGGTTCAAAAGACATGCAAGAGCAAAATACTAAGTTCGGGGTGGATGCTTGATATCAAGAAATGGTTTGGAAGATGGGATGCATGTCACTTGGTCAAGGATGCATCGATCGACTCCCAAGTTAATGAGGCCTTCTTACAACGCCAATGTATCATGGCTTGGGAGAAATCCGGAGGTTCTCGCTTCAGCCATTACACCACACACGTTGCCCCAAACTACAAATCTCTCTTCTTCTCGGAACGAGGTAACCGAACCCATTCCTACATCCTTGAGCCCATCCCGTTGAGTGCGATCCGCACCATTGCCTCCATTCGTCTTAGCTCCCATTCTCTACGCTACGAGACAGGACGTTGGGGCACTGGCGAGGAGTGTCATCGACTTTGCACCTTATGCCCTCGTCAAGTGCGAGAGAGTGAGTACCACACACTACTTGAGTGCTCAGCTTTTGACCACATTAGGTCCTCTTTTCCCCATATATTCAGCCATGAGCTCTCCCTACATACCTTCCTCTCCCAACCACGATGTGGACTCTCTATTGCGACGCTCATTTCATCCATTTTTGAGCATCGAGAGTCACTTATGAACTCCACTCACACCACGTGACATGTTCATTTGGTCCCATAGGTCATATTTGACCTCCTAGGACGATAATAGAACTATCAATCTCTCTCTCTCTCTCTCTCTCTCTCTCTCTCTCTCTCTCTCTTTCTATCTCTCTGTTTCTCTTCACCTCTTTCCCTATCTCTCTCTTTCTCTTTTTCTTTATTTACTCTCTCTCTCTCTCTCTCTATATATATATATATATATTTCTATCTCTCTCTCTCTTTCTCTCTTTCCCTCTTTCACTATCTCTCTCTATTCCTCTCTTTCCCTCTCTCTATTTACTCTCTCTCTCTATCTCTCTCTCTCTCTCTCTCTCTCTCTCTCTCTCTCTCTCTCTCTCTTTCTCTTTCCCTCTATCTCTCTCTCTCTCTCTCTCTCTCTCTCTCTCTCACGCACACACACACACACACACACACACACACGCGAGAACACCAAATAACCCCCTCCCCCCCCTTTTTTTAGGATAGCATAGAAGTGCCCTCATATTTCCAAAGGCATCTAAATGCTTTAAAAAAAGGGGAACCCAAATTTTTGGGGACTACGTGAAAAAATCAAGACACCACTCCTCCTTTTAAAAAAATTATTTTATATGAGGAACAAGTGGTTACTATAACTGCCTCCACTAGGCCTTACTTGCCCTCCCCCCCCCCCCCCCCCCCCCCCCCCGCCCCCCACTCAAACCCCCACTCTCTCAAGCCATTCAAAATTCTTAGAGGCTTGGGAAAGCATAGGCCTATAAAAGGGACTTGTATTGAGAGAAAGAGTACATCAAGAAAAGAGAGGGACTATACACATAAGCGTTGCCACCACACCTATCCACATCCCAAAAATGGATCCTTCTACTCAGGTGATAGTTCCCCCCGTTTTTGGTTGTTTTCATTAAAATGACATCAATAACAAGTGCTCTTTTTTGAAAGACACCTGTCTTCCACCAAGAATACTAACATTTTCATGTTTTTTTCATGGTGATGGTGACAGATATAGAAGAAGACCTTTTCTAATGCTCTCAACCACAAGGACCTCAGCTACACTTCCACTCTGTAAAAAATATCCATGTTGTACTTTTTTTGACATTGATCTGATACACATGCATCTTGAGTGGCAATGTTATTATTATTTTGTCTTCTGTGGTAATTTTGATAAGTAAGTACAGTCACCTAATCTCTCTCTCTCTCTCTCTCTCTCTCTCTCTCTCTCTCTCTCTCTATTTCTCTCCCTCTTTCCCTATCTCCCCCCTCCCATCTCTCTCTCTCTCTCTTTCTATTTCTCTCTCTCTCTCTCTCTCTCTCTCTCTCTCTATCTATCTATCCCTCTCTCTCTATTTCTATCCCTCTCTATATCTCTCTTTCTCTCTCTCTTCCTTTTTCTTTATCTATCTCTCCCTCTCTATCTCTCTCGCTCTCTCTCTCTTCCCTATTTCTACCTCTTTCCCTCTCTCCCTCTCTCTCTCTCTCTCTCTCTCTCTCTCCCCCCCCCCTATCTCTCTCTTTTTCTATCCCTCTCTATCTCTCTTTTCCTATTTCTCTCTCCCTCTCTCTATTTCTCTTTCTCTTTCTATCTATCCCTCATTCTCTCTATTTCTATCCCTATCTCTATATCTCCCTCTTTCTCTCATTCTCTCTTTATCTATATCTCTCTCTCCATTTATCTCCCTCTCATTGTAGGTGATCGTCAACTATAACATTCCACCATGGGAGACAATCAAGAAGGGCAATATACTTCTTTCTTTGTTTGTTCTAGGGAAGTACAAAGTGTCAAATATTTACGTCTACCTTGAGCCCCTCATCGAGGAGGTGGAGGAGTTATTGTAACAAGACTTGATTTTGAGGTGTTTTAGTAATAAATTCTGTTTTCTAGGAAGTTTTGGTCGTTTTAAAGTTAGTCCACTGTGTAGAAGGATGTGTGGATTGTTTTCGTCCGATAAAATTTTTTGATCCGGAAGGCACATTCTGGGATTGAAGTGACATATGAAGCGATTGAAGCCTGCGTTATAAGGAACAACTTTGGTTCTTTGAGTGTTTAGAGATTTTGATGTTTTGATGCTCGTTGAGGGCCAAAGATTAAGAAAAAAGTTGGATTTGCTGTTTTTGCATCGTTTTTGTAGAAAATGCTATTTTGCAGGTTGATTTTCAGCAAATCAGAGCAGGCTATGGAAATTTTCCATCACATAGCCGTCGAAGAGCGCAGCGAGGGCAACAAGATTGTGTGAGACGGACTTGGGCTGTTTTGGCTCCGTTTGGGAGTTATGTTCAGTTGAAGACAGATGCAAAAAAAAACCTAACCTCTACATATCGCTTTGCGATCACGTTTTTACCTTGTTCTCGCAGGTATATTGGCGCGCAAGTCGAGTCGACCGAACGCCAAAAATAGAAAAGCAGCTATTTTAAGAGGTTGCAGGCTTTTGGAGGAAAAATCAGAATAGAAGGACGGGTGGTGCGTTTTGGGAGGATTTACCGATCTCTCTTCTGCGAGTGCGAGTGCGAGTGCGAGTGAGACGCTGCATGCAAGCGAATTGAAGCTCGGGGGTGGTCGGGAGGTTCGAGCTCCGTACAACGGAGTGCGCCCATATATTTTGCTCCTCTGTTGTATCAAACACTATCAATACAAAGATTTCTTCCTCTGTTTTGTTGTCTATCTCTATTATTCGGTTCCCGTGACATATATACGCACGATAACATATGTGGACATAAAGTATGCACATAAAAAATTACAAGATGCATGATACGTGATGCAAATGACATGTGTATATACTACATAAAACGACATTTATCAACGTAGTGATATCAATGAGTATCATCAAAGTATTAACAAAATATCATCATTGTATCAATAAAAAATCATCATGGTATCAACGAAAAGCATCATAGAATAATCATTGTGTCAAGGAAACAACGTCATGGCATCACCGAGAATAACCATGGAATGAACGAAACAACATCATGATATCATTGAGAATAATCATTGTACCATCGAAACAACATCATGGTATCACCAAGAATAACCATGGTATCAACAAAACAACATCATGATATCACCGAGAATAATCATTGTATCAACGAAACAACGTCATGGCATCACCGAGAATAACCATGGTATCAACGAAACAAGATCATGGTATCACAGAGAATAACCATGGAATCAAAAAAATATCATCATGGCATCACCGAGAATAAGCATGGTATCAACGAAATATCATCATGGTATCAACGAAAATCACTAGGACCAAAGTACTAACAAAACATCATCATGGTACCATCAAAATCACTATGGTATCAACTATATCTCTAGAAGAATAATTATACGAGAATCAATGAACGAGTATGTCATATAACAAAAGGTCATGTACCAACAGTAGCTCGATAGAATTTGGACAATCATCAACGGCTCGACTGAATCGGAACGATATGTAACTGGCTTCTGCAGCAAAGTTATTTCAGTAACAAATATATGATTGATGAAGAGAAAATATAATTGAGAAGTTTTCAATTATGAGGAAAATCAAAAGCAAAAAGTAAAATTTTCTTTTCAAACATATTCAAAGTACGAGAATGATAACCCAAAATCGATGCACAATTTAGAGAAAATTTCTTCTGCAAAGTTATACACCACATCGATTCCGATGGCTCAAGTGAATGGTTTCTGCAAATCATTTGCAATTAGCAGAAAAAAAAAAAAAAAAAACCAAAAACAAAAGTTGCTTCTCAAGCATGTACGCAGTTCGCAAACGATAACTAAAAATCACTGCAGAATTAAAAAAAACTTCTTTCTGCAAAGTTGTAGACTACATCGATTCGGGTCCCTTTAGCGGGTAGTTTCTGCAAAAGCGTTTCCAATTAGCAAAAAAATCAAAAACAAAAAGCGGATGTTTCTTTTGAGGTATGTACGCAGTCCGCGAACAATAACTCACAATTGGTACAGAATTTGAAAAACTTCCTTCTGCAAAGCTGTAGACCACATCGATTCTGGTCCCTTACGTGGGTAGTTTCTGCAAAATCGTTTTCAATTAGCAGAAAAATCAAAAACCTAAAAAGAAACTTGCTTTTCGAACATGAACGCAGTCCGCAAACAATAACTCAACATCTGTATAGAATTTGAAAAATTTTCTTTCTGCAAAGTTGTAGACCACACAGATTTTGGTCCCTTCATTGGGTAGTTTCTGCAAAATCGTTTTCAATTAGCAGAAAAATCAAAAGAATAAAACGAAACTTGCTTTTCGGACATGTACGTAGTCCACGAACAATAACTCAAAATCGATGTAGAATTTGAAAAAACTTCCTTCTGCAAAGTTGAAGTTTATGGGAAATCATTTCTGATCAGGATAAAAATTGAAAACAAAAAGGTATTGCTCTCATACCATGTTGAGAGAGAAAGAAAGAGCATAGAAATAGAACCCCAAAGTGTGTAGAATACACACATGAGATGATGTATATATAGAGGGGACCTGGGTGCAATATATAGAGAAGCCATATATTGAGTAGCTTCACATATAAGCTCAACAATATGTATACCTACGTGGAGATAATATATGAGATTATTGTATCTTTGTTATGTTGATACCTTTTGATATACATCTTCATTTAATATATAACTTTTCTAAAAGATGTACGGCATCCATATATTCATTGTGTCTATATCTTGACATGGACATAGTATCAAAAGGTCCATTTTACATGGATGGCCATTGTGAATATTATGTACATACATGTGTAGAGATAATATGTCAAATTATTTAGATGCAGGGGCACTATCCATCTATAAATGTATACATGTAGGGACACTATCAATTTATATAAGGGGTGTAATAATTATCCTACACGTTTACACGAAATCATATTGGATCTTGGCTAGATTGGGCGGGCTAGGGAAGCAATGACGAGATGTGTGACCATTATGCCAGGCTATGTTGATATAAGTAGACAAAAGTTTGAGTGCAATAATGACTTTACTATCCACTATCCAACTAGACTATATCGTAGCTCACATATATTGTAATTATTATGTAGCATATACCTCTTGATATACATATAATTTTTCCATTGTAGCAAATTCCGATTGATCTATATATTTGTTTAGTTTTATATAAAATATATGCAAAATCCAACAGATAATTTTATATAACTTGTTATTCTATGTGACGTATATACCGAGTTGTATATATACATGGACATTGTTCATCTATACACGAGGTAACATACAGTGAATGTAGGTTATTGTTTATATCCTATCTCACTATCCAACTATACCATACATGCAATTTTACCATTATTATCATGCACTATATTTGACGTAGGTAATTGCATGGATTATAAACATGTTATCATAATTATTATCGCACGTTATTATTGCTCGAGTATATCTCTAATTAATTTATATCCTATCAAGGTGTTATGTTCATACACCTTGATATACATCTACATTTAATATCAATTGTTCATTGGGCTCGTCGTAATAATTACATGCGGTATCATAATCATTATCATGCACTATCCTCTTAGATCTCTAAAATACACCCTATATATATCTAGTGGATATCAGAAACATGTTCTACATCACACGGAACAACTAAAATAGAGCTTTCATAATTATATTTGTCTAATGTGTATTATCTTGTGAGATATATAGGGAATGTCTAGTGCTAAGTTATCATAAACATGATATTCTAGGTACATATGGAGTTGTATACATACATGGACACTATCCATCTATAGAAGGGGTATTATAATGGTTGTTATCAAGGTTAAATATGTATATCCTAACTCACTAAAGCTCCCCACATTAATATCTTCACACATATATACATATATATCGAGTGCTCGGTAGCTCCAAACACGTGCACGTACATACACATTATCTTAGACATTGATAATAATGTGATAGTGTGGATTGTTTTAATTTGTCATAACTCCACTATTTGAGCCTCCTATTTGAACTCTCAATCATCATCATAACCTAATCTAGGCTATCATGAAGTAGACTAGAGGCTACATCGTAATTATTATCTTGCATTGTTTATATCGTAGGTAGCATATATTGAAAATATATAACAAATTCCTATTGATCTATATATTCGTTTAGTTTATATAAAATATATGCAAACTCTAGCAAGTATGTTTATAGAACTTGTTCATCTATGTGTATATATTGAGTTGTATATATACATTGACATTGTTGATCTATACACAAGGTATCATACTGTGATTGTAGATTATTGTTTATATCCTATCTCACTATCTAACTATACCATACATGTAATTTTTTTATTATTATCACGCACTATATTTGAAGTTATAAGTAGTTGCATGGATTGTTAACATCTTATCATAATTATTGTCGCACATTATTAGCACTCGCTAAGTATTGAGTGTATCTCTAATTAATTTATATCCTATCAACTGTTATGCATTTACCTCTTGATATACATCTTCATTTAGTATATAGTTTTTCAAAAATATGTAGGACATTCATATACTAACTCATTATTCAATTACTAGACTCACGGCACCATGATTATTATCAAACACTATTTACATTGTATATCATAATAAATAGTAAAAACATATATCTGTGTTACAACAACAAATGCAAATGATATGTGTGTATACATGTGGGGTTAATATGGGTACCTCTAAACATGCACGGACACTATCCATCTATTCATGTATACATGTAGGGACACTATAGAACTATGCAAGGGGTAACATATACATTTTAGGTTAGTGTTTATATCGTACATCAATATCCAACTAGACTAGCAATGCCGCTATTATTGTCGAGTGTTGGTTGTATTGTCGCTTGCACATGTTCTACGTACATCACACCATGCAACTATATTTCCCTTTTTTTCTCTATATACATGTAGGGACACTATCAAATTAGCTATGCACATGTTCTCTATTTTTCTCTATATGCATGTAGGGAGACTATGGAACTATGCCAGGGGTAAAATATACATTCTAGGTTAGTGTTTATATCGTATATCACTATCCAAGTAGACTAGCGGTGCCGTTATTAATATCTTTGCTACAACAACCAATGAAAATTATATATACATATACATATGTGGGGACATCTTGGCCTAGGAAAAATTTCTTTTCGATTGACATCTTGTGCTGGTTACACATGAGGTATACAATGTAATGGACGGGTTGTAGCTCTTAGGGCCCAATCACACAAGTCCGCCTCGACGTGCGTGACTTTGAGTTGGCACAATATCATCGGTGCCGCATGTTGTTTGGAAAAGAAAAAGTATACCCAGGGTTACCCCCTCGCCCACAACAAGATAGCAACAGACTTCCAAATTTTGAGGCCCGCAAAAACAACAGAGGGGTTGCGAACCACCAACGTCCCCAGCAAGAGACGCAAGCCATTACAGCTACGCTACTCTGTTTCGAAGTTGGTCCTTACGAAATTAGCAAACTACCTCTCTAATTTGTGGAAATTCCCAAAATACCCCTCAAATTTCAAAGATTGATTGCCATTCAATAGAAGATGCTAAAACTAGAGTTTGAGGTGGTTATGTAGTTTTTGGAGACTATGAACTTCATTATTTGTAAACATAATTGCCCTTTTTTGTAAGGTGCTTACGCTTAAAAACGCCTCTCATTGCTCAATTGTCCAAAAAGAATAATGATTAGAATATCTTCAGGCCACCAAAATAGATACAATGGTATTTTGGAAATTTTTGAAACTTGAGAGGTAGTTTGGAATTTACACAAATTAGGGGGGTATTTTGGCCTTACAAAATGGCCCAATGAAAATGACTGGACTGGCGAACCGTATCTAGGCTCCATGAATTCGACGCTGGCTAGGAGTGGGTCCAGATTGGCTGGCGGCAGACTCTAGCGAACCTCATCAGCCACACACACACACATTGTTGCACTCTCTCTCTCTCTCTCCACGAGTCCAAAGTGAGTCTGTAGCATCATTATGGAGGGCTATTGGGCGCCGTTTCTTGGCTAGTTTGGATTTTCTGATCAAATTTTTTGGCAATTGAATTTATGTGCTTTTGTGATTTTATTTGGTTGCACTGATTCTTTATGTGTGAAGAATTTTCAAAGATTTTTTGGGTATTTTTCAGATAATTTTTGCAATTTTTATATTAATTTTTAGTTAATTCCATTAAAAAAAGATATCCTGTGATCTTTACGAGCTGTTTTGAATGTGTGTTTACAATTTGATTTCAAGCGCATTTGGGCTTTCATTCGTCAAATTTTGAGCGTTTTACTATTTTCGAGGGTCGGGTTGATGATTTTGTCGAATTTGGCATTTTCAGAAAAAACTGCTATTCTTGGTGTGCTTTTGCATGTGGAAAGTATTTGATTGTGATTGCCAATGATTGTTAACGTTGTTAATGTTTCTGGAATGTTCTTGAAATTTTTGGATTTTTCTGGCTATATTTTGGATTTTCGGTTGATTTTTTAGCGTTTCGGCTAATTTTTGGACTTTTTGGAAGTTTGAAATTAAAATAATAGGAAAAAAAACAATTTTCGGGCTTCGACACCATGTCTTGCGGCACATAAAACTTTTGATAGATCTTTACGGTCTATTGGGATAGTTTTCAGCGACATTAAAATACTCTTCTTCTTCTTCTCTCTCTGGGTGAACCCACCCCAACACACACTCGTATCTCTCTCTCTCTCTCTCTCTCTCTCTCTCTCTCTCTCTCTCTCTCTCTCTCTCTAACTCTCTCTTTATCTCTCTAAAATCGCGCTAATTAACCCCTCTCACTTCTCTCTTTCATTCTCTCTCTGCCTATGCCGTTTACAGACTCTCTCTCTCCCTTTTTTGCTCTCCTGTACTTCCTCTATCCTCTTCAACCCGCTGGCTGCAACCACCGTGCGCACCCTCACACTCAGATGCTCCCTTGGTTTTCGAGCCCTCCCCTCTTGTCATGCACCGCTTGCAGTAAACCCACACACACACACTCCCCCCCCCCTCTACCGCTAACAAGCATGCAGGCCCTGTCTTTCTTTCCCTCGCAGACACTGCATCCGACCAATTTCCCACTCTCTCCCTCTGTCGTGTAGTACGCGCCAACAAGCTCCCTCGCTGTCAGCACCCAACTCCCCCGCAAGTCACGCTTCTCTCGACGTCGCTGTCACGCCGCTGTCAGCGTTGCCATCATCTCCGCAGGTTAACGGCTACCAATGCCCATTAGTTGGTTAGGCTAAGTAAAATATTAAAAAATTTTAAAAATGTAAAAACAATAAAAAAGTTTTCAAAAAATTAAAAAGGGTTTAAAAACTCACTAAAACCCATTTAAAAAAATCAAAAAATAAAATAAAGGAAAAAAGATTTTTAAATCAAATAAAAAACATAAAAACAATTTAAAAATCTAGAAATCCAAAATAAAAAATGAAAAAAGGTTAAGGAAAAAAACACCAAAAAATCATAAAAAATAAAAAAAGGATTAGAAAATCACAGAAAAAAAGAAAAACTCATAAGAACTTCACAAAAATATACAAAGCTCATAGAAAATCATAAAAAAATAAAAAATATCACAGATAAATCACAAAAATGTAAAAATTTCATAAAAACTCAAAAGAAATTCAAAACAAAATCAAAAAGTGATCGAAAAAATCCCAATAAATCAAAAAATTTATAAAACCTTTAACAAATTCACAAAAGAAAAAAACACAAGAAATTTATTAAAAATCAGCACTTTTCCATAAAAATCCAAAAAATCATAAAAATACTTTAAAAAAATTAGAAAATTCAAAATTTAACAAAAAAATAAAAAGAAAGTCGTCGAAAGAGCTAGAAAGGGACAAAAAAGAACAAGAAAAAAACTGAAAGAGTTGCACACCGTGCAAACAGCACAAAAGCAAGCAAGTCAAAAAAAGCAAAGCCGTAAAAGTTACACCGCACAAAGCGTACCAGATCAGCCAAAAAAAGCGAGCAAAATGACCAACTCAAAGTCGTTTGAGCGGCAGGCAAATTTTAAAACTTTGCATGATACAAATCGGCTAGTGCAAGTAATTGCATTGGAAATTGAGCTCCCAGTTGGATGAATAGGGGCACAAGTCACAGTGGATTGTAGATTAGGCTATTCAGAGCCCAAATTTACATCATTTCAAAGGCTCAAATCAATTCTGATACTATCGAGCTAGACTTAATCAACTCTTGTGAGTATAAGAGCAGTCAATTGTAAAACTGCTTTGACTAAAGCAGTTTAATCAAAACTGAGCAACAAAAATTTTGCTAATCAATACCAGAATTTTCTAGGAGACAGTCTTCTAGATTCAACCAAAATGGACTCAAGTCCAGCCAAGAATTCAAGTAGAACCGAGCAAGCCAATAGCGTAGCAACACAGGTACAACTGCAGCAAATTTTACAGCTATGTGGCTACAATGGAGATAAAGTCTTATACATAGATTCAAAAGGCCATAGATACTTGATAAGCAGTAAAAGCAACACAGGAGCCAAGATCCTATTGATTAGACTAAAGCCAGATTCAGAGAACTCCCACATGTTCACAGACTTCAGTGGAGCTAAATATTGCAAGCTCAAAGATGAAGTGCAGATAGAAGTGCAGAAAGTCAATCCAAATGTTTATCTAGAAATTTGCACAAGCCAATAAAACATACAGTTGGTGCATCTGCAATCAGGGTCATTGTACATGGTTTACAGTGGTCAAATCTATAGTCGAGAACCAGAATTGCAAGATCCAACAGATCAACCAATAGAAACTAGTCTAATTGGAGAGCCAGGTCAAAGACGGTACAAAAGTCAAGAGGGACCAGTCTACAGCTTGATGCTCATTGTTTTGAAAGAAGATGCCAACAACTTGGTAAGCACAGGAACATGAGCTCCTCTTCAAGAAAAGGTGAACATTTTTTTAAAGATTGTCCAAGATATCCAGACAACAAGGACACATCAACCACCAAGCAAGGTACATAGAAAATTGGAATGCGAATCTCGATGTAAGTGCATTTAATTCATCACTTTTAATGCAATCAGATGATTTTGCGTTACCATTAGAAGCACCAGTAAAAACATTTCAAGTTCAAGATCAGCATAAAGATGCACAAGAACCTGAAAAACTTAAAATTGATTCTTTGAACAACAAATTCTTGCATGAATTTGGTCAAGATGTCCAGATATCACCAAAGGTTGAAAAGAATGTTAGGTTTGTAAATGATTGCATCCACTTCCACAAGTGTGCAATCATTCACGAGTCTAAGGGACACATCAAACATAATGATGTTAGCATTGTATGGTACCCATGATTCATATGCACACTATGTAGACCAAAAAGGGAAAATGTACAAAAAGGATCAACCAGTATTTGAACGGCCCACATACCAACTCATAGAAGTGCGTCCAGTTATAGATCACGAAGGATGGTTCATTTCAAAGGAAATAATCTATTATAGCCCATCTTCTCTAGAGCTAAAGGATATTACCCGAGTGAACCCAGAAATCTGTTCAGAGCCAAACTCTTTTGCATTGGAAATCAAGCTTTGATGTTGTAACCCAACGAGCATATACTTTGATCAAAATAGTCTTAGATATAGAGGAGAGTCTAGCATCTATGATGCCTTGGGTCCTGAAATCAAAGAAGCTCATATCATAGGAGACCCATGGGACAGACAATAATAGGGTAAAGCTAATGCTATCTATAGTTGGACTTGGGAAATAATTTTTCATGTTTCACGGAGATACATAGGAAACTATGCAGAAGGTTTACATATGTCAAACATCAACAATGCTACCCAAAGTGTACCTTCACAATCCCAAAATGTGAGACTAAACCAAAGACAAACAATTTTGAACTCTTATAATAAAGCAGGCTATAGTGATCACCCTAGGAAGGGAGGAGCTGTAAATCCATCAAGCTCATCTTATGTACCAAGAAATGCTACATCAGTTAGAAGCCCTAGAGCCTTTAACCAGTAAACCCCTTCAAGGGAGAAACCATTGAAAGATCATATGGTTGTTGGAAGTTTCTAATTGACCCAGGTTCCCTCAAGATCATTAAGGACAAAAGTTTCAGCTGATCTCCACAAACTAAAGTCAAAAGCTAACAAATCCAATAGTGTTCAAAGAATTGCATGTGATCAATTTCACATATGCATATCAAGATGCACATGGTAACCAATATCAACAAGATCATAACCATGTACAAACCCCTATGGATGACCTGACTGAAGTCAAACACTATCTGAAGATGATACTGTTGGGGTATAGGCGTCTGTGCCTTGCCCGGCCGCCCAGAGTCTGGGCACCCACTAACTTGTATACCTTATACATAGCATAAGTGTATAGGGGGCTGCTCACTCTTGGAGTCTCCCCACCCATATCTATGTGTCATGTGTCTCCTTCTCTCTCTCACTCTCCGTCTGTGGTGCTCCCCGATCCCCTTCAATTGGTATCAGAGCTATGGTGACCGTGGAGAGCACGACGGCTTTGAGAGCTTCGAGACGATAGCTCGCTCGCTCTCGACGGTGGAGTTCGATTGCGGAGTTTCACGGAGAGCGATTTTAGCTTGAGGAGCATTGTCTTTGGAGCTTAGGAGCTTGGTGTGGTCAAGCTTGGTCGAGGAGGCGGTTGCGGCTTCCTTGGTGAGAGGAGCTTTTGAGCTCAGTGGAGCTCGTTAGAGAAGTGCTCGGCGGAGGAGAGCTTGACATTTGAGTGCTTGGATGCTGTTGTGGTAGAGATCTTGCATTGAGAGGACATTGAATCACACAGAGTGGAGCAAGAGCAGGTTCAAGACTGTGTGCAGCTCGTTTTTTGCCATTTTCGAGCTCTAAAACGCAGTTTTTTGCGTAGCTCCGTCATACGGAGTCAGATCTACATGATCCAGGAGTTTAGGTCAGGGTTTTGGCACGCTCCGGACGCGATGGTGATGTCTATTTGCTGAAATATTGCTTTGAATTACAGTAGGTATAGCAGCACGTTTATTTGTGCACTTTCGGGTCCCAAAAACACTGTTTTTGGTATATCTCACACACACAGAGTATTTTCTGCAGCAACCAGCAAATTCATAGGTGTACACAGGTTTTTGGATATGCATTTTTTCACAGATTCACTCATGCGAGAGTGAGCTATGTTGCCATGGTCTTGGCGGTTTATGTATGCCATATATGGATTTGTGTATTTGTTTATGACTGAGATTATTTGAGTGGTACTCCGGCAAGAGCGGGTATGCTCATATGTATGACTTTGTGAGGTGATTCCGGTCGAGTTTATTCCCGGATTGGCTATTGTGGCATATATTATTGTCTCTTTGAGGTTTATTGTTGAGATTTTGCTCCAGTTACAAAGGAGACTCTGCCAAAATTTTGTCAGATATTTATGCGTGATTAAGTCATATTGACTTGTGATTTTGTGCAAGGTTTTGCACGGTTATTGGTGCAACTTTGCATTAGATTTTACAGCCATATTTGCAGACTTTTGTTTGATGCGATTCGAGTCAGTTTAGGGCTGATTTGGTTGACATTGCAGGAGCTCTATTTTGGAGTGTGTCTCACAGGTTTTACATTGCAGGAGCTCTATTTTGGAGTGTGTCTCACAAGTTTTACATTGTGTTTCTGGCCATATTTGTAGACAGTTTCAAGGTGTTGTTGGTGAGGTGGTTTTGCTATCTAGCTTGCTACTTGTGCTCATGGCAGAGACAGGTGATTGATCAGATTGTGACCTCTCACAGATGCGCGTGTTTGATGCGTCAGACTTTGCGGCATGGAGAGAGTGTATGCTTGATGCATTGACACAGCGAGGGTTGCATCGACCATTGAGTGGTGATGTAGGTAGACCTTCAAGCATGTCTGACGATCAGTGGCAGGAGCTAGAGGAGATGGCACAATCTACACTCTCTTTGCACCTTGCGGAATCTGTATATGCTCTTGTTATGTATGAGACTACTTTGAGAGCACTTTGGCGCAGATTACATGAAATGTATGATAGATCTGAGTCATCATGGACTCGTGTGAGACATGTACATTCACGAGCATGCCAACAGGTGACATGTTGGTATTGTGGTCATTCTGGACACGTTAGACGGCGTTGTTTTCGTCGTATGCGACATCGTAGCAGACATGGCAGTCTCAGAGATGTATGTAGTGATGCCATGGACTCAGTTGCTTTGACAGTTGAGGCACATGTAGTGTCGGAGTATACTAGTGACGGGGATGTCACTTTTATCTCGAGCTATGCACGAGATGATATACATGTGGATAGTGCACTCCCTTCGCAGTGGTTGCTAGACGCAGATGCTATGTTTCATGTCACGCCGCATCGTGCATGGTTTTGTAGATATTCTAGCGGGATGCTTGGCAGTGTACGTTTGACCGATAGATCGGTGCATGCGATAGCAGGTGCAGGAGATGTGAGACTGTCATTACCGAGTGGTGCATCTTACTTGTTACGACATGTGCGCTATGTACAAGATTTGACAGTGAGTTTGATCTCGATTGGTCAGCTTAGAGATGGTGGATGTCAGATTTCTCTACGAGAGCGAGATTTTGTGATGCATTTGGGTTCGCTAGTGATTGCGAGAGGTGCCAGGAGTGGTACACGTTACCCATTGCATGTGGATCACGTGAGAGACGGTGTTGTCTCTGTGATCATGCAGCCAGGTAGAGAGCGAGAGAGCAGGCGAGTCTCTTTTGCTCATGGGTTGTAGGGTACTTTGCATGGAGTGCAGAGTAGTGAGCTCGTTGTGCACATAGTTGGGGCACGACTTGAGCAGTCACACAGAAAGGTGACAGAGTCAGATATGCATGCTTTGCTAGTGACTGAGCAAAGCAGAGAGTCAGTTGTGCGAGATACTTCTATGCAGGATAGACAGGTAGAGCGGTCTTGCTCTAGTGAGTCACGACAGGAGGACGTTGTGCAAGAGTCTATGCATACGGAGTTAGAGCATGAGAGCTCTAGTGAGTCACAACAGATTGAGTGGTCATGTTTGCAGTGGATGATTGCAGAGAAGACTGAGATATCAGCGATTATGCAATCATTCCTTTCTATGCTCGACAATGAGCATGGGGATATAGTTGTGCAGGATATGTCTTCCAGCAGACACCTAGAGCAGCTGGTTTGCTCTGAGGTTGCACAACAGGTTGATGCGTCTTTTGCGGACAATCAGGAGATGCATGTGGCTGACACGCCTTGTCATTCAGAGATGCCTATTTCCAGGGATATATATGTTGATGCATGCTCCGTAGAGCTAGCAGGGCCCGCTAGCATTGCATCGGCATTCGGTGGTCTCATGTATGAGATGTTGATCTTGAGACCAGATATTGCAGCTACAGTGGGAGCATTTGCAGTTGGGGTTGTCAGTCATTTGTTGACTGATGATGGCATAGTGCACGAGGGAGATATGCAGGTATTGCGTACATACTTGCAGTACGTGTGTGGTACGTATGGTGGTGTATGGACTTACACAAGAGCAGGACAGCCGGATGCACACGATCACAGCCAGCCAGTGGGCATCGGTTGAGAGCGGTTTTCTCTCACCTTTTGTAGTCTTTAGACTAGGTTCCCTTGCTTAAAGGCACAGTCGCCTTTAAGTGGGAGGTTGTTGGGCTATAAGCGTTTGTGCCTTGCCCGGCCGCCCAGAGTCTGGGCACCCACTGACTTGTATACCTTATACATAGCATAAGTGTATAGGGGGATGCTCACTCTTTGAGTCTCCCCACCCATATCTGTGTGTCGTGTGTCTCCTTCTCTCTCTCACTCTCCGTCTGTGGTTCTCCCCGATCCCCTTCAGATGCAAAGCCTCAAACTACCAGAATAGGTGACAAGAAATTCAAAATCAATGAAAGTTGAAGTCCAAAAGGATACACAAAGGTCACCACCAAAATCTCCTTCAAAGAGACATATTCTGCCAGAAAATACAGTGGATCTAAGATTAAAAGTTACTCAGATGCAGGCGGAGAATGCTCAACAATTGCAAAAAGGTACAATATTACATCCAATGGAGCCAACATTGATTGAAGCAAGTGGTCAAAGCAAAGAAAATGCACATAAAGCTCAACCAAAGGACATGGCCACAACAAAAGAAGTCAATTCAGACACAAATCCTCAGACGATCAAGTGCAACATTGCTAATGAAAACAAAGAA
Organism: Adiantum capillus-veneris; assembly: GCF_014529385.1. Lineage (NCBI taxonomy): Eukaryota > Viridiplantae > Streptophyta > Polypodiopsida > Polypodiales > Pteridaceae > Adiantum > Adiantum capillus-veneris. Next base: position 79,768,622 of record NC_140943.1, read on the forward strand.
AAGTTGTCAAGAGAAGTAAAGCTAGATTTCCAACTAGACAAGAACCTCATATCTTTTGCACTTGGAATGCACTTGGAAAAGATGTGGCCAACCACAGCTAAAAGATTCTCCTAAATTTGTGAGCATATTTGGAGACAAACGAGCAGAATGCTAGGGAATCATCTCCACCACCATTGAAGAAATTTCATAGATAATCATAGCTCAATTCCACGTGATCAAAACAAAAGATATGCACGAGAAAATCATAATGGGAATTCCAATGGCCCGAAAGATATCAGAGCTACAAAATTCAAACATGACGTAGTCATCACAGACAGGGGAGAGAGAGATGAATGGATTACATGACCAAAAAACTTCATAATTGCAAAATGTTCATGAATCATCTTCCAAAAGATCTCTACATGAGGCATCATCCAATTCTAAGCTCATGGCTCCTAAATCAATAAAGAGAGAAACGGAATTGTCATTTGTGGATGCATTGCCTTGATCATCTTCGAGTTTGTCATCCTCCATCTCATCATCTTCATCATCATGACAATCATTTTCACTAAGACTTGCTGTTGCCAGACTTGATTCATCGACCTCCCTCTCCTCTGTTTCCACCTCATCCAAAGTCGTAGGTGGAAGAGGGTCGAAGATAGTCTCCACTTCATTAGTGGAAAAAATGGATTTCCGTCGAGGTGTTACAAGAATTACGAACCAAAGTTTTGGTTGGTGGATTGCTGGATATAGATGACCTATAAAATAGAAGCTCAAAGTGAGTAAAATTGGTATAACTGCCTCTACAAGAAAATAAGAATAAAAAAGGTACATGTCACTCACCTACTCACAATTGTGCGGTAAAACTAAATTGTCATACCTCCCTATGTGATGCACACTGTAGTCCACCATGTAGAGGCCATTCTCATGTCATCTAGACACATTTGCAAACCACTTGCACTCAAAGATGAAGGTATGAAAGGTTCTAAAATTAACCTTTAGTATCCTTTCAATAGTTTCGCAGTACCTGACTTCATCACCGTTTGTGTCAAAGTTGCCCATGATGGAACAATCTATGGTGGTTCTACGCTCGTCAATGTGGCGCATATGAAAGTGATGACCCTTTGACCACATAGAGTTAAAGGAAAGGCACTACAAAATAGAAAAATATATTAATTTATCAAATACATATTAAAGATAATTTCAAGAAATAGCATTACAATATGGTTTAGGTACATGAGTACTCTACCTTTGGTATGCATCCTCATGCATACTCCCATTCTTTGCTGGTGATGCCTTCTCTACGTGCTTTTGCCTCAGTCATTCTCTCATGAATCCACTCTCCACTAATGAGATATGGGAAACATACAAGGCATCTAGGCACTGGGGGTGCCCTCCTTCCTCCATGTGCTTGTTTCCATGCTTCCCTCTCTTGCAAACTCCTTGCCTTTGCCACTATCCACAAGTCCACCCACTTGGTCATAATCTTTGCATTGAGAATACAAACGTTATTGACCACTCGAGATACATTCATATCCATGTTAATTAGTTTCCCCTTTCCACTTGGCAAGTGTGACGTCATCCTTGCATATTCCTCATCTGACCACATGCGAGGCATTGAAGGATCAACTTGTGCCAAATACTCTGATATGTAAACAAATACCTCTGGAACGATCTACCCTTTAGCCATACATGCCTCTGGTTGAGACCGTAGCCGCACAAAATCTTTGAGTCTTTAGAAACCTCTCTAAGAACAACATCCATTGTGCGTGCACTACTCCACATATAGCGATCTCCTCCACCACGTGAACCAAGAGGTGAATTGGACTAAGAAGGACGAATCGAGGAAATGCATCTTCAATGGCACACATAGTTTCTGTTGCAAGTCTTTGTGCAGCAGGGATAACTTCTATTTTGGTTTCCTTGGGGATCACAAATTTGCAAGAAGACACACAAGGATACATCAAATGCTAGTTGAAATTATTGTGTACATAAAAAAGGTGTGGTTGAGTGGAGTCTTATGGTGTATCTTACTAGCTCTCCTAGTTTGAAAATAGAGTCCTTGACTTTCTTGTCCCAACATATACACATACTCACCGCCGGTAGAATGAACTACAATGTAAATCAGGGGAAGGGAAAGTGAGTGATAGCCATACACACAAACTATAGATAGAATAGGGAGTATGAAGATTACCTGAAGCATCTTGTACCAATCATGGGACTCCAACCCATACAATTGAATGCTTCCACCCTTCTTCGCTGTTGTGAAAGCTCCCTTTAGCGACCTCATGTATCCTGTTGGTGTGCGAATAGAGGCAATGGTACCCGTCACCTTGTCTAATTCTTCTTTGTCTAGCATCCACGGTGCTTTAGGCAACACAATATTTCCATTTGGGGCACGACATGGAGTAGCAAACGCGGGGAGACATTTTAAAAGCCTCAAATCCTCTCTCGCACCCAAAGAGTCCTTCTTGCCAATAATGTGGTCCCATAGTTTTTGGGATACATTCTTGAATATGTGCATGGGATCCACGAGGTGTTGTATTTTTAAGTCCTTCCAATATGGAAGCCTTAAAAATATGAAATAGCTTGACATATCTTTTAGTGGAGGACATGAAGCCGGATTTTTTTTGTGGTGTTCTTCACAAATGGTTGCCCAATCTGCCATCGTGAGCTTTAGAGGGGTCTTCCCATTTGTTGGAGCCTTGTGCTTGTTATGCCCTTGGGGTAAGAAATGATGGTTCTTTGGATAGATTACCTTGAACTAAACTCCGTCACGCTATCAGAAATTTTACGGCCAACTAAGCCTCGCGTGACCATAGCCTTGGTACGAGATGTTCTTAATCAAAGTATACTATATCCCCGCAAGTATGAACGTCTCCATAACAATCGTAATATCCTTATATGTATGCATTAACATTACCAAGAGCTCGAACTAGGAAATGAATATCTCAATAAGTTAGAACAACTAGTCTAGTTGGATAGTGTGTACAAGTATAGATATATAGTGTGGAGATTGGAGATTGCTGAGCAGGGTTCTACGTTACCAACTGTGGCATCATGTGCAAAAGCCAAGATTTTCAACCTAGAAAGGGTAAATTGAGACCCGTGTAAATGCACTCTAAATTGGCACATGGTTTTTTTGGTAAATTTGGAAGTGCGGGGCGTGGCAACCGGGGTCTATTGAGTCGGACTCTATTGACAGTAGTGTTCGAAAAAAATGTGTCTCAGCTTAAGATTGTGTCATTTTCAATTCCACCCCGAGATAGAGAAAAATAGTTTTAAAACCCAAAAAAAATAAAGCAAATTTATAAAAATTTCCTCTTGGTAAATTCAAGAAAAGGAGTTTTGCATGTGTGAAAAATGTTGAGCTACATATAGTATCTCTATATATAGCACCCTAGTCCCCTCTATATAAATGCATCTCATGTGATCATTAGACACACTTTCGGGTATGCAATTGTGGAGTCATCTCTCTCTCTTCTCTGTAGTCTCATGTCTGGTCTTCGAGTTCAACATGGTATCAGAGCGCACAATTCTCAATACAGCTAAGTATATTTTATATTTCTTTTGTTTGCAATATGAGGTTTTCTTGTTAACTTTCTTGTTATCATGCAGAATGTTATGGCACCCGTGCTAAGGAGGCTTTGATTATAGAAGCGGAAGAGAGAGAGGCAGTGCTGCAAACATTAACACGTGCAGGTTACTGTATGCACGCGAGAAGAGAAAATTGACAGAGAAGCAGCTCTGCAATTAGTCCAAGATTTGCTGGTATGGTGCCTTCAAACCGTTAAGGTTTTGGAGAGCTGCTATCTTCAAACTTGTTTGGAGTGTAATTTTTTGTAGCCATCGAAAGAGCCAAGGATGGCATGTTGTAAAGCAAGAGCTGCCAAGGTGGCGGCAAAAGCAGAACCTCGTGTTGCTGCCCAGTTAAGCACAGTGATGTTGTCATAGCGCAAGGCTACGCAGGTGGTGCTGGAGCACTGCAGCGCTGCCTTGCAACATCCACAGTCGACACTGAGCCATGCTGCAAAAGCAATCCGACTGCATAGCCCAAGCGGCTATTATTAGGCATTGCAGATATTAGCCATGCGAGATTTTAAGATAATATAACGTTATTTTTATAGCTTCTTGCCCGATTTGGTGCTATCTACTTTTCGCGCTACCCCGTAAATTTCTTTGGGGCCATATATAAACTTTGCTATAGGTTTTTAATCAATAAATATCGCAAAACAGACTGCAGTGCTTCCTGTGTGTGTCTGTGTGTGCAAACACCCACTCATGCTCACAATGGCCTGCAACATCCAGCAATCCGAGTGCATAGCCCAAGTGGCTATTATTGGGCATTGCAGATATTAGGCATGCGAGATTTGGCAGGCCACGCTGCTCATGTGTATATTTTAATTTATTTATTTAGTGCTGCTGTAGACCCTATTTTTGAACATGTAAGAAGCACTAGCGAGCAGAGGTTATCTGTATGCAGGCGACTGCATCTACAAGAAGTATAAGGTGCTACCCATAGGTGCGCAAGGAAGAATTTTGTTTAACATAATGTCAGCAATAGAATATAGTAATAGTAATACTATACTCAATTGATTTTCTTGTGAGTTAATGGATGAACATGATGACAAAGTTGAAATAATGTGGTAATGGCTCATTGTTGCTACCTTAATAGAAATTTGTGTTGTACCTCCTCATTGGTTCGACACACATAACCTTAGTTCACACCTCTCGTTGGGTGTTGGGTCAAGTTTGATGGCCTAGAGTCTCTGCACATGCTGAAAAATTAGATGCTTTATCTACAGCGAGTGAAACTGGCTACTTTTTCGTCACTTCTACGTCAAAAGATATTTAAAAGTGATTTTATCATCGGTTGCTTCTGATTGTCAACTAATCTTGTTATTAGTGATTACAGGTATTTCTTTGTTACCAATTATGACCATGGTTCCTAATGATAGTGACAACCTCGTGATGATTATCTATAGTGGTAAAGTTGATGCAGGGTATTTTGAGCCTGCATGGTTACAACGTGGATCTATGGTACTTTGAACTGCAATATGGTAACGACGTGGATCTATATTGTCATGTTTTTTACTTATTTATAGAAAGCGTCTGTGATGCCAAGGTACGTGACACCATAAAGATTATTGGTATTTCAAAGTTTTTCTTTATTGAAAGCGTCTCTAATTCCATGGTGAGTACCATGATGCCATGGTACGTGAACCCATGATGATTATTTTGCATCAATTCAACTGTATATATAGGGTTATTAAACACCCTTGAAAGGGCACATTGTAAAACAGGAGTGATGTAGCTCCTTTAAACATTGTAAATGTATATTTAAAATATTTTAATATAACGGTGGGTATATAGAGAGCTGTGGATTTTTCCCTTGAGCCCCCAAGGGTTTTTTCATCCAGAGTTAGGGACCTTCATTTGAGTGGGGGTGTTGAGCTACATATAGTATCTCTATATATAGCACCCTTGTCCCCTCTATATAAACGCATCTCGTGTGATCATTAGACACACTTTGGGGTATGCAATTGTGGAGTCATCTCTCTCTTCTCCGTTGTCTCATGTCTGGTCTTCTAGTTCAACAAAAAAATGATTTTTTCCTTGAGAGCCTAAAATAGGAATTGAGGGTGGGAATCGAAAAACTACCCCTGCTTGCAAATTGTCCTCCCCATAGCTGGCTATTGTGGGCCACCCCACCAATTAAGGCTCACTTTCGCCAAGAGCCAGTTGCTGTGCGCACCTACTTTTTTCCCTCTGTCTCCATGTGCAGGACGTGCTAGCTGCCACAACTATTCTGCACCTTAGTAGTAATGTTGCTCCTAAGTAGCTGGTTCTTAGCTTGCCGGTCCAAGCTGGAATAGTGAACCCTATTTTCTTTGTAGCCTATAGCTGATCGCCTAGCATTCGCCGCCATGAGAGGTCTAAGCTCTGCGTCAACAGGTGGTTGCGTGTACTTGAAAATATTGTACGAAGAATATTTCGGCGGCTTTTTCACACCAGCCATATCTCTTGATCGCAGAGAGGTGCACGCATCAACAGAAGTAAGGCGCCTCTCCATGACGGCAGTCTGTGTGCAGGATGCCATCTCTTGTTTGCAGCTTATTAAAAGGGAGTACGTCTACCTGTAGAAATGGAAATTATTAGGAAGCCCTTTAATGGGATCGAAGAACGCCGTGAAAAGCAGGCTCACGCGTTTTAGGCTACGGAAAAACGGCTAGGAGGAGAAAAGCAAACGACCTACTTGAAGTAAATACCATATTTATGCATTTTGTTGTTCCTTTTGGAAATGTGGAAATTATAAAAGGTTTAAAAACCACTAATATGTGCGAACGATTTTAAAAAAGTCATTAATAGTAGTAATCTGAGGCGATGCCCTCTCAGAGGTTGCGTGCCATTGACGAGGAAGGCTTATGCAGATGCTCAGACAATAGTTGGGAAGCCACGTAGGCGCAGCGAGCTGTAACACAGAGCTGCAGAGGTCACGAGGGAAGAGTATATTTTTTTAGATTAAGCGAGGCTTGACGTTGCAGCGTGGGACATTAATGGGGATGGCTTAGGCCAACAGTCGTAGAGTAGTTGTGACGAGACACGGGAATACAACAAGTGAATAACAGAAATTTGCAAGTACACAGAGTAGACGCAGGAAACTAGAGATGTATATATGAAATCAATTCCCGAGTACAAGAAGATCGTAGCTCGTATCAACCTCCCGACCACCCCCGAGCTATCTCACTCTCAATCTCACTCTCAATCTGTGCACAATTCTCAATCTCACTCTCACTCTCACTCTCACTCTCAATCTCAATCACAAGGCGCCTTTCTGTAGAATAGCCTTCTTCTCCATAGGGTGTCTTCTTCACGCTATGCCAAAAGTGGCTATTTTCGTCCTTCTCTTAGTCTTTAGCAAAAGTGGTCCAAAATAGGTTCCAAAAAGAGACGTCCTGCATTCAAACGCATAAGAACCACAAAACACAACCCACACTCGCAAGTTAGCAATTTTAGAAACTTTTTTTTTTTTAAAGTCCACAATTTCTGGCCATTTTCAGCGAGCCATAACTCCCAAACGGTTTAGAATTTGACCGGGTTTGTGTGACATGAATTTGTTCGTCTCATTGAGCTCTTTGAAAGTCGTGAGAGGCGAAAAATCCATATCCTGCTCGGTTTGCCTGAAAATTTACTTGAAAGTCAGCACTTTTCACAAAAACAGTCTAAAACAGCATTTTCTCACTTTTTCTCTAATCTACGGGCTGAAACAGGCATCAAAATGTAGGAACCAGCAAAAACACAAAGAAGCATTATTTTTCCTCGTGTCGAGGCCTACAAGTGCTACATACAAAACTTTTCCAAATTTTGACCATAGTACCCTCGAAACTGGATCCCGAGGGGTGTCCCGAGTCAACATTTGAAACCACGAGAATGATTAAAATGAAATCCTGTACTGTGGAAAAACACTGGAATGAACAAAATGTACTCTAAACAAAAATATTCATCAAAACTTTGCAGAATAAGTTCTATTACAGTAGTTCACACGATTTGGTGAGAGATCGAACAGTATGTCCTAACGATTTGTAAAAAATGGTTGATAGCTAGAATCTGGGCAGATCCCAGGTGGAGTCCAGCCAAACTAACACGGCGCAGCAAAACGAAATCGCAGACGCACAGTCACTGCATGGAAAGTTTGTAGCGACTAGCAGCTCGAGTGCGCCATGGAAATAGAGTGCATTAGATATAAAATAGAGTTCGTGGTTCGTAGGTCTATAGGGCGACTTCCACGAAGGCGAGCCTGACAGGAGTCCTATCGCAGGTGCTCTTTCTCTCTCTCTCTCTCTCTCTCTCTCTCTCTCTCTCTCTCTCTCTCTCTCTCTCTCTCTCTCTCTCTCTCTCTCTCTCTCTCTCTCTCTCTCTCTCTCTCACAGGGTGGTCTCAAAAGAGCGTAGCAGCAGAAACTCTGAGTGTTCGCTCCCTGTAAAATTTGCCAGTAGCAGTATGTCCTAACGATTTGTAGAAATCCCGAGTGTTCTCTGTGTGCAGAGTGTGCGTGTGTGTGTGTGTGTGTGTGTGAGTGTGTGAGAGAGAGAGAGAGAGAGAGAGAGAGAGAGAGAGAGAGAGAGAGAGAGAGAGAGAGAGAGAGAGAGAGAGAGAGAGAGAGAGAGAGTTATTGATTTTTTGTCACGGGAACCGAATAATAGAGATTGACAGCAAAAGATAGAGAAAGAGATCTTTGTATTGATGAATCTTTGTAGAGTTTTGATACTACAGAGATGCAATTGAATATGGGCGCACTCCGTTGTACGGAGCTTGAACCTCCCGACCAAACCCGAGCTTCAGTTTGCTTGCATGCAGCGTCTCACTCGCACTCGCACTCGCACTCACAGAAGAAGAGATCGGTGAATGATCCCCAAACGCACCACCCGTCGTGCTTTTATCCTTCTTTTCCTCGAAAAGCCTGCACGATTTTCGCACCAAGTATACCTGCGAGAATAATATAAGAACGTGATCGCTAAGCGATCTGTAAAGGTTAGATTTCTATCATGACACTTTGCACAGATCCTGTTTCACACATTGATTTCTGCATCGCCTACAAAATAGCCAAAAGAACATACTCGTGCAACCAATTCAACATGATAATCAAAGTACAAAACATAATTATATACCTTCATGATGTCAATTTCCATACTCTACCATGAAGAAATAATCCACTTCTTGGTTGATAGCAGGGAGAACTGTATGATGTTGTATGTCTGCATGTCCCTGTGTACACTGCACTGCTGCTGCCTTCTGTTTGTTTTCATCATAACTTTTACAAACGAACTTAGAACAGAGCAATCCAGGTACTCAAAACGACGGGAATAGGTTTGGTCTATAAGGCATCGTAGACAGAATTGCAAAACACGTCTCTGTTTGGCTAAAAACGCAACTTTTAGGTCGCAACTCATAAAACCTCTATTTTTTGGTCTCCACTACTTTTACAACTTATTTTAAGCCTACCCATGCATTTTAAGCTAAAACACATAAATATAACACATTGATATTAATAAAAATGTCAATTTTACTGTTCATAGACAGACTATCTGTTATTCATTAATCTTTATCAAATCCGTCTTTAGTGTATTATTTTTTTTAAAAAAGAATATATGTTCTCTCTTAATATCTCAACTCATTCATATAAGCTCTATTGAATAGACTATTCAACAATCTTTCAAATCGTGCTAACGAAAGATATGTCCTGCTACATTCTTTTCGACTTTAAGAACTTCAAAGACTAGTCCTATTACATTTTTACAGCAGTATGTCCTAACGATTTGCAGAAATCCCGAGCGTTCCCCCTGTGTGCATTGTGTGTGTGTGTTAGTGAGAGAGAGAGAGAGAGAGAAATTGATTTTTACAGCATGTCCGTTCATCTGGGTACATGATGTGAGGGTTATATTTTAGGTTTTTTAAAGAGGACAAAAGCTTGCTTAAAGCTTTCTGTGTGGCAGTAATGGTTCTTTTTTTTCTTTATTTAGAGAGAGCACGCATACACAATGGCTTCGTTGAAAAATAGTGCGAGAGGTGCGGCCAATAGCACGAGCGAAGAAGTCATCCCCGTTAAGAGGAGGGGGCGTCCTCGAATGACCATAAAGGAGAGGTCCTCAAACGAGTCGAAGAGGCTGAAAAAGTTAATGGAGGTGAGTGTGACAATCTCTGTGAGAGGGGAGGACATATATACATATCTTCTTCCACGCGTTGAAGAATTCTTACAGAAGGAGACATTAGCGGGGATGTGCGCAGTGGAAAGAGGAGGCATTGTTTTCCATTTGCATTTCTAGATGGTGGTTTGTATGCTGTCGTCGTTGTCTTTTATTGCCATCAGCAAGAAGCTGAAGTCATACTTGGGTTGGGACAAGGAAGGGCCGGCAGGTGCGAACATCCTATGCAGAGCTCTAAAGCAGAAAAATATAAATACCTTCCAGGGGATGGTAGGCTACGGCATGGAGGACAAAGGGGAGCCGCACTTCCAAAAGCTGACTCACAATGTCATTGTTGATGATATCAACAAGGGTGTAGATTTGTATACCCTTTACAGTGTAGACAACCTCAAGAATAGGGTACGCCTAACACCGAACAATATTTTCGACCGTGCTGCAATGTATTGGAAGTTCAAAATGCGGCACCCTCTAGGGAACGATTTCTTGTCCACCTTGCACATCATGGTGCGTACCGAAAAATACTACCCTTCATCATCATGGATCATTCCTTACCAAGGCCGAAGAATGTACCTGAAAGAGATAAGAGCGATGTGGCACTCCATGGCTTTTCCCTCAACCGTGACTTACCACGACATAGTCATCATTTTTGTGGCCGATGACTTGTACGCCAATGCACAACCAAGAGCCGATTGGTTTTGGTCCCGATGGGATGCTATAGAAAGGGTGGCATCATATTATTCTTCTTTCTTTTCCATCCGTTCATTGCTTTAGGTACTTGTCACTATCTGTGAATAGCAAGGAGCTTACCGATACGACCGCATTTAAAGAGACCAACGTGGACGATCCAAAAGCCAATTTTATTATCATTGATGACAGTGATGATGATGACGAGGGCACACAGATAGGCAATGATTTCATGCCTCTTGTGCATCGCACAAAGTAAATACTTGTTGCATCTTGAAGGTTTATAATTCATGACTATTTCTTTTCCTTGAATCTCATTTTTTTGCCGTTGGATTCTAAATGTTGGGCTCATTCTTGTTTATGAAAATCGTAATGGAGGAGGGGGGTCATTTGAATGTTGTGGAGGCCATTGACACACAGGACACGTTAGAGGGAGTGGAGGAAGGTCTTGCTGAAAGATTAAAGGAAATCCTGCTACAGTTTTGGATTGAGGTCCATGGCCATGACAATGGCACCCTTAAGTCCTTCAAAAAAGAGTCTGAAGAGTCAATAAAAAATGTAGTTCAAGATTGTCAAGTATATGTAGCGGATATCCAAGTAGCTCAACTAGAGGAGCAAATATTGTCATTACGCAAGGAAGTTTCATCTTTAAAAGTGCAATTGAATAAATTGAAAGCACTTGTGATAAGACTCAATAATGTAATCGGACATTTCCATTCATGAATTTAATCTGATTGCTCTTCGTTCTCTATCGAATGTGTAATTGTCGTTTCTATCTACTTGTCATGACACATCAACTTGAATTTATGCCTTACCAGTTTTTATGACTTGTTGTTTGTTATGGCATTCCTTTACCTTCAAGATTCCTTGGCATCTTGAAAGAAATAAATTTATTTTGAAGTCTATCAGTATGTACCAGTATGAGAAAAACATTTTCAAAAACATCCTTAATGAGAATCTTGCCTAGATTTCTGGAGCAAGATTTTGAAGGGTGAAAGAATAGGAAAGGTGAACTGTAGTTTGCATGGGAGAGAAACTGCACTGTGACGACTATTATAGCTCTCTCTCTCTCTCTCTCTCTCTCTCTCTCTCTCTCTCTCTCTCTCTCTCTCTCTCTCTCTCTCTCTCTCTCTCTCTCTCTCTCTCTCTCTCTCTCTCTCTCTCTCTCTCTCTCTCTCTCTCTCTCGGGCGCGGACTTACACACACACACGAGAAAGGTGATAGATGAAAAAGCGAGCAGTGCCAAGGTCTATGGGCATGTTGTGTGGCGTTAGGTACGCAACTTGAGCTCTCTCTCTCTCTCTCTCTCTCTCTCTCTCTCTCTCTCGTATAGTGATGTTGGGGATGTCTTGCAGACACGCTTGTGCTCGTGATCAATATAGCACTAGGGGCATGTTGAAGGAGGAGGAAAATATAGCTTAGGCCACGAAGCGTTTGGGGGGATATTCTTGGCTATTGTATTTTCATTTAGGGTGAGCGAGTAGGAGCTAGCAGCTACGATCCAAGAAAGGGAAGATGGTGTCAGGGAGGGTAAGGCAACCCTCCAAGGGCACGATGCAAAGCCTCCATGCAAGGGAAGATGGTGTCAGGGAGGGTAAGGCAACCATCCAAGGGAACCATGCAAAGCCTCCATGCATGGCTAAGAAAGCTCAAAAAGGAGGAACGTGGGGTGGAAGGCCTGCACAGAGTCGGGAGTTTGGAACCAGCCAGGAGAGACTACCCTTGCATGAACAAAGGCCACAATGCGACCTGCATGGATTCGGGTTGGGCTTGCTCCCAAAGAGAAAGTGCCAATCCACGCTTGACAAAGATAGTCTCTTTGGTGGCTGCAACGAAGCAATGTACGCAGAGCAACAAGAGGATTTTATTACTCTCTCTCTTTGTCTCTCTCTCTCTCTGCACTTCACCATCGCTACAACAGAGTAATGCTTTTGTTTTTTTTTAATGTTTCTTGTCATCCATCTTGGAAAGATGTCGTAGGGTAAAAAGGGATCCTCTACCCGCTAAGTAAGATTGACTAATGACTAAGGCTTTATCTCTTCTACCTCATAGTCGAGGATGACTATGATTTCAAGAGAGAGGTAATGTCATAAAATATAATATCTAACCAACCCAAATGATTTTAACTCGTATTAAACTGATCATTTAATGTGGGAGAATATACGGGAACAAGGGCTAGAATATAGACATGTGCTTACAGATCTATCTCAACACGGGGCCAATGGTAAAGGGGTTTCAAATCAGAGATGGTCTGTGAGCGAGCAAGGCTAACCAATGGAGATTAGAAGACCTTAGGGTTAACTTCATTAAAGACCTCCAAAGGTTAGTGTAAAATTCCTTTGACCTTAGATAAGCTAGCTAGATGAGCTTGAGGTGGGAACCCGGCCCAAGCTTAAGGTGCTTTTCGTGCTTGATGACTAAGGTGGTTGAGGTGTTTGACGTGCTTTCTGACTAGGGAGCTTGAGGTGCTTGTGGGAACACTACCCAAGCTTGAGGTGCTTTGTCATGCTTGCTGACTAAGGTGCTTGGGGGTAAAGTGTGCAAAAGTCAACAACTATCCCTACAAGGAGGGGGCTAGAGAGAGAACACACACACCTCACACAAGGTAAGCTTGGTTCAAAGAAAGTATATAGGATACTTGTCAAGTTCCTCTTCATGTTGCCCTTATGGTGTGAATAAAGCCTATTGGTTGGCCTCCCAAGGGGTCCAATGATAAATTAGTTAAGTTCAGTAATTGTTTTAGCATTTATCAGGTCCTCTCTCTCAAAGGGGAGAATGAGACACTTGTCCCAAGGCTAACCTTGTTGCTTGATATACCCCTGCATGTGATTCACTCGACTTGGAGAGGTCCAGTGATGGGGGGTCGACCAAAAAAATCTAGGGGGTTTTTTGAGGGGTATACTCTCCCACACACACTCACACACACCCTAATTGTGTGAATTGAAAAGTGCAAGATCTCCATCTCCTTCTTCAAGCTAGTAGAGAAGTTGAGAACTTACACCAACACTCTTGGCTATGGAATGCAAACCCAACCAAGAGCCATGCTTCAATGCTTACATTTTCCATCTTCTCCATCTTCATTACTATGCTATTATGTATGCTAGCAAGAAGAGTGATGATAGATGAGGAACTAATTCTTTCTCCTATGAAATGTTTCTTCTTCCTCTTCTCTACCCTCATTCCTCGCTAGCTCTCTCCACCTTCAAGGGTGTTTGAGGCCTTGGGATGGAGGCTTGGGATAATTAAAGATTTCCACAAAGTTTATGTTATGCTCATGATGCATGAAGATTTCCATCTTGATTGCATCACCTAGGTCACAAGGAACACAAAGATTGTATTGTTCCAAGTCTCTCTTGATGGAAGAAACTATAATACAAATGCCTATTGGAGGGGGGACCAGCTCCACATAAATCTGGTCCTCAAGTATTGTCATGTTCTCTAAACTCTCTCTCTTGCAAAATTATTGTTCATGCCAAGTTAACTAAATGCTATGTTTATGTTGCTACCATCAATTAAGTTCACCCTGTATGCTCACAAAGTAATTTCACAAAATTACTTTCTCTAATTTCCGCTACTCTCTAAGTTAATAGGCCATTTTCCTTACACACTACAAGAAGCTATTCATATTAGCGACGCTCACACAGCGACGCTCAAAAAAAAAATTCCCGGCGTCGCTATGAGCGTCGCAAATTTACTCGTAAATTTGCGACGCTCATAGCGATGCCGGCTGGGCTAAAAAAATAACAGAGAGCGCCCAAAAACTCAGATCTCAGATCTGAGTTTTTCGGCGCCCTCAAGCAAGAGCAGGTAACGCCCTCTCTCTCTCTCTCTCTCTCTCTCTCTCTCTCTTTCTTCTCCACACACACACACACACACACACACACACACACGAGGAGAGGAAGGAGAGCCAGGTATGCTCCTTCCCTCTCCTCACTCTCATGTTCCCGTCCCCTCTTTCTCTCTCCCTCTCTCTCCCTCTCTCTCTCTCACACACACACACACACATAGTGTTTTAGAGAGAGAGAGAGAGAGAGAGAGAAAGAGTACAAATAAAAACAAAAACGCACACACACATACATAAACAAATAATGCACACATACATTGAGAGAGGAAGAGAGAGAGAGAGCATGCATAAACAAAAAATGCACACATTGAGAGAGGAAAAGAGAGAGAGAACATGCATAAACAAAAAACGCACACATTGAGAGAGGAAAAGAGAGAGAAAACATGCATAAACAAAAAAACGCACACATTGAGAGAGAAAGAGAGAGAAACTAATTTAACGTCGTAGGAAACTAATTAAAATTAAAAAACCTAAAGATCTAGCCGACGAGGAGTTGAACTCAAGACCTATTATTCAAGAGGTAAATGGCATAACCAATCTATCATACTTGGCATGGGTGATAGAAAGGTTATACCATTTATCTCTTTTTATTGGCACACACATCCACACACGCGCACACACACAAGAAGAAGAGAGTTATAACGTCGTAGGAAACTATCCTAAAAGACGTTAAAGATTAGGTTAGATGTAGACTTACGTTAAATTAGATTTAGGTTTATTTAAGTTAAATTAGATTAGATTTAGGTTTATTTTTAATTAGATTTACGTTTATTTACGCTAGATTTAGATTTACGTTATATTAGATTAGATTTAGGTCTCCATAGACTGCGATGCCTGCATGAAGTGGGTGAAGAAAGCCCTCAATGGAATATAGGGTATTGCTGCCTTCACTCATGGTGGGCTCCGTCGATCCAAAAGTACTTCAGGGCGGATCTTCAGGGCGGCAAGAGTCACTACATCCCCGACAATGACCATCTAGACAACCTCTAGTCATTCAACAACAACTTCAAAGTTAGTAACAAGAGCAGGAACGGTCCAAAGGCCAGGGCCAATTGCTGTCGTCAGATGTGGATGGAGATGAGGCAGCGTCACCGCCGAAAGTTAACTCTCACATCTTTAGTGATGAGAATGCCAACTCTTGCCGAGTTATGTGAAAAATTATGTGTTAAATCAATTTTAAGGTTCTTATAATCCCTGTTAGTTTAGTTCTTTGTTTTTAATATAACATAATTTACGTTAGATTTAGATTTATGTTATAATAGATTAGACTTAGGTTTATTTAGGTTTACCCACACACATACACAGACACACAAGAAGAAGAGAGTTTTAACGTCGTAGGAAACTATCCCAAAAGACGTTAAATATTAGGTTAGATGTAGACTTACGTTAAATTAGATTTAGGTTTATTTTTAGTAAGATTTACGCTTATTTAGATTTACGCTTATTTACGTTAGATCGAGTCCACACAAGAATTACTTACGGTTTAGGGTTTAGAGTTAGACGAACAGTGAAAAGATCTACTGTGAAAAGATGTTAAGATGCTGTGAAGTGCTACAGCTAGAGAAGAGGCAAAGGGGTTTTGTCCACTACATGGAGTATCATGTAGATGTGGGTCTGTAGATTTCTTGTACCCACAAATATAGGTATTGACCAATAAAGACAAGATTATAACCCGGTGGTTCTGATCTCCGTGCACCTCTAGACCGAGGTGTGCGGGGATTGGACATGACTAGAGAATGTGAGGTAGAGAGAGAGAGAGAGAGAGAGAGAGAGATAAGACGAAGAATGCCAATAGAATATTAAATTTGTTGTCTAGGTTATAAGATTTTTATCGCATTATGAGTAGTGACGAGGATGTGGGACCGTCCAACAGAAACACCTATCTCTCAACGAGGGTTTTATGTCCTTGTAATCAATGCAAGCATGCTGTGCGACGGACAAGACGTGTTTCTTTGCAGCACGTTCATGAATTTGGCGAGTTCGATTCATCTATTATCGATCAAGTTGTTGCCAATTATAACTCGTCGGACTCTGACGCTGGCCAACAAGCAGCAATCTTGCAACCCAATAGACGTGTTCGCAGGCGCTTTGGTCAAGCAGCATATGTGAGGCCACAAGATGTAGCCTCTGACAGCTCGGGGGATGATCATGCAGAGCACATTCCCAACGAGGCAATGTTTGGCCCGAGATTGATGAAATGATCGAGACGATCATGGATTCAGAAAGGCTTATCTATGATGATATGAAAAGTGAAGCCGATACGCCATTGTATAATGGAGCATGTATGTCTAGATTGAAAGCACTCCTGGTTCTTCTCAACATGCAGGCAAAGTTTGGATGGAGTGACACTAGCGTCACAGCGCTTTTCAGGTGATCTATTACAATTAGTTTACTTTAATAAAACTCTAAATGTATAATGATCTGATAGATTTTTACACGACTGTATCGTATTTTTATGTTGTGTAGATTGCTTAAAGAGCACATACTACCAGCTGACAATGTGATGCCAGATTCCCGAGATGAAGCAAGAAAGATTTTGCGAAACTTGGGGATGGATTACAATTCTATCCATGCTTGTCCTAATGACTGCATTCTTTTCAGAGGGGAATACATAGACATGGAGAAGTGTCCGAAATGTGATTCCGAAAGATATCGAGTAGATCTCCACGGGACAAAAATTCCACAAAAGGTTTTGTGACATTTTCCTCTGCATCCTCCCATCAAGCATTTCTTCGAATGTAAGTCCATGGCCGCCCTAGCATCATGGCATGAGGAGAATAAATCTTCGGATGGTGTGCTACGAATTCCTGCAGATTGTGCAGCCTGGAAACATATAGATGGAACATGGTCGGATTTTGCCAGGGAAGCTCAAAATTTGCGCTTAGGCCTGGCTATGGATGGCGTAAATCCATTTGGTCAAAGATCAACATCTTACAGTGTATGGACCGTTGTCATCGTCAACTACAACATTCCCCCGTGGTTGACTACGAAGAAGGGTCACCTATGGCTAAGCTTGATTGTGCCAGGGCGATATAAAGTGGAGAATATGGATGTGTATCTTCGTCCACTATTGGAAGAGCTACAACAATTGTGGATTGGCATAGAGGTGGTGGATATGAGCTGACACACAGGACGACGGAATGCTTTGATCAGAGGCATTCTAATGTGGACCATGCATGACTATCCCGGGCTAATAGAATGCTCAGGTGATCTATTGACACTCCTCACTCAAACACTGTAAATCTTGTTTTTTCCCATAGTTGATCTATTATCATGTGTATACATGCAGGGCTTCAAACAAGCGGATACAGAGCATGTGTCACATGTGGACCTAGAATGAATGCACGTAGGGCGCCCTCACTGAAGAAGCAAATCTACGAAGGTCATCAAGCGTATCTTCCAGAGAATCATGTGTTACGCAACGGCTTTTTGGGAAGAGAGCCACCAAGGATGTCTGCACAAGCATGGTTAGAGCAGAAGGAGATGTACGATGACGGACTGCCTCTAGGGATGAAGAGACTATATCTATGGTACGAGTTACCATACTGGCCCCGACTCATGATCAATCACTTGCTCGATCCAATGCACATATTCAAGAATGTAGGTAATCTACTATGGGACCATCTGACCGGCAAGAAAGATACTTTGAGAGCCAGAGTTGACCTTAGAAATGTGGATCGTATGGAGCAATATTGGCCGCAAACAACGTCTGATGGATCGATAAAACTCCCTAAAGCACCATGGATTTTCACAGGAGCCCAAGAACGCAAAGTAAAAGAGACCATTCAATCTTTGCGGACCCCCACTGGCGTAATGCGCTCGCTCCGAACGTGTTTTACTAAAGACGGAAAGCTTACCGGTTTGAAGTCACTCGATTGGCATAAAATGTGTGAGGTACGTTCATAGTGGACTTTAATATCATTGCTGCACATACTTTACAGTTTATTTTACCGGTTGCCATTGAGGGATGTTGGTCTCTCGACATCCGTAACACAATCTACAAACTTGCAAAGCTGGTGCAATGGATCTCACAAAAGGAGATCAACGTAGACTCCATACCATTCGCCAAACTAAATGCTGCGGAGCTTGTGTGCATGTTTGAGAAACATTTTCCTACTACCATGCTAACCATTCAGGTGCATCTTCTTGTTCACATAGTTGATGAGGTGGAAATAGCTGGCACAGTTCATTCCAGATGGATGTTCTTCTTAGAACGTTTCATGAAAACGCTTAAGGGATATGTGCGTCAAAAGGCACGTCCGGAGGGTAGCATGGCAGAAGGTTGGTTGGTATCAGAGTCCCTAGTGTACATTGGAGAGTGGCTAGACGGATTTGATAAAGTCCGGGACACGCTATGGCGAACCATAGATGATGAGCGCATATCTGGGATTGTCATGTGCAATCTCGGTGTTAAGAAGAAGATGACGGAAGATCTAGAGGCTAAAATCAACCGATTTTGCATGCTTCACAATCCAGTGATGCAAAAGTGGATTTCACAATATGAGGATGCAAAGCAAGAGCGACAAAGGGCACGAATCGAGTGGAGACGGGGAAGACGACCACCGATGCACTATCCGACGGGTCTGGAGAGCCTACCAACCTTCATGAGCTCGAATAGTTAACAAGAGCATTGTGAACAAGTAAGTATGTAAATAGTTAACATCCCCCTTTTACAAGTTATGTGCTTGAAAGCTCTCATGTAAGTTATGTGGCTCTGGCAGGTAATATTTCATCCTACAAAGTCTACATCAAACTGGTGGTACGTCATAGAGATAGCCCCTCGTAGTGCAAGGACGTATGAAGGCTACCATGTGCCAATCACAACGGCATCAATGGAGGAGATCAGAGAAGATGCTCAATCAGAAGCCGCTGCGGTGGTGCCAGACGAGCATCAAGATGCTACTACTCTATATGGGGTGTATGTAGAGGAGCTACAAAATGAAACAGAGGATCTGTGCTTAAACGGAGAGCTCTATATAGATATAGGAATTTATGCTGAGTTATGCGAGGATGAGAGAGAGATCTCTTAAAGCCACAAATATTGTATTTGAACAATTTTGCTCTGTGTTGTAAAATCTTTGGCTCTCTAAGTACCTTCCATGGTGTATAACGCTCTTTTCTACTCGCGCTCACATCTTTTGATTGAAAATTCTAAGTTTTCGACTTGCCTCTTCTATCACTCAATTCATTGCGTCATTGTATTTATATGCGTCATTACGTCATTGTATTTAATGGTCTTTGCGTCATTGTCTACTCTATTTATTCAATATTAAGTTTAAATATTCGTGTGTTTAATGCAGGTATGGATGATGAGGAGTTTCTTTCTTCTTTGTCACCGTAGCAGAGACAGTGGTACGTGGAGCGTCATCGCTCTGGCGCATCATCGCGCGTTCCTACTCCATCCGCATCTCCCTCTCTTTCGGAGCATTCGGCGCGCTCCGAAGCTTCGACGTCGATGAGACGATCTTCACACTCGTCTAGACACCGGTGCTCTAGTGGTGGCGGTGGCGGTTGTTGTGGGGATTCCGCCGCCGATGCCTCCACACCGCCTCGTGTTCGACGAGGCTCTTTACCCTCCCCTTCTTTGCGTGCCCCCACACCAGCCACAGCATCGCCATCTACGCCAGGTTTTGCGCGGCTGACTGTTCCTAGCAGCCACACACCTCTACCTACTCCGCCAAGAGCCACCCCACTCGACACTCCTCGCTTTGGGGCCCAGACGCCGGTGGAGACACCTGACGTCCGTACCCCCATCGACACACCGCTAGAGACCCCTGCTCGGACACCCAGGTTCACGCGTCACCGGCCAGAGGGCTTGCCTTACTCCGTCGACTTCAGTGGCGGCATCATCATGGATGATGACGGCAAGAAGGTGATCTCGCGCATGCATGGTCTTTGCTCTCAGCTGTTTAGACACTACATACTAAACAAATGGAGTGAAGTACCAAGTGATTTAAAAAACAGAGTCATCAGCATACTTCATGATGAGTTTCTCGTTCCAACACGGGATCAGCGCTTCAATGAAGACCTGATGAAGATTCGAATGCGCGAATACTGCAAACACAAGCGTTCCGAAGTGCAAAAAGCAATCAAGAATGGGTGGAACAGGCCAGATTGGCTGGCCAAAGAAGATTGGAAGAATGCGAAGAAAGCAGCGCGCGAGAATCCCGACAAGTGGAATCAACAAAAGGATGCAGCCAGAGCGCGAGTAGAGATAGGGAGCTCGCACCACTTGGGGATCGGTGGATGGGCATCATTTGAGGCCGATTTTGTAAGTGTTTTCGCATTGCTCTTTATGTTCGATAGTTTAGGGTTTATGAGTTTTTTAATTCTAACATAATGAAATCTTTGTATGTTTTGATAGTGGTCGATGACAGGACGTGATCCCACACCGCACGAGCGCGAGTACGCAGGCAGGAAGGGCTTAAACGCCCTGATGGACATTCTCAGTTCTCGCGGCGGCATGGTTAGTATTAGGGTTTACTCTTTTCTATTTTTTGTATTGTTTTATAAATGTCGTTATATGTTTATACTTACTGAAAGCTGTGTTATTGTATTTTTTTTGCAGAATCCGACATATACGCTGCTTGGACGCGATGAGATGTCTGACTAGACGACGTCAGTTTAGCCGTAGCTAGATAGCATTAGTTTAGGGTTTCTCATAGCTTATGTATCATGAGACGGATTTTATACGTCTTTTTGAACCATGTATATTATTACATTTGTCACTGCAGTTCCTTTTGCCAATCAATTCTTTATGCCTATGATGTTGTACAATTGTCATTATTACATTTGCCAATCAATTCATTTTGCCTATGATGTGTACAATTGTCAATTTTACGCTTGTCAATTTTGCAAACAATGCGTCTTGTGGGTGACTATTTTGGGTCTATTATCTACCCTTGCACTTTTTTTTAAAAAGTGAATCAAGTACAATATGGTTGATGGGTGGCAGGGCATTCAATGCACTGTCACAAAAAAAAAAAATCTCTCAGGCGTCGCTATAACCGTCGCTATTTATGGCTCTGTAGCGTCGCTATAACCGTCGCTATTTATGGCTCTGTAGCGTCGCTATAGTCTTCTGTGTAAACGTCTCTATAACTGTCGCTATGAGCGTCTCTATATAGCGACGCATTTAGCAACGCCTATAGCGATGCTCATAGCGACGCTCTCGTAGCGACGCTCGTAGCGACGGTTTTAGCGATGCCAGGGGTTATAAAAACCCATTGTATTTTCGTCGCTAACAGCGTCACAAGAGCACACAACCTCTTGTAGTGACATTGGTATTAGAGCATTTGGTTTCTCTTTTCTTTCTTAAGAAGAGAGGTCCTTAAGTAGCCTATAAATGGTTGATCTTGTTAGTTATATTAGGGTAAGTGGCATTGGGATCTATTATCGATTTTGTTGAGCCCACTATGTTGGATATGGTGCACACCTTGGGATCTTTGGACTTAATAGTGGGGGTTTTTTAGACTTGCCTATGGATTTATCATTATTGAGCCATAAAAAGTCCGAATGGATCTAGCCCTAAGAGATTTTGCAATATTAGACCCACTTAACTACTCTATATAATTAACCACTTCGAGCTATGGGTGTAGATACTTAAGTGCCAATTTTCAAAGGCTAAGAGGAGTGACAACTAAGGTTTGAATTGCCAAAGCATACACAAAGTAAGTACATAAATTTTGTTAACATGGTTGATAATAACCAAGAGAGTAGAAGGAACATTGATAAGTTTAATTTTGCACATGAAGGTGTTAATGATGACGCCCCCATGTTTGTCAATTATCTTGTTACTAGGTTTCAACAAGCTATAGGCAACCCTGCTTTGCAAGCCGAAGTTACTAACGACTTCGCGCTTATGGGATTTCCCTTCCTCTCCAAGAGGAGAGAGAGCTTAGGAGACCTCTTGAAGAGACCCCCAAAAGAATACTCTCTCCCATACGAGAGGGGGGATCCAAAGATCAAGAAAGTAATGAAACTTTAAGTTACTTTGAAGATGTGTTTCCATGAAGACGACGGTCTAGACAATCGCCAACTCCTCCCAAGAGGAAATTTTCAACCCATAGTCCTTCTCCTCGTCACTCCGAAAAGGAAGAGAGGAAACAAAGGAAGAAAAGGGCAAGAAAGAGGTCACCCTCTTCTCCTTTTTCTTCACCTTCCTCCTCTTAAAGCTATGGCTATTCTCCTAGAGAATACAAGAAGGGAGGCAATCGCAAATCATACCCCGCATGGAGAAGGTCACAAAAGCTCAAGAAGTTTAAAGAGGGAGGAAAGAGTATCTCTTTTCTCACCTATGATGGCACCTTTGGTGCTACTAACAAAGTGTTGGACTTCATCCAACAATTTGATGCAGCCTTTGGAGATTCGGGCTTCACAAAGTCCTCCAAGCTACGCCATGTAGCTATGCACTTCCAAAAATTGGTTTGTCAATGGTGGGCTAGCCTTCCTGTATAGGGATCGATCAGTCCACCCATAACTAATCGGGTCATAACTCATTCTCAACTCATCCAACTAATAGCAGTAACTTTTGTCTAACACCTCATGCTACGGACTAGCCCCACAAACCTTGTTAGGATTCCAAAAATAACTGATGGCACATTTCCCAAAGCAAGTAACTTTGGGCCATAACTGGCCCCCGACAAACATTCAACTAGCCATAACTTTCTTTTTAGAGCTTCGATTGACCATCTAAGAAGACCAACATGCTTCACAACTTGAGCTCTTGATATTTACCAGCTAAAACTATACTTGACCATCTGTCCCTATCTGCCCTACCCGTCAGGGATTTACAAAGCCTTCTAACTTAGAATTTCAATATCTTTCACATCGTGGCTCTGTTTGAGGATCCGTCTTGATCGGCTTCTAGAGCACTTCAAACAATACATTCCTAGACATTAGCACATCATTTTGAACACTTGGACTTGCCATCCCAATTGGACTTTCTTGGAGCCTTCGTGGCCCAAAAACTACATTGTACATGCATTTCCACCAGCCTCTGCTCACCTAGGTCATACATACTAGCGTTAACACTTGGTCCCACACCTATAGGCATCCATAGACTTGTATAGAACACTTTCTAGCTTGGACCAACTTTGATTGCACCGACGTCATGACAAGGGAGGGTGAGATCCCCTCTCCTCAATAAAAAGAGCTAGGTTGTATTGGCCGCGTGCGATCACCCCCTTTGATTGCCATGTCATCAACTTTTGTACGCTGCCACCATTGATGGCCTCCACCACCACGTTTCCCAAAACCGCTCGATAGCTCTATCACTATGTGCGCCCCAGAGCGCTACCACCTCCACTCACACAATGCCCAAGAAAGTAGCCATAGCCAACCATGCAAGGAGCTCCTCACTCCGCTTGATGCATCAAAATGCGGTTGCTTCCACAATATATACCATGGAGTTGTTGATTGTCGAGCCCCATGTGGGTTAATGAGGTGCCACGTGGAAATTCCACAAGGCTCCAAGCTCATAAGCCTCCAACCTTCAAAAACATCCCAAGTGAATTTCCCCCCCCTTCAACTTTAGTTCCTTGCCATTTGATACTCCCAAACTTGGTGATCAAGCCGTCAAAACCCATTGAAATTTCTCATTGCGGACTTCAATCTTGTAGAACTTATTGCATATTGACTATGTCGTGATCGCCAACCAAAGCGACCAAAACTAGGAAAAGTTTTTTCCACCGCACCATCCACTGACACTAACATCAACTCATAATATCTCCAAAATACTCATTTGACATGCCATCAACTCCTATGGTCTTCATGCATACTTCTCCTAGAAACTCTAGGGAACTTCAAAACACATCATATGACATGCTTTCCAATGAATCCAAATTGCCATACAAGTAGCCCCTGTCAATTTTCAAAACCTTGATCAGCTCATAACTTGGCCCTTTTGCAAGGACGCCACCTTTGTCTACTCACTCTAGCTTTGACTATCTAGGATCGGCAAATCACTCTAACTTTGAACAAGCCATAACTTACACAC
Source organism: Adiantum capillus-veneris (assembly GCF_014529385.1). Taxonomy (NCBI): domain Eukaryota; kingdom Viridiplantae; phylum Streptophyta; class Polypodiopsida; order Polypodiales; family Pteridaceae; genus Adiantum; species Adiantum capillus-veneris. The sequence goes on from NC_140943.1 coordinate 79,792,830, forward strand.
CAGGTCTTTGTTTGAGGATCCATCTAGAACAACTTCTAGAGCACTTCAAGCACCACCTCACAAAGAAAAAATCTAGTACTTTGAACACCTTTACCTATCAACCCAATTGGTTGATTTTAGGGCCCTTTTGGCCTAAGAAACCACATAAGACATACATCTCATATATCACTTGCTTGCCCAGGGATTTTATGGCTACCTCAACACTCTAGCTTGCACCCATGATCGTACATATCCTTGATTTTTCCATGTGCCATGGATGACACACTTTGGATGCACCAATTCTAGGGTATGGAAGAAATGCCTCCTAGCCTGATGTAGAGTCCAAGGGATGAAGTGCAAATAGGGAATCAAGGAAATCAAGGCATGATAATTGCTCCTCAACGTTGGGTACATATTGCTCATTATTTGTTAGAGAAAATGCAAGAGTCTCATTTAAGCGTGATGTACAGAGGACAACCAAGGCTAGGCAAAGTCAGAGCTGCCTGGTTGATGTTACAATTGTGGAGAAGAAGTTCATTATGCTCCAGATTTCCCGCATCCTCCCAGGGAAAGAGGGGATATGTACCCATTGTTTGCCAGAGGCAGAGGGTAGGGTCCATTCGATGGTCAAAGAGAGCAACCTATGGCTGAGAATCCTATACCACCAATTCTATTGGATAATGATGAAGTTACTAGGGTTAATATCATTGGTGTGGATAAGTAGGATGTGGATGTTCTTGCCAACAAAAGATCACAAGGAGAAATGGAGACATAAACTGAATAAGAAACCAGAGTTCATAAAGGCAAAGAGAAGGTGCATGAGGGTAGGAGCATCCAAAGGCTAACAAAATAAGACATCATTGCAAGATCAAGCAATCTCTTTTTTAGCTTGGGTGGGTCATCTGGAGTATAACATGGTGGCTGATGTCAAAAGTCAAAAGTCTAGCATTACATTTGGGAATCTGTTAGGATTGAATCTCAAGTTGATCGAGGCAATAGTCTACCAGTGTTAGTCTGAGGATTCCATGGGTTTGAGGTAATGTGCATGCAGTACAAAATTTGGCTCTAAGGGTAGGGAATCCACTGGATGTTTCTTCCTATTGTGGATGTCTTAATTGAGAAGAAGATGCAAGAGCAGACATACATTGATGGTGGGGCACATGTCTATGTCCTAAGAAAGGAGGCTATGAAGGATATAGGCATCAAAGTGGTGGTTAAGTCCAATGTGTAAATGAGGATGACCAACCATGCAAAGGCAAGGTGTTTGGGGGTGGCTCATGATGTGAAGATAAAGGTAATGGGAATTGAGTTCCTCATTGAAATTTTTGTGATGAAATCAGGTGTGAGAATGCTTGCCCTGTTATTCTACGGAGGCCATGGCTGCTTGTGCAATTGGAGCTAAGCAAGATGAGGAAAGGGGAGTTTTCAATTTGTTAGAGACAAAGAGCATGGTAGGAAGCTAGTGCTTGATTGGAAGACTAGGGAGATCCATTTTCATGCCGTGGTAGGAGATGGTGGAGGTGATTTGAGCACCATCTATGAGTATGAATCGTAATCAACATATGATGAGGGTTGTATTGTTATATAGGAGGAAGAAAGTGATGAGGACCTATTGAAGGATGATACGGATTTGTTTGGAGTCACCATAGACTCCCTAGTTCTAAGGAAGGTATACAATCTCCAGTTTGTAGTGTGGATGTAGTAGAAGTAGAGGGCATGTTGGGTGAAGATTTGACCAAGAAAGAAAAGAGGGGCTATGTGGAGTTGTGTACTATGTATCCCAACCTATTAGCTACGGAGTATAAAGACCTATGGGGAGCCAAAAGAGTGGAGCATTGGATTTTTCTTAAAGAAGGGTATAAGCTAAGGACACAAAAGCTACAAAGGCTGGGAGATATTCAAAAAAAGGCTTTGCAATAGGACATCAACAAGCTACTCAAAGCAGGTATCATTTATCCAGTGCAAGAGTCTGAGTGGGTTTCTCTTGTTGTTATTACACCCAAAAAAAAAGGCAAGTGGAGGGTGTACATAGACTATAAACCATTGAATGTAGCTACAAAGCAGAACCATTCTCCCTTGGATGAGATTCTAAGCTAGGTAGTAGGGAATGGGAGGTATTTGATTATGGATGGATTCTTAGGGTACTTTCAAATTGATTATGGGAGGTAGTAGGGAATGGGAGGTATTTGATTATGGATGGCTTCTTAGAGTACTTTCAAATTGTCATTGCTTTGGCGGACCGATTGAAGATTTTCCATGGGGTTGCTTTGCTTATTGTAGGATTCCCTTTGTTTTGGTTGATGCCTATGCTACCTTACATGATTGGATGACCAGGGTGTTTGGGCCATATTTGAATAAGGTTATCATGGATTTTATGGATGATATAGGTTGCTATAGTTTGAGGGCAGATAATTTGTCAAAGTTGAAGCTCTGCTTTCAAAGGCTAGACAAAGAGGATGGTCAATTGAATCCCAAGAAGAGAAAGTTGGCTCAACCACATGCTCATTAGTTGGCCTATGTGGTCTTGTAGAATGGTATAGAGGCTGATCCCAAAAAGGTAAAGTCTTTGGTGTTGATGGAACCTCTCGGGGGAGTTCACCATTCAGTTACCCCTATATAACGTGCATTTGCGGGGTATTAAAAAATCCCTCTTTTAACATGTCTGAATGAATAAAATGACCCCTTATTTTAAGATTTTTTTTTCAAAATTGAATATAAAACCCCCTTATTTAATGTATCTCTCTTAAATTTCCTATTTTTTTGCATTTTAAAACCCCTCCTTTTGAACTCACATTACACATTACATGATTACATAGTGCATCCCATGAGGGGCCATTGTAACAGGTTTGGATTTTTTTGTACACAAGTTGAAGTATTTTTATAGGTTCTTTTGGATGCTTTCACAATATGTGTATCCTCTTCAAAAAATGAGTCAACACGTTGATGGCTTTGAATGGTCTGAAGATGCACATGTCTCCTTTGACACGGTGAAGGGGATTCTTTGCCGATTGCCAATGGTTTGTCTTCCCAACAAGATGATTATTTCTATGTTGCCATGATGGTAGGCATTGTTGTATAGGTGTGGGGAGATGTAACAAGCCTATCTACTTTCAAAGTGGAGTAATTATCCTAGGAGAAAGGACTTACACTAAATTGGAACAATGGGTGATGACTCTAGTTTGCATGCAAGAAGTTTAACGTGTATTTGATCATTTACAAATTTTGTGTACTCATATCTAACAATTTGTTGCATGAGGTGTTGCTTCATCTAAAGACATGAAGACATATTATGAAGTGTGTACTAGAGCTATAGGAGTTCAAGTTTGAGTTAAAGATTGATCACACAAGTAGGTCACATCTCACTGATATTCTAGTTAACATAGAAGTTGATTTACCGGTGTGTCCAAGGGTGGTAGGAAGGAGCTTTTGTGATGTGGCTCAATGGGGCATAAAAAAGGGTAATATAGAAAGCAGGAGGAGGAGCGGTGATACATGATCCACAAGGTAAGGTGATCTTATCCAAGGCTTATGATTTAGAGTATGTTCACACGAACAAGGAGGCAAAGTACTTGACTCTCCTGCATCTAGGCCTAAAGTAGTGTGTGGAGTTTGATATTTCTAGGCTTGTGCTAAAGGGTGATGCCCTCTTGGTCATTAAGAAACTTTTAGGACAATGACACGTAAAGAGGGATTCTCTTAAGACTTGTTTTTTTAATAAAAATTCCATTGAAGTTTTTCAAAGTCATGCAATTCAAGCATGTCAAAAGGGAGCAAAATCAAGAGCTAATCAAGTGGGGTCTTACCATATCCCAAGCGAGAATTTCCAAGAAAACTAAAACTTGAGCAAAGATCTAAATGGAATGGGCCCCTCCAAATCCATCTTCTCTTTGCTCTTCCCTCGCACCCTCTTTCTCCCAAAAGCAAGCAATATGCTCTCTCTCTCTCTCTCTCTCTCTCTCTCTCTCTCTCTCTCTCTCTCTCTCTCTCTCTCTCTCTCTCTCTCTCTCTCTCTCTCTCTCTCTATGTGTGTGTGTGTGTGTGTGTGTGTTCCATGTTCCTACACCTTGCTAATGAAGCATTTAAAAGAGAACTAGGCACACCTATGAGTGCATGGTGTGTTACCCTCTTTGGAATCTTAGAATTCAAAGGCCACTCTCTGCGCTTCTCCACCTTGGCCCTCTATGATGTTCATGTGCTACAGCTTCCTCCTCCTCTTATCGCACCCGTCTCCACAACCATAGTTTCCTCCTCCCCTGTTGTAGTCTCCTCCTTATACTGTAGTTGCCTCCTCCTCTACCACAATTTCCTCCTTCCTTGCTGCACTTGCCTCCAAGAGTGCACGCTGACGTACATTCAATTCATTAACAAAATCATGATATTCGGTGCACTACAGTCTCCAAGAGCTACATGATTCTTTTATGGAGTTTTTGGTACTAGATAAAGATGGTTGGTTCTATTTTGTGAGCTTCTTTTAAAAGATAATGGAGCCAAAACAAGTAGTTGCTCAATCCCAGTGGCAGAAATGTTGGTACTGTCCCTTCATTGTTTCCACTGTCACTTGCAACAAAGTTTACTCATTCAAAGGTCGAGACTATATAGAACCACTAACGATAGACAAAATGACTCTACATAAAATTTTTAAGAACTTCATTGGTCTCTTCACCAACCCGCTTTATTAGCCAGTCTCTTCATTAATCATGTGCTTTAGACCGTTTTCTGTGTGGAGTTGTTGTTTATTTGGGTCCATGACGGTGAAGCATATTGAGAACTTTGTTTTACCAGATTGTTTTGGGTATGATCCTTTGCCAATTTGGTGATGATTGCATTCCATCTAGGACCCATTTTATGACAATTATCTCTATAGAGGTGAGAGAGGGGATGGAAGTCGTCATTGGCTTTATCAAAAAGTCAGTAGGGTTGCAGTGTAGTGTGATAAATGTTTCATCATTGCTAAGCGCTAATGAGACCATTGTGAAATCCTTTTTTTATGAGGAAGAGAATGGATAGCTGCAGGCTAGATAGGAGTTGTGGTGGGAAGAGCTTTCATGTGAAATCAAAGAGCACTTAGGATAACTGTGAGATTCGAAGGAAGCCAAGGAGCTCATAGGAGAGCTACAAGAATGACGAGTTGAAGGCCATGAAGTAGCTATGGAGGGAGGATCTTGCATTTTCAATCAAACAACATGTGTGAGAGCTACAAGAATCAAAGGAAACCAAGGAGTTTGTCTGAGCTGTGAAGTCCCAAATCAAAGAGGCTACCTTTCCATCACTTGTGTGATCACTGCTGTTAGGAAATAAGGTGTAGCTAAGTAGATAGTTGAGGAGAATACTTAATGGAGAGAGATAATTTTCACACACAAGAGATTATAGAGTAGAGAGAGAGAGACTACACATGATATACGTGGTTCACCCAATGTGGGCTACATCCACGGGAAAGGAGCCACTTAATGGCTTTAGTACCTCAAACAAGAAGTAGGTTACAAAGGCATTATACCCTTAATAGAGCTCCCACCTTGCTTCACTCTCACCACCTCACACCCACCTTGTTGAATCAACTTCACACTATGAAATGTGTGTAGAAATGGCCTCCTTTTATAGGCCAAAAGGGTTGCCCTCTCTCATAAGAGGCAGCCATGTGTAGCCGCCCTTGTGCAGATAAGTCCAAATCGGACCCTCCAATCTGCCCATGTGTGGCCGCCCTTGAGAAGACAAGTTCGCTTTTGAATTCGGCCAACGACCACCGGCCATTGACTATCGGCAACCGGCCAAAGATCGGCCGTTTTCCGATCACTTTTCGATTGCTGGCCGACCGTAATATTCTGGTGAAGAGGAATATTCCGACCAGTGATTTTATTTTCCAGCGAGTTATTTTTCTTCACACACGATGGATTCTCCTCATAATGGGGGCCTTACAAATGTGCATTTTTAACACAAAATATTACAAGGGGTAAATCAAATTCCATACTTAAGAATCTCCCACTTGGATACTGATCTCAAAACCAAACCAGTGACTACTTTCCATCCTAGCTTCTTATCCTTGAATGCCGATTTGATGAGCAAAAGCCCAACTTCTCTTTGTTGACCACCTTTGTAAACATGTCTCTGCAAGATTTTCACTTATATGCACCTTTCCTAGCTTTAGATGTCCCTCTTCCAAAAGAGTGCGTATGAAGCTATATCTCACCTCAATGTGCTTTGTCCTTGAATGAAAGGCTGCGTTCTTTGCAAGTTGGATAGCGCTTTGGCTATCACTATACAAGACACAATTTTCTTGTTTGAATCCAAGATCTTCTAAGAATGTGTGAAGCCACATGATTTCTTTTCCTGCCTCCATCATTGCTACATACTCTGCTTCCATGGTAGAAAGTGAGACCACTTTCTGCAGCTTTGAAGTGCAACTTACTGCTGTGCCTCCAACCGTGAAGACATAGCTAGTAGTGCTCCTTCGAGTATCTTTGTTAGAGTTAATGGCGTTCAATCTTTACGAATTGTTCTTTGGAATTGTAATTTTGTGCTTACCATAATATATATGTTTTGTCTAGTGATTGAGATTAATTGTGTGTACAAATCCTCTTGGTTCATATCAAGATAACTACACTTATATCAAAAGAAAAGTTATAGTCTATAAAGGATAGTATGATGGGATCCGGTGAAAGAAGTATTTCATTGAGCCTTTCTAGGTTGAAGAGAAACACTATATGTTCTTCAAAGTTTATTTTACGGCTTATCCATTTGTTAATTGTAATAGATCGCACAAAGTAGAAGCGATATAAATTCACATTATGTGGACTATTCATCTATAATAACACTAAAATGTACAAAATGTAGATATGAGAGAAGTGAAGAGAAGAAAAGTTTCCCTCCCAAGCCCTATTCTTGACCGTAGGCAAGAAGGATACTTTGGGGAGAGATGTACGGGAGATATGTACCTTGTGCACTAGTATTTCTTCACAACAAGAAGGCTGTTGATATAGCATTGCTGCTTGAATTCCTTCAAGAGAAACAATTAGGACATAAGGGACATGGAGATAGGAGTAGGTAGAAGTAGTAGAGGACATGGAGGTATATGTTGGGCTTAGAGATAAAAAACAAAAATTCTACAAAATAATAAAGCAAAAAAAAACCTTACTTATCAACCGCTTCAAGAGTACTTGCCAATTTGATGAAAATGGCAAGAGATAGAAGACTTCATCCTTGATTGACTAGAGTCGATGTTTACAAGGATGCTTTCAAGTTTAGCTAGCCTTTCTCAAAGGCAAGTTTAGAGCTAAAGGCTAATTTGGCATGAATCCTCTCACTCCCTCTTGAATGAATTTCAAGGAAGAAGAGGTCCCCTTTTACAAGTGAAGGGAACCCCCAAGGGTTACACAAGATAAAGAAGAGCCAGTGTGAACAGGATTTTCCAAGTTTGAAATGGGTTGTCCCTACAAGATGTGGGCAAACTGGGGTCCAACAATTTGATCATATCTCCTCAACCCTGGCTCCAAAGAAAAAGGTAAAAATAGGGACAAAAATTCAGCTCATAAGCTACGATGCCCATTTTTTATATATTTTCCAATTTGGATTGGAACCTTGTGTAAAAAAATATTAAAATAGGGTACATTTTTTGGCAGTAAAAGTCTTCTTGTAGTCCCCTTAGCCTTGAATTTCATTTGATTTCAATGGACACTTGATGCAATATGAAAGCATGACATTGCTCCTTGATAAAGTTTTGTAATCATCCTTGTAATAATGCATTAAAATAAGTGTATCTTTGAGAATCATGAAAGCTAGTGTCCCACTAAGATTTGATTCCTTCCTAGTAGCTATTAAAAAGAAATATATTAAAAATATAAAAAAATACATTAAAAATATATATATTGGAAGTTATCCTAGATATAGGATCTAGCTAGGGTGTGAGATGATAATGAGATAGTAAAAATAAGGAGCCAATGGTTTCTATCCCAAGTTAAAGAAGCGTAGGTATTGATACTTTTTTCCATAGTACTTTCTAACATTAAAGTAAGATAAGATAGAAAGCTTATTATTATTCTTAGATATACATCTGTACATTATAGGAAACTTGTGTAGTTAAAACATTGTAAGATAGATCTTGTAGCATTCATACCACTATATACGTGTCACAACAGGACATCGCGGTCTTTACGAGATCGTCATTCAGTATTCTTATTTGATGATAGCCACTTTTAAGATCAATCCTACTAAATTAGGTAAAACCTTGGAGCTTATCAATAAAATATTTGACCCATGGTACGTGGTATCTATTTTTAATATAATGATATGGTTTAGCACTCGATAGTCCACATACATGCGGTATGTATCATCTTTCTTTTGCACCAAAAGGATTGGAGAACAAAAGGGAGAGGAGCTAGTACTCACCATCCCTTTGTTTACCAACTCTTGTAGTTGCCCGATGATTTCCTCTTATTGAACTTTGGAAACTCATTAAGGAGGCTTATTAGGCGGTGAGCTTCCTAGTAGGAGCTCAATTTGATGGTCATCATCCCCTCGTTTTAGAGGTAAGACCATAGGGATATTAGTGATAAAAACATTTTTGAATCCATTTAGAAAATTGGACAAATCTAACTCTTCTTGATTTCTACCATTTTCATTTGATAAAACATTAGTACCTTTTATGGATTGTTTGATAAACATCATGTACCGTATTAGGAAATTTCAAAGGTCATTTGGAGGGCCATATGAAGGAGAGAGAAAAATAGAGCGCGTCTAATGAGCAAGAGGGCTACATTACGTAGGAAAATACGTGGAAAGACTCAAAAAATAGGAAAATATCCTAAAAGCTTTCATGAATCCAAGATTGTGGCATCGTAACTTCTTTGCTTTTACCGAGCTGTTAGGTGTGTGTGTTGTCCCACTTCTGATATTCTCTTATGGTCATTAACGTATTTTAGGGTGACCATTAAGCCCGCACAAGATATTGGAATTCTAAAACACTTTCCCTCCATTAGAATGCTTTCAAAGTGAATCTCCCTCCACTAAAGCTTTTCTCTCAGAGCTATGGCTTCCACGTCTTCTCGCCCAAGAAGCTCTAGGTGTTTATGGTCTCTCACACCAACTACCAACACCTGCACTTTTCCTAGAAGGCCAAGTAGTAGCATATCCTCAATTACAATATCAACTTCAATAAGTGCAGAGACCCAATGGGTTGGACAAAGGATAAACAAAGGTTCATGGGTCCTCATGCAACCAAGAAGATCCAAGAGGTCTAGTGCTATGAATGTTTACTGCTCAGCATGGAAGGCCAGAGAGTTGGATTTCAAAGTTGAAATCGGAAAAAGATCTGTAAAGGAAGTTCTTGTTCAACATGTGTTTACCCATCCAGACGTGATAGCAAACGGTGGAAATGTGTCAGATATACATCAACCACGTTGCAATTGTAAGTATTCTTGACATCTGAACTGCATTTGATTTTTCATTTCGCTTATTGATACTCTCATTATAACTTTTCTTATATATTTTGCAACGTTTATCCCTCTTCTTATGAGCAATGGCTCCATTCTTCACATCTCAACTACATTAGATTTGTCATTTTGACTTATTGATACTCTTAGTTTAACTGTCGTTATATATTTTACAGATGTTTATCCCTCTTCTTATGAGCAACGGGAGCCTGTGGAGTGCATCATAGGCCTCTTCCTTGTTGTTCATGCCCACATTGGTTCTCTACAGTATTTAGGGAGAAGGAGCAAAAGCCTGGCTGATGAAGGAATATTTTTCTATGACCACTTCTACCAACTCTACCCAGGGAATAAGAATGGCATGTTGGTGAAAGTGCCTCTACCAACCGACTGGAACATTGTGGACTGGCCAGTTCCTGAGGAAACAATGGTGGAGGCAATGCAAAGTAAGATCTACAAGGATATACAGGGGTCTCTACGTACCTCTATTCCCACCAAACTGGTTAGAATTGCAAACTTTTGTCCTGCTGCACTGTTCATAGAGTTGTTTCATAACTACAATATACGTGTTATGAAAACTATGTTCATGTGAAAGTCATTTCAACAGTCATCCTGTGAAAAACTTCTTGACGAGGATGGTATGTAAAGGAAGAGATTGGCATACGGTGCGAGGTCCCACTTGACACTCTAGTTGTCAAGTACATGATTGCAAGCCAATCACTGTTAGTCTCCTTTTGGTATATGCGATAAAAAATGCTCAGAGGTAAGTACATTCCTATGAACCATGTTTCTGCAGGTTTGTAAGATAATCCTACTATGGAAGTGGATGTGATTGATAAAGATCAAGGCCTAATGTTGTTGGTTATAATAAGGGAGCTATGCAGTCTTCTGCACTTGCGGCATGACATAATTGAAGAGTCAATGGACAGGGCCCTACCTTTCAGATTTTTCCTTTTTCCTAGCTGTCCGTAAGCTGATGCGGCGTAGGGAAAAAGATGTTTTGTGCAAAGAGTTGGATGGTCGGGTTGAAATAGTGTCAATGTAACAGAGATTCTTGTGAACCCAAGTGTATACGAATGACTTTCAATACATGAAGTTTTTTTGAGCTCATTTGTCAATTGTGCTCTGTGAATATAAGTGTTCTTGAAATACATTTCTTTTGCCACTGCCACTCTCTCTCTCTCTCTCTCTCTCTCTCTCTCTCTCTCTCTCTCTCTCTCTCTCAATGTTAGGCAACACAAAGACATGATAGAAGACTCATCTTAATTCATTAGAAAGTACAAACTCATCCGTGAACAATGGACTGAGATACAATTTTTGTAAGTATGGAATCAAAATGTCTTCAAGGTAAAAATCAAAGGTATGCCCCTCAAAAGAGGGTGGTGAGATAGTTTCTCCTGGTGGATTTAGTTCTCCCTTTTTAGGAGTATCATCAATCAGTAGTGTATTATTTGCATCAAAGGATACATTGATTTGACTAAACGGTTTGTACAAAAGAGGTAAGTGTGGTTTTTTAGGGTGGTAGTGGCCCTCGACGGTAACACATTTTCTTTAATCATACAAAAAGGCAAAATCTGATGTGTGAGCACCGCATACACCGCAAACTATTGTAACTAGTGGCGTCAAGTTTTGCCTTTGCATTGAAGACCATACGGCAACTCTGAAGCGCGGAAGAAGAAACTGAATAAATTCTTTGGTTCCTGGACGAACCACGACTCGACAAGTTCCCATCCGAAATGTTTGCAAATCCTCGAAGGGGTCTGCTATACCCAAAGGCACGCGCATCAGCAACAATCCATTGATGTCCAAGATAATCAATCTCTGTAAAAGTTGACAAGTACATATAAGTAGTTAGAAGCTCAACATATTTTTCCATACTTGAATAGAAATTACCGGAAAAACCAAATCTACAGGTAGCAAGGGTCCATACTAGGTCTCTATAGTGCTGTTGTCGTTGTTGCTATCCACTACTTTAGCTTCATTGTCGTAGTCATCATTCTCATCTTCATCAAGGGTCTCCTCCATGGCTCTTTCTCCCTCATTCACGGTTTCCTCCAAGGTCTTTTCCTCTGCCTATGTTGGCCGGCTTGCATCATCCATATCCTTTTGCTCATCCGTAGGCCTGCTTTCCTCATCCATCCTTGCCTCATCCATACCCTTTAGCTCATCCGTAGGCGTGATTTCCTCATCTAGGGTTTCATCCATGGGCTCTTTTGGCTCCTCCACTGGCCTACTTGGATCTTTCATTGTCTCCTCCATAAGCCGCTCTGCTTGTACACTAGCACCTTCCATATGCTCATTTGACCTTTCTTCATCCTCGGATCTTTCATCTTCGGCTGATATGACCCCCTCGGCCCGTTGTGATTCCACTGTATCTGATACAGGGGTTTGTCATGTTGACTCGTCATGTATTGTCATATCAATTGTGCGGTCGTCCAAGCCGCTATCTTCAGGTTCTCTCGGGTTCGACATAGTGAGCAGGTGTTGTATTAGACTTACCCGATATCTTTGCAAATAATCATATGTGTAGTTTTGCACAGCACTCTGCAAAATTGAAAGACCACATGGTGAGAAGTCTTGTATAAAGAAAACCAAAATTGACTGAATGCATTGCCAAATGGTTACCTTAGTCATGAAAGGTTTTAATGCAAATTAGCTTTGCAAGACATATTCTGCATGGATAAGACATCTCCAACCGCAAGAATTTCCATCGGTTTGATTTGGTACATGTACATCTTTGATTGGGGCCTTGTATAGTTCATACCTTCCACATAGCTTGCCATAAGCAAGCAACAACCTCTTTATACAACTGCACAAAGGAGTATCAAGATGTTAGCTTGAGGCTTTCAAATTTACATGGATATCTATAAGATTTTTTTTTTGATACATAACACTTACAACCTAATTTCAGGGTGGGTTCCTTTTATTGAATTGAACACCCACACTGCTGGCTGCTCAACAGAGTGTACGTGAGTTAGTACACCTATGATTTGAGTTTTCAAAGTTAGCAAGATAGTAACACTTACTTAAGACAAGCATAGATAATTGTATCTGAGATCTGAGCATCTGGATTCAGCAATATATTAATGCCCACTTTTTCCAGAGCCAGCTTTCTGGCTCCATCTATAAATGGTATCTCTGCAAGCAAACCATCCTTCATTGAAAGTAGAGTTTCTTTGTTGCTTGCCTCTATGGACAGGGTCACATTGCATTCTGTTTGCCTCTGGGACTCCACTGCTACTTTTGCTTTCTCCTTAAGCTCTGCTTCCCTCATGTATTCTGTTTGGCGAGCAACCGTCTTTGCCCTTGCCCTTGTATTGACATCATGTGTGACATCTACTATTGTGACTTGTGGCAATAGCTCAGGCGGTTATAGCAAAATTTCCCTCATTTTCTTATCCCTGCAGACATTGGGGACCAAAAGTTTGTCATACCTCCACCTTACCCTTTTAAGTGTCTCACTATCTTTGTCCATTACAGTCACCCTGTGGGCATGGGCTGCTACAATAGTCATGTCACTGAAGTACTCAAGCAGGAAGTACTCTGCTGCTTCCTGTAGAGCCATCAATGCAACCACTTTCCACCTTTTAGTGCCCCAGGTAGCTTCTTCACAAATGGACCTCACCATCCTCTGAAAGGGCAACTTTGGTATGCACAAATCAACACATTTCTGTGCCTTCCTGATTTCTCAGAAAAGTCCCATGCAGCTCTATAAATTCTTCACCCTTGGACCTTTCAAAATTTTATTTGGTTTTCCAGGTCTCTTTTCTGGGGTTGCAGATCTGCTACTTGCCTTAGCTGCTAACCCTGGTCCCTTGCCTGCCTTCCTTGCAGTGGCCTTTGTTCTAGCCATTCCACTGTATAAAAATAGAAGAGTCTCTCTCTCTCTCTCTCTCTCTCTCTCTCTCTCTCTCTCTCTCTCTCTCTCTCTCTCTCTCTCTCTCACTAAAACTTATCCCATTACTAACGGCGCGCGTGAATTATATTTTAACCCCAAAATACACCTCCGCGCACCATTAGTAAAAGGGAACAGAAAGACTCTCTCTCTCTCTCTCTCTCTCTCTCTCTCTCTCTCTCTCTCTCTCTCTCTCCCCTTCCCCAGTCTCTCCACTATTCCTTCCTCTCTCTATAACACAAACACATACACACACAGAGACTCTCTCTCTCTCTCTCTCTCTCTCTCTCTCTCTCTCTCTCTCCCCTTCCCCAGTCTCTCCACTATTCCTTCCTCTCTCTATAACACAAACACATACACACACAGAGACTCTCTCTCTCTCTCTCTCTCTCTCTCTCTCTCTCTCTCTCTCTCTCTCTCTCTCAAAGCAGACCAAAGTACACACACACACACACACACAAGGATACACTCCCTCTCTCTCACTCGTTCTACTTGCATTTCCACAATACTAAAGGCGTGCAGACAGACATCCAAATCAGAGGTGGCTGTCTCCGCACGCCTTTAGTACACACACACACACACACAGAGGTTGTGTGTGTGTGTGTAAGAGAGAGAGAGATATGAAATTTACTGCGAGAGAAAGAGAGAGAGAAAAAGAAACAGAGAGAGAGAGAGAGAGAAAGAAACACACACACACACACACACACACACACACACACACAGATTGACAGAGATATTGACAGAGAGAGAGAGAGATAGAGAGATAGAGAGAGACAGAGATTGACAGAGAGAAAGCAATGGAGAAGACAACTCCCATGGAGTTTCTGCAAACTCCACCAACAAAAGGTGATCTCTCACTCTCTCTCTCTCTTTATTTCTAACAATAGCTAGAAAATAGTGTATGTGTGTGTGTGTGGAAACAAAGAAAAACCCATACTGTTCAACACACACATACACACACATACACACATAGACAGAGACAGACACACACACACACACACACACTCACAGGGTTGCAAACAAACACACATTCTGTGTGTGTGTGTGTGTGTGTGTCTGTGTACTAAAAACGCGCAGAGACAACGAAATACCGTCTGTAACTCTCTCCGCGCTGTCAAGAAGTAGGCGGTCTTGCCAGGAAGGCACCGGGCCTCTTCTTGTGAGAGTTTGTGAGGAAGCTCAAGGGTTATGAGAAAGAGCTAAGATGTAGATAACATAGCTTCTAGAGCTAAAGAATAAATGTAGCCAAAGAAGCCGCTCACTTTTCCTTACAAACACACACGTGATGGAGAGAACTCATGAAAGATAGTCAAAACATAACAAAAATGAAAACATCAAGATTACGATCATATCGTATCATGGGTAGGATAAAAGGGTTAATGGATGAGTTAATGATATTTAATATTTGTTGTCCAAATAAGCTGTGGATTGCTCTTTGGAACTATAGCTTTGTGCTTACTATAATGTATATGTTTTGTCTAGCGATTGGGATTAGTTGTGAGGACAAATCCTCTTGATTCATAATAAAATAACCACATTCTTATCAAAAGAGAAGTCATAGTCAATAATAGGTAGTATGATGGGATCTGGTGAGAGAAGTATTTCGTTGAGCCTTTCAGGACCAAATAGAAACACTATGCGTTGCTGAAAGTAAATCTTTCGACTAATCCAAATGTTGACCCTAATAGATTGCACTGAATGGAATTGAAAGAAATTACCTCTATGTGGATTATGGTTATTCATCAATGATATAATTAGTATGTTCAAAGATAAAGGTGTGAAAGAAGTGAAAGGAGAAGAAGAAGAGAGTTTCTCTCCCAAGCCCTATTGTTGCCCTTAGCCAATAAGGATACTTCGGGGAGAGAAGTACCTGTAGCAACGAGATTCTAGAGTTTGTGGAAGAGAATGAGAACCTTAAGAGAGAGAGATGCTTGTGGAAGATGAGGATATGGTTACTAACCTTGTGCTCATAATTGTTTCCCGCAAGAAGGTTGTACTCATTACATTGACAAGGTTGCTGCTTGAATACCTTCCAATGAAACAATTAGGACACAACAAGAGAGATCAAAGGAGGAGTAAGAGAGAATTAGAGATAGATCTAAGTGTGGTGGAGGTATTAAAGATAGATAATGAGAGATAGAAATAGAGTTAGAGACAAGTATTGGACTAGATATGCAAATGAAAGTAAAACTAGCAACATATATCTTACATGAGAGAAATCGCCACCACCTTAATGGAGAGAGAAGATGAGGCAAGACTTCCGCCTTTCTTCAAGAGAAAGTGTGGCACTAAGATGAGTGTGACACTGTGGAATTGAGCTATTCTCACTCACTCATAACTTACCCCCAATGAAGAGAAGGTTGCCCTTTTTATAGGTGAGGGAGCCATGTTTTACATAATCACTTGATTAGGCTAAAGAGTTAGCCCAAATCAAATTTTTTTTGCATATTTCTTAAAATGGGAAATATTAGGACTCAAAATATCATGAAATTCAGAATTTTTGGTCGTTATGGCTCCATGTGGGTGCATGATGTATGTGGGCTCCACCTAGGCATCTTCTGTGTGGCTCCAGCATGGGGTCCCAACTTGTGTGTCTTGTCCTTCAAGGCATCTTTGAGGTGTCACATTCACATGCTTGTGTATTTTATCTCCAAATATCTTATTTTATGGAAAAAGACAAAGATTACCTCTTTTCACTTGATTCACCTGTTTACCATCTCTTCTTGCAGTGTAGTTGTGAGAGGGTTTTTCACTGGTTTCCCTGTAACTTTTGACCTGTAACTCGGATTGACATGCTTCAAAAGGAAAAATTGGCCTACTAAAAGAGCTTGAATTGGTTTTGGCCTTTTCTCCACGCACTAAGGTCGGGATTTGCAAATTGATATGGTCCAAGGAGCTTTGGATCTTCCTTTTCATAAAGTCTTCTAGTAGGCCCTTCCCTCTTGTATGTATCCAAGAAGGTATGCATTATTGAAGGGTTATATTATTAAATAAATGTGAAAAGAAGAAAATAATTTATATATGGTAGGGTATAGCTAAGATATTAGAAGAAATATACAAATCCTTTTCCCCCAGACAAAAAGAGGCACAATCATTGATACTTCTTTTGCAGTACTTTCTAATAGTAATGTACATTTATATTACTTCAAAGGTAATACTAAGGTATGGCAGAAAGCTTTTATTTATGCATATGAGTATTATATGAAGTATACTTATGCATCTAAAAGTCACAAGATAAATCATTTAATGCCCGTTCCCACTATATACGTGCCACAACATGACATCGCGCCTTTAGTACATTTATGAGACCTCTCTCTCTCTCTCTCTCTCTCTCTCTCTCTCTCTTTCCAGTACTAAAGGTGCACGTAGAGAGTAACAAAGAGTCTGTGATTGTCTCTGCGCGTCTTTAGTACAGAGAGACACAGCGAGAGAGAGATCGAGAGAGAGAGAGAGAGAGAAGGAGTGTGTGTGTGTCTGTGTGTGTGTGTTTTGGAGACACACACATACACACACAAAGAGAGAGAGATAGAGAGAGAGAGAGAGAGTCTGTATGTGTGTTTTGGAGAGAGAGAGAGAGAGAGAGCAAGAGAGTGTGTGTGTGTGTGTGTTTGTTTTGGAGAGAGAGAGAGAGAGCAAGAGAGAGTGTGTGTGTGTGTTTGTTTGTTTTGGAGAGAGAGAGAGAGAGAGAGAGAGAGAGAGAGAAAACAAAGACTTGACATGTTTCCTGATGAATAGGCAGAAGAGGCTAAAACCAAACCCAGAGCTTGTGCCAGGATTCCAGCCTTTGCAGGCTCAGTTGTTTAGCGTTCTGCCAAAAGAATTGTTGACTTTTGTCAGGACATTGATAAAGAAGAGTCAAGTTGTGAAGATGTGTCAGAGAGGTTAGCAGGCTAAGAGGATTCCTCACCCTACAAGGGTCCCTCACCCTCTACAGTACTTGTCAAGAAAAATACAAGAAAGAGGAATATAGACTTCTCAGATGATGCAGATCTCCTAGCAAGCAGTCCTTGTGCAAGTAAAGGTAAAGCCAAAGAGGATGTGCCTTCTCTGGAAGACCCAGCTATAACTGATGAGAGGCTATTCGATTTTGCAACATCTTGTGGTGCTGGAGAAAAATATGATCTAGTTCATTCTATGTTTAACCCAAAATTTGATATTGAAGACCTTTTAGCTCAGCACAGTGAATTCTTGCAGTCCTAAATAGATAAATTGGAACTGCTGGTGGAGGTAGGGAGGGTTGTTCTGCCCAGTATGATTGTCGTTCAATTAAAGGACTACGGTGGAAAAGGACAGGGACTGAAGAAGTATAGGGAATTACCACCTGCTTGCCGACATTCAGCCTGCCCTTTGCACCAAAAAGAGTGAATCCTTTGGATTTATAATTTACTTGAGCAGCCTGTTTGGATTCCTCATGCAGAATCTTGACGAGGTGTTACAGGAGCAGCATGCAGTACGAGAAGAAGAATGGGAGGAGACAACACATATACAAGAAGTCGAGGAGGTTGAAGATACAGCTGCCGACCTTGAGGTTGAGGGAATTGAACTAGAAAGAAGTAAGATGCTCTCTGTGAAAACAACAGAAATCAAACTACCCTTGGATGTCAGTAACTTCACTGAGAAGCATGCTCAGATGATGCTGCCTGCTGTGCCTGACTTCAGGATTGGAGACAGGACCTACATCTTTTTACATGATGTGCAAAGCATCTTCTATTTAAGGGAGGACTTTTCCCTGGCTATCATTTCCAGAGTCCAAGAGGAGAGGAGTGGATTTGTTTCAGAGGATAGTAGTGATGATGAGGCAATGGAAACATCCAGCAATCCAGTGGAATGCCTCTGAAGATGCTTTGAGAAAGCTGAAAAATACAAGGAGACACTACCGGATGAAACCACCTTCCAAGCAATAAGACAAAGCCTAAGGCCATCAACATCCAGCAATCCAATGGAATGCCTCCGAAGATGCTTTGAGAAAGCTGAAAAATACAAGGAGACACTACCGGATGAAGCCACCTTCCAAGCAATAAGACAAAGCCTAAGGACATCAACAAGTGACAAAGAAGTGGAAGATTGATTTAACCATTCAGGTCAGGGGTCAACTACATCTTTAGACATGTGGCAGGAAAACCTCTTTCTACAGGATGAGAGCTTCATGGTAACTCTCTCTCTCTCTTTGTCTCTCTCTCTCTCTCTCTCTCTCTCTCTCTCTCTCCGTGCGTTGCTAAGCTGAAGACTCTCTTTCCAAACACTTGAGGCTGATGGTAAAAGTTTGGATTTTATACCCTTCTTAACAAAGATGGATGAGACAGATTTTTGTATAGCCTAATATCCTCTTTTGCTTACATGAAGTGAATCAAGTGTGCCTTGTATCTCTTTTGCGGGCACTGAGTTCTCTGAAATAAAGCAGTCCACTACATTTCGTTGTAGGACCTTAAACTTCTTGTCATGTACTATATCTGCTGCAAGGCTTCTACTTATAAGTGGCTTCAATCTCTTTCCTATATTGGCTTTGGGATCAATGTTTTCCTTGTCAAGATAAATTGAATCTCTACATGAAGACAATGAATAAGTAAATAACAAAAAATTTACTTCACGAACACTATTTAGGCACATAAAACAATGCATAATAGGAAAAAACAAAAAACTTACTTAACTAAGACAACTTAGCCAACCAAGAAGCATCACCTTAATGCTCGGATTCTTTTCTTGAGACCACCTTAATGGAGAGAGAAGATGAGGCAAGACTTCCGCCTTTCTTCAAGAGAAAGTGTGGCACTAAGATGAGTGTGACACTGTGGAATTGAGCTATTCTCACTCACTCATAACTTACCCCCAATGAAGAGAAGGTTGCCCTTTTTATAGGTGAGGGAGCCATGTTTTACATAATCACTTGATTAGGCTAAAGAGTTAGCCCAAATCAAATTTTTTTTGCATATTTCTTAAAATGGGAAATATTAGGACTCAAAATATCATGAAATTCAGAATTTTTGGTCGTTAAGGCTCCATGTGGGTGCATGATGTATGTGGGCCCCACCTAGGCATCTTCTGTGTGGCTCCAGCACAAGGTCCCAACTTGTGTGTCTTGTCCTTCAAGGCATCTTTGAGGTGTCACATTCACATGCTTGTGTCTTTTATCTCCAAATATCTTATTTTATGGAAAAAGACCAAGATTACCTCTTTTCACTTGATTCACCTGTTTACCATCTCTTCTTGTAGTGTAGTTGTGAGAGGGTTTTTCATTGGTTTCCCTGTAACTCGGATTGACATGCTTCAAAAGGAAAAATTGGCCTACTAAAAGAGCTTGACTTGGTTTTGGCCTTTTCTCCACGCCCTTAGGTCGGGAGTTTCAAATTGGTATGGTCCAAGAAGCTTTGGATTTTCCTTTTCATAAAGTCTTTTAGTAGGCCCTTCCCTCTTGTATGTATCCAAGAAGGTATGCATTATTGAAGGGTTATATTATTAAATAAATACGAAAAGAAGAAAATAATTTATATATGGTAGGGTATAGCTGAGATATTGAAGAAATATACAAATGCTTTTTCCCCAAACAAAAAGAGGCACAATCATTGATACTTCTCTTGCAGTACTTTCTAATAGTAATGTACATTTATATTACTTCAAAGGTAATACTAAGGTATGGTAGAAAGCTTTTATTTATTCATATGAGTATTATATGAAGTATAATTATGCGTCAAAAAGTCACAAGATAAATCGTTTAATGCCCGTTCCCACTATATACGTGCCACAACACAACATCCACCCCCTCTAAACCTGCACATCTCCCGGTATGTGCCACATTGTCTCTTTGTAAGATAAGACCTCTTGTACATCTTCCTTGCTTTCTTCTTCACTGGATGATTCCAGATCTTCATGTTCACTTTGATCTTCACCTGTGTTTTGCTCTTCTTCCTCATCAACATCTTCTAGATCATTGTCTCCTCTTCTCTTAAACATTTTAATTCTTTTTCCTGCAATGGGAATCTTTACTTCTGTACCATCTACTTCAAACAAGCTGTAAGTAGCAATTTCATGCACATGATTTAGAACATACGGTCCAAACCATCTTTTTGAGAACTTGCGCATGACTGTGTCCTGATTATCAAGGCTACTATCATACACCAAAACCCAGCCACCTTTGTCAATTGCTTTTCTCCTGAGTCGATGTCTCTTATCAAAGTAGTCCTTGTTTTTCAACCTTGCATTTTTGAGTCGTTCTTTTGCAGCTTCAATGTCTCTAGGTCTTCTCTCTAGTTGCCTTATACGCAGTGTAAGGAGTTCTTCCCTGCTAATCCCCTCTTGCCAAGGTAGTACATTCCATGTGGGAATTGTATCTTCAATCGGCATCACTGGCTTTTGACCATACATTAGCTCCGCAGGCATGTAGCCAGTTACTGAGCTATGTGTTGTACGATCAGCCCATAAAGCATATGGTAACAGTTTTGGCCACTCACCAACTCTTCCTTCACAAGCCTTGGCCAAAGCTTTGATGATAGGAGGATGCCCTCTTTCACTCTTTCCATTGCCTTCAGGGTTGTAAGCTATAGTAAGAGAAAGCTTGATTCCTAATCTAGAAAAGAACTCCCTTGCTTCTTCGGCATCCAGTTCACCTCTATCTGCAATGATTTTTCCCACACAACCACAACGACAAATCACCTCTTCAAGAAGGAATTTGCACACAGATTCTGTGGTTTTAGCTCTTAATGCTCTTCCTTCAACTTGATTAGTTAGGTCTTCTCGTGAAAGAACCAAGTATCTTATCTGCCAGAGTCCTAAAGGCATTGTGACTAGATCCACAACCCATCTATAGTGCATGGCTAGTGGATATGTAGGGTGCAATCCATCACGATGTCGAACATTTGAATACATTTGACAAGCTACACATGACACTACAAACTGAGATACATCTTTATACATACCCTACCACCAGTATTTTTCTTTAAACTTGGAGAAGGTTTCCCACACACCCCTGTGTCCAGCCCCCCATAGACTCTCATGAAACTCTTGCATGAGCTTTACTCAAGTCTCTTTTTTACATATAACCTGTTGTGGTGTAGCACCCTTTTGTTTAGGATGCTTCCACAAGTAACCATCCCTCAAAAAGTACTCATATGATTTCCTACGTATCCTCTTGAATTCTTGCTCAGACCAATCATCGTGTTTTGTTAGAGTACTCAAGTATCTTCCAATAAGAAGCCAATCGCCTTCATAAAGCTCTTTCAAGAATGATTCAAGTAGATTAGTCATGTAGACATTGTTACCTTTGACATGAGAGATAGAATAGAACTTTGTGCCTACATCATCTCCCTCGTCAATCAGTTGTGACTCATCTTCATACCTTGCCCTTGATATCATATCTGCCACTGTATTATCTTTACCTGCAATGTGCTTAAACTCGGGATTTAAGGACTTAATGTAGGCAATCCACCGCAACAGAGAAATGTCTGGCGTTGAGCAGCTTGTAATCATCCCAAGAAGTGGTAGACAATCTGTTTCTACAACCACACATGCACCAATTAGGTACTCTTTCCCACTTTTCAAGGCTGTAACCATACCCCATAACTCTCGCTTTATCTGTGGATAGTTTCTTTGGTGAGCACTTAGTACCTTTGCTCCAAATCTTACCACATACCTGTGTCCTTCTTTGTCATCTTGCCCTATTGCCCATCCAATCCCTGTAGGACTGGTGTCTACTGTCACAATTACTGGCCTTTGACACTCGTAGTCTACCTTTCTCAAATTTGTTGCGAGCTAGAGCAACTCCTTTAGCTTTTTCATGGATTTTACATGGATGAAAGCATGTTAACCTGTCGCGCTTTTTGTGCTAGTTAGCAGTTTCAAGTTAGCACATCTTTGAAAAGTTGGGCGTCCGGTAAATTTTTTACAAATAATATCAAAATTTGTCGGAGGTTGAACATTTGGATTCCTTGTTTCAAGTGCTTTCTATTGATATATCATATGTCATAGATCTTGGAGATGTAGCTCAAGTTATTGTACTAGTTAGCATATGTCAAAATTGTGCTAGTTACCATTGTCCGGGACATGAAAAAGCATGACAGGTTAACATGCTTTCACCCACATGTGCTTCTGTCCATTTAAACTTCTGATTCTTTCTAAGAAGCTGATAAAGAGGATAAGCTACATGTGCATAATGTGGAATCCAAATAACATAGAAGACACATGCTCCCAGAAACCTTCTAACCTCAGTGATGCTAGTGCACATTTCTTTCATTCTTTGGATGGCATCTACCTTTGTTGGACAAGGTTTCCTACCATATGGCCCGCATATGTGCCCCACAATGAGCACTTCATTGACACCAAACATAGACTTTTTCCCTGACAATGTAAGATTCACTTCTTCCAACCTAGAAAAAACTTTATCACAATCATTTATGTGATCTACCACAAACCTGCGACATCCCTTGAGATCCAAAGCTTCATCTTTGTCACTTTCTTCACATCCTTTGATAGGAAAATCATCAATGAAAGGCATTGTGATTTGAGGAATAAAGTCACGTAAGACCTTATTCATCCCATTCATCATATGTGCAACCGAGTTGGTTACTCCCTGTGGCAATGTACACATCCTTACCAAACCCAAAGGTGTCCTCATGGTTGTCAAGTCTCTGCTTTTGATTGCAAGCTGAAATTGATCATACCCTGAGTAGAGATCCCCCATTGAGTAGATTGCTCTCCCTGCAAACGCCTCTGCAAACTCATCCACAATTGGACCTGTACCTACATTTCTAATTGTCACCTTGTTTACTGGTTGCATATCCTGGATGAAGCGTAGAGAACCATTCAACTTTGTAACTGTAAACCACCTGTTTGAGTATGGAGCACAAGAAGGCTCCAAGATTCCCATTTTGATTTTCTCATTCAGTAGCTCTAGTAACTTTGGCAAATGAGCCTTTGGAACCGGAATAGGCTGCAGATTCCAAGGCACATGAGGTATTGTGAAAATTACCATATGAGCTACAATAGAAGGATCAACACATCCTATCTCATGTGGCTCAAATACAAAAGCCTTACCATGCTTTGAAAGCATTTCTTTGAAGCACTTTGTCTCATCCTGTGTTAGAAACTCCTCGCGACCAATCTGCAACTCTTGGAAAGACTCCTTTGTGAAGGTATGCCCAATCTTTTTAGGATTCCTCAAACTTGGTTGTAAAGAAGCCTGCTCAATCTTTTCCCTATTGTTGGGTGGTAAGGGTGAAGCTACTGGTTTCACCTTCTTTGCTACGCTCTTGTATTTAGTTTCAACATGGACTTCTGGGCCAACTGTTTGATTTTCTTTAAAGGCTTCTATTACTTGATACATTTCCATAGAGCAAACTTCCACAACTTCATTTTCAAGATGCAAACTAGACCCCATTATAGCATCAAGCTCACCCATATTATCTACAAAAGAAACTTGTTCACACAAACCCAAAACATTTTCAGTAGGCTTTAGCAACCCACTCTTTTTCATGCCTATTTGTACATTATGCACATATTGCCTCTCAGATCTCTTCAAATCTTCAAGTTTTGTAAAACATACTGATCCCTTCCTTGTTACCAAGGAGCTCATTGAGAAAGTTTCACCTATTTTTGGATGAGGCGAGACCCTTTTTCTTTCTGTATCACTGCAATCCCGCTTTACAATGGTACTTTGCCAAAACCCATCATTTCTCTATGATCATGAAACTCTTTGCTTACCTTTGGTAGAGGATGTTCTCTGAGGTTGTCATGATTTCTTTCACGGTTTACACAAACTGTGAGAAATTGGACAGCTCGTTTACCATCTTTGCTGTGTATCTGAGCATATGCTGAACCATCGTCCATTACCTTTGTTTCCATTCGAACTCCCACAATGTAGGGCTGTCCAAGGATGAGATGATATGAAGATGTATCCTGTACAAAGAAGTTTTGGTCAATCTTTACATCGCCTATTGTCACCTTCACACCTGGACATGCTACATACAATTCACCGGATGAATTGTTTGCCACTTTTACCATCCAGCCATGATCTGTGTCCATCGGCCATTTGCACTTGTTGTAGAGACTCTTTGACATTATGTTTATTTCTGAACCATGGTCAATCAAGGCAACAAATGGCTCTTCAAGATCACCTACCTTGACCAAAGTTTCTGTAGTAGCCCTTGCTCAGTGACTTCGTGAATAGTAGCGCCTAGGAATATCTTCAACTTCTTCATCATCATTTGAGAAATGCACTTGCTTCACTCTCCCACTAGATTGGTAGCATCCTACCACAGCTCCATCATCCTCCTTATTTAGCAGCTGAATCCCTTGTGTCTTCAAGGTTTCCCCTTCAACCTGTGGGGGACGAGAAACTTCAGCAAGGGTTTGCCTCTTCCTCTTGATGATGTCAATGATCTCCTCATGGAATTCACGCTTTGAAATGCCAAGAACTTCTCCCAGAGTAAACTCAATCTTTCTATTCAAGATCCTTTCCTCCAAGACTTTCTTTAAATTTGTAGCAACCTCAATATCAGATTGTAGTTTATAGGTTGGGCCTTTTGTCTTACCTTTTGTTGGCTCTTTCTTCTTTCCTGTTGTAGACTCCTCCATGAGTAGTTCAGGTGGAGATGCTCCTTGTGTCGAGGGTGTTTGAGAAGGCATTGAGTCGCTTCTTCCCCCACTTCTAGAAGCTCGTTTTGATGGTCCTTCATCAACATTCTCACGTCTACGCTTCTCTTCTACAATTGCCTCATTTTGTTGGCATTTTGTAATGTAGGCATGCACTGACAATGAGTCCACTGGATCATTCCATCCTAATTCTAGATGTATGCAATCACCTGCTTCATGTAGAATCTCTTTTGTAAGCTTTCCCTTTTTAGCTAATTGTATGACGTTTGGCCAAATTTGACCATGATGGTCACTCACCTCTTCATCACAAAAATGCTCAATTTTTACTCCATAAGTAGCTACCTGAACTAAAGAGCTGGCATGGTTAGTTTCCATATCTTCAACTAAGGTTTGCATTCCCCCCTTCCCAAAGTTAGTTCTCAAGGTAGACCTGTCTCTCTTAAGTGGATTTTACCATCCTTAAAAAAGACAACATCTTTTGACAAAGCATCACTAAAATCATCACAATCCCTTCTTACATGGTCTGTACTATCATACCAAATACATATATTAACAAACCCTTCTTTGGGCTGTTCTCTTTGACTAGGAAGTGGCCCTGACGGTTGGCCTTTTTCTTCAAGCTTTGCAAGCTTCACCTTCAAGTCACGCATTCCCTTCATAAGCTCATCTAGCATGGACTCATCAAACTTAGGAGTGATAAAAGTAGGCTTTACCATTTTGTCAGAAGTTGAGGTTGAAGGACTTGTAGTGTTTAATACCATCTTGTCCCTTCTTCTTTGTCGTTTGGTTAGAAACGAGACAACACCTTCAACTTCATTCCAATCGGTCTTTAGTCCTTGCTCAGCATCTTTATCTTCAAGAAGAAGCTCCAAATTTTCTTGAAACTCTTTACCTGCAGCTTGTAAGAAAAGATCTGTCTTCTCTCCATCTAGTGTGGACCTTTCTGTCTATGTGAGTTGTGCATAGCGCGGCTCAAATTCCCTAAGTAGCTCTGCTATTGATAGTTCTTGATTTGGCTTGACTACCCATTCTAAGAAAGTCTTTTTGGTTACTCTCTCTGAGTCCTCCATGAAATATTCCTCCTTTAAAGCTACTTTGAGTTCTTCCCAATTTCTCCCATGCCCATCTTTAATTGCCCTAACATGCTCCCTAATTTCTGGAGCAACAACGAGCTCAAAGATTTGAATCATCTCACCTTCTGACACGCGATGCAGCTCCATCTCCTTCACATACTCGCGTAAGTAATTTGTTACATCTTTGCCATTGAATTGATCCATTTTGTTCACGATCGCTTGTATGGCCTTCGTTGCTGAAATCTCCCTTCTTTCACTAGCATGTTGTTGTTGCCTGAACATTGCAAATGCTTGAAAAATTTGAATTGTTGCTCAACATGATCACCCATGGTTACCCACAAATTCTCACCCTGGCAGTTTCGCGTCGGGTCACCAAAAATATGTCAACAAGTAGGCGATCTTACCAGGAAGGCACCGGGCCTCTTGCTGTGAGAGTTTGTGAGGAAGCTCAAGGGTTATGAGAAAGAGCTAAGATGTAGATAATATAGCTTCTAGAGCTAAAGAAGAAATGTAGCCAAAGAAGCCGCTCACTTTTCCTTACAAACACACACGTGATGGAGAGAACTCATGAAAGATAGTCAAAACAAAACAAAAATGAAAACATCAAGATTACGATCATATCGTATCATGGGTAGGATAAAAGGGTTAAGGATGAGTTAATGATATTTAATCTTTGTTGTCCAAATAAGCTACGGATTGCTCTTTGGAACTGTCGCTTTGTGCTTACTATAATGTATATGTTTTGTCTAGCGATTGGGATTAGTTGTGAATACAAATCCTCATGATTCATAATAAAATAACCACATTCACATCAAAAGATAAGTCATAGTCAATAATAGGTAGTATGATGGGATCCGGTGAGAGAAGTATTTCGTTGAGCCTTTCAGGACCAAATAGAAACACTATGCGTTGCTGAATGTAAATCTTTCGACTAATCCAAATGTTGACCCTAATAGATTGCACTGAATGGAATTGAAAGACATTACCTCTATGTGGATTATGGTTATTCATCAATGATATAATTAGTATATTCAAAGATAAAGGTGTGAAAGAAGTGAAAGGAGAAGAAGAAGAGAGGTTCTCTCCCAAGCCCTATTGTTGCCCTTAGCCAATAAGGATACTGCGAGGAGAGAAGTACCTGTAGCAACGAGACTCTAGAGTTTGTGGAAGAGAATGAAAACCTTAAGAGAGAGAGATGCTTGTGGAAGATGAAGATATGGTTACTAACCTTGTGCTCATAATTGTTTGCCGCAAGAAGGTTGTACTCATTACATTGACAAGGTTGCTGCTTGAATACCTTCCAATGAAACAATTAGGACACAACAAGAGAGATCAAAGGAGGAGTAAGAGAGAATTAGAGATAGATCTAAGTGTGGTGGTGGTATTAAAGATAGATAATGAGAGATAGAAATAGAGTTAGAGACAAGTATTGGACTAGATATGCAAATGAAAGTAAAACTAGCAACATATATCTTACATGAGAGAAATCGCCACCACCCTAATGGAGAGAGAAGATGAGACAAGACTTCCGCCTTTCTTCAAGAGAAAGTGTGGCACTAAGATGAGTGTGTCACTATGGAATTGAGCTATTCTCACTCACTCATAACTTACCCCTAATGAAGAGAAGGTTGCCCTTTTTATAGGTGAGGGAGCCATGTTTTACATAATCACTTGATTAGACTAAAGAGTTAGCCCAAATCAAATCTTCTTTGGATATTTCTTAAAATGGGCAATATTAGGACTCAACATATCATTAAATTTAGCATTTTTGGTCATTGAGGCTCCATGTGGGTGCATGATGTATGTGGGCTCCACCTAGGCATCTTCTGTGTGGCTCCAGCATGGGGTCCCAACTTGTGTGTCTTGTCCTTCAAGGCATCTTTGAGGTGTCACATTCACATGCTTGTGTCTTTTATCTCCAAATATCTTATTTTATGGAAAAAGACAAAGATTACCTCTTTTCACTTGATTCACCTGTTTACTATCTCTTCTTGCAGTGTAGTTGTGAGAGTGTTTTTCACTGGTTTCCCTGTAACTTTTGACCTGTAACTCGGATTGACATGCTTCAAAAGGAATAATTGGCCTACTAAAAGAGCTTGACTTGGTTTTGGCCTTTTCTCCACGCCCTAAGGTTGGGATTTGCAAATTGATATGGTCCAAGGAGCTTTGGATCTTCCTTTTCATAAAGTCTTCTAGTAGGCCCTTCCCTCTTGTATGTATCCAAGAAGGTATGCGTTATTGAAGGGTTATATTATTAAATAAATGTGAAAAGAAGAAAAGAATTTATATATGATAGGGTATAGCTAAGATATTAGAAGAAATATACAAATGCTTTTCCCCCAGACAAAAAGAGGCACAATCATTGATACTTCTCTTGCAGTACTTTCTAATAGTAATGTACATTTATATTACTTCAAAGGTAATACTAAGGTATGGTAGAAAGCTTTTATTTATGCATATGAGTATTATATGAAGTATACTTATGCATCTAAAAGTCACAAGATAAATCATTTAATGCCCGTTCCCACTATATACGTGCCACAACACGACATCGCGCCTTTAGTACATTTATGAGACCTCTCTCTCTCTCTCTCTCTCTCTCTCTCTCTCTTTCCAGTACTAAAGGTGCACGTATTGAGTTACAAAGAGTCTGTGATTGTCTCTGCGCGTCTTTAGTACAGAGAGACATAGAGAGAGAGAGAGAGAGAGAGAGAGAGAGAGAGAGAGAGAGAGAGAGAGAGAGCGAGAGAGAGAGAGAGAGAAGGAGTGTGTGTGTGTGTGTTTTGGAGACACACACACACACACACACACACACACACACACACACACACAGAGATGGAGGGAGAGAGAGAGTCTGTATGTGTGTTTTGGGGAGAGAGAGAGAGAGAGAGCAAGAGTGTGTGTGTGTGTGTGTTTGTTTTGGAGAGAGAGAGAG
The DNA here is from genome assembly GCF_014529385.1 of Adiantum capillus-veneris. Classification (NCBI taxonomy): domain Eukaryota; kingdom Viridiplantae; phylum Streptophyta; class Polypodiopsida; order Polypodiales; family Pteridaceae; genus Adiantum; species Adiantum capillus-veneris. The sequence continues at coordinate 79,821,711 of NC_140943.1, forward strand.
AGAGAGCAAGAGTGTGTGTGTGTGTGTGTGTGTTTGTTTTGGAGAGAGAGAGAGAGAGAGAGAGAGAGAGAGAGAGAGAGAAAACAAAGACTTGACATGTTTCTTGATGAATAGGATTAAGGTCTAGTAGGCAGAAGAGGCTAAAACCAAGAGGCTAAAACCAAACCCAGAGCTTGTGCCAGGATTCCATCCTTTGCAGGCTCAGTTGTTTAGCGTTCTGCCAAAAGAATTGTTGACTTTTGTCAGGACATTGATAAAGAAGAGTCAATTTGTGAAGATGTGTCAGAGAGGTCAGCAGGCTAAGAGGATTCCTCACCCTACAAGGGTCCCTCACCCTCTACAGTACTTGTCAAGAAAAATACAAGAAAGAGGAATATAGACTTCTCAGATGATGCAGATCTCCTAGCAAGCAGTCCTTGTGCAAGTAAAGGTAAAGCCAAAGAGGATGTGCCTTCTCTGGAAGACCCAGCTATAACTGATGAGAGGCTATTCGATTTTGCAACATCTTGTGGTGCTGGAGACAAATATGATCTAGTTCATTCTATGTTTAACCCAAAATTTGATATTGAAGACCTTTTAGCTCAGCACAGTGAATTCTTGCTGTCCTACATAGATAAATGGGAACTGCTGGTGGAGGTAGGGAGGGTTGTTCTGCCCAGTATGATTGTCGTTCATTTAAAGGACTGCGGTGGAAAAGGACAGGGACTGAAGAAGTATAGGGAATTACCACCTGCTTGCCGACATTCAGCCTGCCCTTTGCACCAAAAAGAGTGAATCCTTTGGCTTTATGATTTACTTGAGCAGCCTGTTTGGATTCCTCATGCAGAATCCTGACGAGGTGTTACAGGAGCAGGATGCAGTACAAGACGAAGAATGCGAGGAGACAACACATATACAAGAAGTCGAGGAGGTTGAAGATACAGCTGCCGACCTTGAAGTTGAGGCAATTGAACTAGAAAGAAGTAAGATGCTCTCTGTGAAAACAACAGAAATCAAACTACCCTTGGATGCCAGTAACTTCACTGAGAAGCATGCTCAGATGATGCTGCCTGCTGTGCCTGACTTCAGGATTGGAGACAGGACCTACATCTTTTTACATGATGTGCAAAGCATCTTCTATTTAAGGGAGGACTTTTCCCTGGCTATCATTTCCAGAGTCCAAGAGGAGAGGAGTGGATTTGTTTCAGAGGATAGTAGTGATGATGAGGCAATGGAAACATCTAGCAATCCAGTGGAATGCCTCTGAAGATGCTTTGAGAAAGCTGAAAAATACAAGGAGACACTACCGGATGAGGCCACCTTCCAAGCAATAAGACAAAGCCTAAGTCCATCAGCATCCAGCAATCCAATGGAATGCCTCCGAAGATGATTTGAGAAAGCTGAAAAATACAAGGAGACACTACCGGATGAAGCCACCTTCCAAGCAATAAGACAAAGCCTAAGGACATCAACAAGTGACAAAGAAGTGGAAGATTGATTTAACCATTCAGGTCAGGGGTCAACTACATCTTTAGACATGTGGCAAGAAAACCTCTTTCTACAGGATGAGAGCTTTATGGTAACTCTCTCTCTCTCTCTCTCTCTCTCTCTCTCTCTCTCTCTCTCTCTCTCTCTCTCTCTCTCTCTCTCTCTCTCTCTCTCTTATGCTTGCGGTTTCTCGAATCTATGAGAAGGTGATTTGTCAATTGCGCATGGGAAGGGAAATTTCAGAAATTTTTGTAAGCACTATTGGGGTTAAACAAGGATGTCCATTGTCACCAACTCTCTTTGGTCTATGCATCGATCAATTGGAACAAATGGTACTTGACTTTATGCAAGAAGAAGGTATTGAAGAGGTCACTATTTGCAATGCGGTAATCATGCTTTTGTTTTATGCCGATGATGTAGTGCTTCTAGCACACACTTTAGAAGATGCACAAAAGCTTATGGTTGTCCTTGAGAACTTTTGCTTGCATAGTGGGCTGATTGTAAATGAATCCATGCATTGTGTACAACAACGAGACACTTGAAGTTGTTGACAGCTTCAAGTACCTTGGCCTTGAGGTTCCATCCAATCACAAGTGGCATGAATGTGCTATGCGTCGTTTGGAAGCGGGAAAGAGAGCATATTATGCATTTGAGAACATGTGTAATGCGGGAAACATCAAGTGTTGGGTTCTCAAGAAGTATCTTTTTTGATGCATTGGTGACACCGGTTCTTCTTTATGGAGTTGAAGTGTGGGGCGGGAGCATCTCAAAGTCTACTTGGAAAGAGTTTGAGAATGTACAAAAGCATTTTCTTACAAACTTTCTCCAAGTTAAGACACAAACACCATATATGCTCCTACTTCTTGAGTCGGGATCTCTTCAAATTGAGGTTATGGGCATGGAAAGGGTTGTGGAGTACATGATAAAGATGCGTCAAAACCCCTCACATCGACTTCCTACAATTGCATGGGAAGCAAGCAAAAAAGTTCAAAAGATGCATAAAAGCAAGATCTTGAGCATGGGATGGATGCAAGACATAAAGAAGTGGTTTGGAAGATGGGATGCATTACACTTGCTACATGATGCTTCAATTGACTCTCAAGTGAATGAAGCTTTTCTACAACGCCAATGTATTACGGCTTGGGAGAAATCCGGTGGGTCACGCTTCATACATTACACCACCTATATTGCCCCCAACTACAAAACCATGTTCTTCGCTGAGAGAGGAAACCGTACTCACACTTACATGCTTCAGCCTATTCCCTTGTCCGCGATACGCACTATCGCAGCAATTCGGCTTAGCTCCCATTTCCTTCGATGCGAGATAGGGCGTTGGGGCAATGGAGAAGAGTCAAATCAATTGTGCACATTATGCTCACTGCAAGTTGGAGAGTCTGAGTACCACACACTACTAGGGTTCTCAGCTTTTGATCACATCCGAACTTGCTTCTCTCACATTTTCAGCCATAACTTAGACCTACACCCTTTCCTCTCCCAGCCAAAGTGTCAGATCTCCATTGCGACTCTCATCACTACAATTTTGGAGCATCGAGAGTCACTCATCAGCCATACACATACTACATCACATGTAACTTTGGTCCCATAGGTCATATTTGACCTCCGAGGACGATAATAAAATCTATCTATCTATCTATCTCTCTCTCTGTGCATCGCTAAGTTGAAGCCTCTCTTTCCAAACACTTAAGGCTGATGGTAAAAGTTTGGATTTTATACCCTTCTTAACAAAGATGGATGAGACAGATTTTTGTATAGCCTAATATCCTCTTTTGCTTACACCGAGTGAATCAAGTGTGCCTTGTATCTCTTTTGCGGGCATTGAGTTCTCTGAATAAAGCGGTCCACTACATTTCGTTGTAGGACCTTAAACTTCTTGTCATGTACTATATCTGCTGCAAGGCTTCTACTTATAAGTGGCTTCAATCTCTTTCCGATATTGGCTTTGGGGTCAATGTTTTCCTTGTCAGGATAAATTGAATCTCTACATGAAGACAATGAATAAGTAAATAACAGAAAATTTACTTCACTAACACTATTTAGGCACATAAAACAATGCATAATAGGAAAAAACAAAAAAATTACTTAACTAAGACAACTTAGCCAACCAAGAAGCATCACCTTAATGCTGGGATTCTTTTCTTGAGACCTCCGGATGCAACCTGCAATGTTTCAAGATTGCGCAATTTCTTCTTTCGGATATGACCACCCAAGATGGTGTCCTTTATTTGACAACTTCGTACCTTTCCTTTCAGTTCCTGTACCTCTGTTTTGTGTTGCAACATGGTAACCTGATCTGTAGAATGTAAATGTGAAAGACAAACAATCTCACATTGTTGAGCTTGGAGAATGCCCTTATAAGTTTCAGCTTCCCTTATAAGAGATTTACAATAACCCAGAAGGCCCTTTTCTCCATCACTAGCAAAGGTCAATAAGCTTGTAGGATTGACAAACGGTGGAGACACATTAGTCATTGGATTCTTAGGATAGAGAGAGCCTCTCGTCCAGATATCTATGTGTTTAGCTCCCTGAGCTCTGAGCGTGTCTATGGATGCGGGAGGTATATGTGTGTTTGCTTCACTACGCTTAATCAACGGCTAGTACTCATTCTCCAAATCAATGTGAAGGTGATATTTGGCTCGTTTTTGCGTAACATTTGTGCCATTTGAGGAGTGCGCTATTAGCCAAATGTGCAGGTTTAATGGAAAGTGAACAGGTGAAGGCGGAGCCGCCTTCGTCCCTCCATGTTAGCCACATTCCCTCCATGTTGACAAGGTTCATTCAATGTAACTGAAAAGAAGATTATCCCTCAATCATTACGAATGAATGTTTAGAAGAGTAAAGAATCTACTTAACTACACTTTTTGAACTTTTACCATGAAAGACCCACCTCTATTATTCGCCATATTTTCTAGAGAGAGAGTGTGAAAAATACATTTTCTTAGAAGGCCCTCCAAATGACCTCCGAAATTTCCTAATGGGCAGCAAAAACTGAGCTTTTCATTGATTTATCAAAAGCAAGAGAATTTACAAGGGGTATGGTACGACCGGGCTCATTAGCATCTATGTACATGTTCTTTTCCTTGTACTTGAAATACAACCTTCTTTCAAGGAACTTTACATTAACAGCCATATGCTCAAACCATGTTGCCCCTAGGATGACATCTTCATGCTTGAGAGGAGATATGAAGAAACCTTCTTTGTCAACATAGACTTGGACATCAGGCCTCGATTTTCCAATCAAAGGAGTAAATGCGGCTTCTTGCCCCTGAAGGCTCCATCGTTTTTAGTTGTATCTCCCATCTTGAGCTTGAATGCCTAATTTGGTGACCAACTCCATGGACATGAAATTGCGAGTAGAGCCAGGGTCAAAAAAGATGAAGGCATCATGCTCCCTTACCTTTACCCAAGCATAGGAAAGAGGTGATCCTTTGCAATGAGCATCCTCTTTTTGAGCTTCAATCGTGGAAGCTCTAGGAGTCTCATTGTGGGCATTTCTTTTGGGGCATGAATAATAGCCATGTTCTTGCTCCCCACACTTAAAGTGTTTGTGGTGCTTTACAAAATGCTTCTATCTCTTCATGAGAGAGTTTAGTTTTACGTTTATAAACTCCCTTCTCCTTGGACCGGTTTTTGTTGTTGCCTTAGGAATGGTTTTGGGCATTGTTCTTCCCCTTTGCATCATTTCAATCTTTGTTTTTCATGGGCTTGGTAGCGCCTTTTAGCCCCTTGTTGGAAATTAATGTGCAAAGAAACCATAGTGTGGTGGATTACTTTGGTGATAGAATTAGGACGTTGGGAGTTGACATACTTGAACATTTATTTAGGTAATCCCGCAAAAAATTATTTCTTTCTCTCGACGAACTCTTTCTTTTTAAAGACAATAGCCTTTAGATGTAAATGCCAAAACTTATCCACATATTTGTGGATAGACTCGTTGGAGAGTAGCTTCAAAATCTGCCATCCAGTAAGCACTTTGTCCTTTGCATTGCTTGCAAGAAATTGCTTCATGATCGAAACTCGTAGAGTTTTCCATGTCTTTGGGGCTTCTCTGTTGCCACAAATGTTGAGCTATATATGGTATCTTGTTGAGCTATATATGGTGTCTCCATATATAGCACCCTGGTCCCCTCTATATAAACGCATCTCGTGTGAAGTAGACACACTTTTGGGCTTGCACATTGTGGATTCGTCTCTCTCTCTTCTCAACTACCTACGCTCTCTCCCTCCGTTTCAACATGGTATCAGAGCTATGGAGAGCATAAACATGAAAGATACCATATATAGCTCAACAGAGTTGTAGTGAGTTAGGATATACATATTTAACCTTGATAACAACCATTATAATACCCCTTCTATAGATGGATAGTGTCCATGCATGTATACAACTCCATATGTACCTAGAATATCATGTTTATGATAACTTAGCACTAGACATTCCCTATATATCTCACAAGATAATATACATTATACAAATATAATTATGCAAGCTCTATTTTAGTTGCACGTATGATGTAGAAGATGTTTCTTATATCCACTAGATATATATAGGGTGTATTTTAGAGATCTAAGAGGATAGTGCATAATAATGATTATGATACCGCATGTAATTATTATGACGAGCCCAATGAACAATTGATATTAAATGTAGATGTATATCAAGGGGTATGAACATAACACCTTGATAGGATATAAATTAGTTAGAGATATACTCGAGCAATAATAACATGCGATAATAATTATGATAAGATGTTTATAATCCATGCAATTACCTACGTCAAATATAGTGCATGATAATAATGGTAAAATTGCATGTATGATACAGTTCTATAGTGAGCTAGGATATAAACAATAACCTACAATCACAGTATGTTACCTCGCATATAGATGAACAATGTCCATATATATATACAACTCAGTATATACGTCACATAGAATAACAGGTTATATAAAATTATCTTCTGGATTTTGCATATATTTTATATAAAACTAAACTAATATATAGATCAATAGGAATTTGCTACAATGGACAAATTATATGTATATCAAGAGGTATTTGCTACATAATAATTACAATATATGTGAGCTTCGATATAGTCTAGTTGGATAGTGGATAGTAAAGTCATTATTGCACTCAAACTTTTGTCTACTTATATCAACATAGCGTGGCATAATGCTCACACGTCTCGTCATTGCTTCCCTAGCCCACCCAATCTGGCCAAGATCCAATATGATCTCGTGTAAACGTGTAGGATTATTACACCCCTTATATAAATTGATAGTGTCCCTACATGTATACATTTATAGATGGATAGTGCCCCTGCATGTAAATAATTTGACATATTATCTCTACACATGTATGTATCCATGTAAAATGGACCTTTTGATACTATGTCCATGTCAAGATCCATTATAATACCCCTTCTATAGATGGATAGTGTCCATGCATGTATACAACTCCATATGTACCTAGAATATCATGTTTATGATAAATTAGCACTAGACATTCTCTATATATCTTACAAGAGAATATACATTAGACAAATATAATTATGCAAGCTCTATTTTAGTTGCATAGTGTGATGTGGAACATGTTTCTGATATCCACTAGATCTATATAGGGTGTATTTTAGAGATATAAGAGGATAGTGCATGATAATAATTATGATACCATATGTAATTATTACGACGAGCCCAATGAAAATTTGATATAATATATTGGAGTGATAATAACATGCGATAATAATTATGATAAGATGTTTATAATCCATGCAATTACCTACGTCACGTATAGTGCATGATAATAATGGTAAAATTGCATGTATGGTATAGTTGGATAGTGAGATAGGATGTAAACAATAACCTACAATCACAGTATGTTACCTCGTGTATAGATGAACAATGTCCATGTATATATACAACTCGGTATATACAGATAGAATAACAAGTTATATTAAATTATTTGCTGGATTTTGTATATATTTTATATAAAACCAAACGAATATATAGATCAATAGGAATTTGTTATATAATTTCCATATCTGCAACGTACGATATAAATAATGCAAGATAATAATTACGATGCGGCCTTAGCTAGTCTACTTCATGAGAGCCTAGATTAGGCTATGGTGATGATTGAGAGTTCCAATAGGAGGCTCAATTAGTGGAGTTATGAAAAATTATAACAATCCACACTACCACATTATTATCAATGTCTAAGATAATGTGTACGTATACGTGTTTGGAGATACCAAGCACTCAATATGTATGTATACATGTGTGGTCGGGGAGTTGTAGTGAGTTAGGATATACATATTTAACCTTGATAACAACCATTATAATACCCCTTCTATAGATGGATAGTGTCCATGCATGTATACAACTCCACATGTACATAGATTATCATGTTTTTGATAACTAAGCACTAGAATTGCCCTATATATCTCACAAGATAATATACATTAGACAAATATAATTATGCAAGCTCTATTTTAGTTGCATAGTCTGATGTAGAACATGTTTCTGATATCCACTAGATGAAGATGTATATCAAGGGGTATCGACATAACACCTTGATAGGATATAAATTAATAAGAGATATACTCGAGTGATAATAACGTGTGATAATGATGATGATAAGATGTTTATAATCCATTCAATCACCTACATCAAATATAGTGCATGATAATAATGATAAAATTGCATTTATGGTATAGTTGGATAGTGAGATAGGATATAAACAATAACCTACAATCACAGTATATTACCTCGTGCATAGATGAACAATGTCCATGTATATATACAACTCGGTATATACACATAGAATAAAACTTATATAAAATTATCTGCTGGATTTTGCATATATTGTATATAAAACTAAACGAATATATAGATCAATAGGAATTTGTGATATAAACTCAATACACACTACCACATTATTATCAATGTCTAAGATAATGTGTATGTACGTATACGTGTGTGGAGATATCAAGCACTCAACATGTATTTATACATGTGTAGAGATATTAATGTGGGAAGCTGTAGTGAGTTAGGATATACATTTTAACCTTAATAAAAACCATTATATTATCTTCTATAGATGGATAGTGTATATGCATGATTTAAAATCCATATGTACATAGAATATCATGTTTTTGATAACTAAGCACTAGACTTGCCTTATATATCTCACAAGATAATATAAATTAGACAAATATAATTATGCAAGCTCTATTTTAGTTGCATGGTGTGATGTAGAACATGTTTTTGATATCCACTAGATAGGGTGTATTTTAGAGATATAAGAGGATAGTGCATGATAATGATTATGATACCGCATGTAATTATTATGACGAGCTACAATAAATATGATAATTATGCCAATAAATATGATGAGCTACAATTTAGATAATGCACACTAATAATTGCGATAGATATAGTCTAGTTGGATAATGATTGAGCATATAAGCAACAATAATCTAGAAGAGTTGTCAATATTTTCCTTGTTTGGGTGGATATTGTACATGTTTCTGATATCCCGGCACTACATCAAGTGTAAATAAGAGATAGAAGAAGGTAGTGCATGATAATAAGGTGTGATGATAATTAGGATACCATATGTGATTATTACATTGATGTAATAATATATATGTGAGGCGATAACAATGATGGTATTGAATGTATTGTCTAGTTGGGAAATAGTGAGAAAGGATATAAACACCTACCTACAACGAATATGATACCACATGTACAGATAGACAATGTCCATGACTGTATATATAAAGCTTCGTATGTACATAGAGTGTCAACTTATAGATAATTAATTTATCGACTTGCCCTTCATATTTCAATACGTCGGATCTATGAATAAATAATGTATGCAAGATAATAATGATGCATGTCTAGAACTCTTAACTAGTTGGACACTCAGATATGATACATTAACATCGAGAGAGGTGATGTGCTACATTAATATTTACGAGCTACAATATAAATAATGCACCCTAATAATTACGATACATATAGTCTAGCTGGATAATGAGCTAGCATATAACTTGTAAGGTAGAAGATCTATGATGCCCGTTCTTTGGGTGGACAGTATCGTACATGTTTATGCTGCCCACTAGATAGGGTGTAAATTAGAGATAAGAACATAGTGCATGATAATAAGGTGGTTTCATCAATATTAATCTCTAACCTTCTGAAAGTATTTTTTGACTTAATTTAGTGGCTTTAGTATGGGGAAAATAATTAAATAAGAGAGAGTAATATAAATACATATGCAATCTATGAATAAATAATGTGGGATAATAATGATACATGCTTAGGCCTCTAGTCTAATTGGATACTGAGATATGATATATTAACATCGAGAGAGATGATGAGCTGCAATAATAACTACGCCTACAATATAAATAATGCACATTGATAAATACGATACATATTGTGACGTACACGTCACGTGAGGCTAGAGAGAGAGAGAGAGAGAGAGAGAGAGAGAGAGAGAGAGAGAGAGAGAGAGAGAGAGAGAGAGAGAGAGAGAGAGAGAGAGAGAGAGAGAGAGAGAAATGTGCTCCAAACTAGCTTGCCTCTCTACGAGTTGGCAGCCTCTTTTATAGGGAGAAGAGAGTTGGTTACATATGCCAAGAACCTATTAGTGTCCTCTCACACTAGGTGGGTCGGACACACCTACAAGACCCACACACCACACCTCCCCCCTTAGGGAGAAAAAGATGGACATCGTTTTACAAGTTTGGACTGAGAAGGGACTCGACATAAAGGGATCAGCTCCAACGCCTCATCTGGGGGGAGTGATCATACGACAGCTTAGCGGCTAAGGAATGGACTTGGGGAGTGGACTCAACTAGAGAGAGAATAGCATCATGCCGAACACATCAAGGCATGGAACGCGTACGTCTCGCTTATGCAAACATTAGGTCGCTATCCCAATGAAATGGACAAAATGAGGAAGGACTGACTGAGGATTGGGTGCGAATTTTTTGCGACATGCATCCATCTCCATGAAGGGGTTTGGTGTGATCTAGTAAGACAAAGACTAGGAAAAACCTACTACAAAGAAAGAGACCTTAAAACTTAAACTGAATCATGGAGCTTGACTGCTACTTATGCAAATGAAAAGACAAGGCACCTCTGCGCCAAAGATGCACCATCTTTGGGCATGCTCGACACAGGGAACCAGTATTCAGTCAATCTTGCCGCAGTGAAAAGGCTTGTTAAGCCCTGTGTCCTGGTGACATAGTCTTCTATGAAGATGGTGATGATCTCTGTCGGATTGGCAACAAGAAACGCCTCCATCTCTTTCAAAGGTGTTTATTGCCGGTTCAAAGGCTGTATCGTTATAGCAAACACCTCCAAAGGAGTGGCATAGCCAAATGTCACCAAGAAAGTCGTACATATCAAGCATGAAGCCTCGGACACCATTATTGAGCTGATCGGTAACACTGTCTTCTTGATTGTAAAAGGTAACTCTTGGACCTGTTTGAGAAGGCTCTCCCACTATGGAGAATGAATTATGGGTTGTGAGCCACGAATACTTGTTAAAGGGAAACCCTCCTCTAATGGAGGTGACATTGGTGGCCTTGTATCGATGACATGTATTGGTAGGGTCCCCATCTGCAGCACAAGATGAGCAGAAGAGGCCCCCGACACAATCTACACTGCTTGTACACACTTCACGAAGCTTGCACTGGCCTGAGGAGCAAGAGAGGGCATCGCTGTAGTAAGGCAGCCAAAACAGAAGAAATGCTGCTGCCAAAATGCAGCATTGTGCCGACATGGTTACTTTTGCCTCGAACGGCGAAAATGGGGAATTTTTCAAGGTTGCTGCTCCGGCTCTCAGTTGTAGCCTACCCAGTACTCCTGCACCTTTGCCTAAGAAGAAAAGGGCGGAAATGTGACGAGAGCTTGAGCTGCAAACAACAGGGTTGCTTCCTTCAATAATAGGTTATCACAAGACCTTGGCGTGTCGGGTAGCGTTAGCTGTAGCAGAGTCTCGCAAGCAGATAAAGAAGATGCAACTGAGAGCTTCAACTCATTATGTGCACCAGATTGCATGGAAGGGGATGCAAATTGAAGGTAGCAACTACCCTGGGTCGAACAATAGCGCCATAGCTCTAGATCTCCCACAGACAAGCAAGAAACGATTTCAAGAAAGAAGATTTTGTAACTACCCTATGCCCGTCAACTCCACCAATGTGGTGTACACAAGAAGAGAGTTGGTTACATATGCCAAGAACCTACTAGTGTCCTCTCACACTAGGTGGGTCGGACACACCTACAAGACCCACACACCACAATATAGTGCATGATAATAAGGTGTGATAATAATTATGACACCGCATGTAATTAACTATTAGACCCATTATATCTCGGCTAGCATTGCTTGGCCCTAGATGGTAGTGTAAGATTACCGAAATACCCCTACGATACAAGCACCTTCTCAAGATACTATCCCTAAAATTACAAAGACGCCTAAGACTCTTCTCCTTTTGTTTGTAACTCCCAGAACACCCCTTATTAATATTTGTTACTTCTATTCTAAATGGGCTTGATTAATGGTCTATTACATTTCTAAATGGCTACATTTCATGAGCTATAATGTTTATCAGTACTGATGCTAGTCCAAATGTATATTTTCTATTGAGCCATTGTCGTAAATCCTTATAACATGTGCCTAGGCCTCTAGTCTAGTAGACACCGAGATATGATATATTAACATTGAGATAGTAGTTAATAAGCTACAATGACAACTACGAGCTACGATTTAGATAATGCACACTAATAATTGCGATACATATTGTCTAGGTGGATAATGATTGAGCATATAAGCAACAATAAGCTAGAAGAGTTGTCAATATACCCCTTCTTTGGGTGGATAGTATGCATGTTTTTGATATCCCGATGCTACGTCGGGTGTAAATAAGAGACCCGGCGAAGACAGGTATGGCTTTTTAGAAGGCGATGGTCAAGCACAAGTAGTGAGAGAGAGGGTGAGGCGCGGTGAGGAGAGAGAAACAATGTTGCCACCGGCAAGCAGCGGGCATAGTTTTCCATAGTATGCTGAAAAAGGCATAGTGACACGAACTAAACTCCGTCACGCTGTGAGCGGGATGAAAACACACACAACGCCTCTATAACGACCCGGCACACACTCTTGGGAAGATACACACACACACTATGGGGCACCACTCGGCTTACACAACACACCTGGCCGAGACAGGGAACACACCTCTAGAGTGAGAGGAGAGAGACTATCCACTTGCCCACTCCACACAGACTCACACACACACACACACACCCAAAAAAATCAGCTCAAAAGAGGAGAATTTCTGATGTTTAGATAAAATTGAGCTTGGGCCAACACCAATGGGGCAAATAGCTCACACAATATGGGTAAAATAAGCCAGATACAATCACAAACTAGAGCAGAAACTTCGCTCATAGGAGAAACTTACACAGAAAAACAGCAGAAAAAGAGTGAGGAATTTGGCAAAATGGACAGCGCCATCGCGTCTAGAACGGCCCAAAACGCCAGTCTACAATGTCAAAGTGCTCAAATCCGACCTCGGATGAACAGTTTACGTCCAAAACAGGCTCCAAAAACCCAGAAAACACACCTGTGGCTGTTCCTCTTCTCTTCTCCACGTTTTTTCTGGTCTTCTCTCTGTTTTTTCAGTTCCCACACTTAGCTTTTTTACTTGGGCACCCTTGGCCTTTTAGATGACCTCAAACGGACCCCGAACAGGCCAAAAACTGACCTCGCAGTGCATAGTTGTCACCTTTTTGCATCATTCGCACACTTGGCACTCAGCTTTTTTCCAATAATGCGTCTCGCCACCACGTGAAGTGGCCCCAAAAAGTGGTCCTAATGATGACCTTTCTGCATAACTCTCACAAGAAAACACCCACGTTGTGTCCGTCCTCATCTGCGTGCAAATATTGACCTCGTTCGCCCTCCTGACGCCACTAGATGCCATCTGACGCACCTGCTGACCTCACGTCGTCGGCCAGTGGATAGCTTCCTCGAGAAGTTTTACGCGCTACCAACTCCTCCTTATTGTAGAAAAAACACACTAGTATTGATAATAGTGAAAATCGCTGCACTATGTGCATGCTGTCCTACCTGTACACATGTGGGCCCCACGTAACCACCTAGCTATGGAAATTGTGTAATCCTTTATTCGATGCACCATGCATGTGTATGTACATATGCGCAATCCCTTGCTCCAAAAAACTCCTGACAACGGGACCCGTTTTTTCACACAGTTTAGGTTCAAAAATGTTGTGCAAGAGTAAGGTTAATGGTGAGATCGATACTCCAAAAAAAATGCTAAGTTTTTTTCAGCTCATAAGGCAACTTTGTGGATATATAGCACCTAGAAATTCATTTTCATACTCTTCAAATAATTCAAGCAAAATGGTCACTTAACAGGACACAAAAGTGTCCAAGGACATAAAAGTGTCTTGTTACCATTCTAGTGTTAACCTTTTTTTATTTTTTAATTGGATTTCTAGATTTCTTAATTGTTTTTATGTTTTTTATTTGATTTAAAACACTTTTTTCCTTTATTTTATTTTTTGATTTTTAAATGGGTTTTATGTGAGTTTTTAAACCCTTTTTTATTTTTTGAAAACCTTTTTATTGTTTTTATTTTTTTATTTTTTTATTTTACTTAGCCTAATCAACTAACCTAGCCCAACTAATGGGCATTGGCAACCGTTGACCTGTGGAGATGATGGCAACGCTGACAGCGCCGTGACAGCGAGGTCGAGAGAAGCGTGACTTGCGGGGGAGTTGGGTGCTGACAGCGAGGGAGCTTGTTGGCGCGTACTACACGACAGAGGGAGAGAGTGGGAAATTGGTCGGATGCAGTGTCTACGAGGGAAAGAAAGACAGGGCCTACATGCTTGTTAGCGGCAGAGGGGGGGGGGGGGGTGGGGGGAGTGTGTGTGTGTGTGGGTTTACTGCAAGCGGTGCATGAGAAGAGGGGAGGGCTCGGAATCCAGGGGAGCGTCTGAGTGTCAGGGTGCCCAAGGTGGCTGCAGCCAGCGGGTCGCAGAGGAGAGAGGAAGTACGGGAGAGCAACAAAGGGAGAGAGAGAGTCTGTAAACGGCATAGGCAGAGAGAGAATGAAAGAGAGAAGTGAGAGGGGTTAATAAGTGCGATTTTAGAGAGATAAATAGGGAGTTAAAGAGAGAGTGAGAGAGAATTAGTGAGATAGTGTTAATAAGTGGACCTTTGGGAGGGAGGGAGAGAGAGAGAGAGAGAGAGAGAGAGAGAGAGAGAGAGAGACAAGTGTGTGTTGGGGTGGGTTCACCCAAAGAGAGAAGAAAAAGAAGAGTATTTTAATGTCGATGAAAACTATCCTAACAGACCATAAAGATCTATCAAAAGTTTTATGTGCCGCAAAGCATGGTGTCAAAGCCCGAAAATTGTTTTTTTATCCTATTTATTTAATTTCAAACTTCCAAAAATACCAAAAAAAGTCCAAAAATTAGCCCAAACGCTAAAAAATCAACTGAAAATCCAAAATATAGCCAGAAAATTCCAAAAATTTCAGGAACATTCCGGAAACCTTAGAAATCATTGGCAATCACAATCAAATACTTTCCACATGCAAAAGCACACCAAGAATAGCAGGTTTTACCGAAAATGCCAAATTCGACAAAATCATCAACCCGACCCTCGAAAATAGTAAAACGCTCAAAATTTGACGAATGAAAGCCCAAATGCGCTTGAAATCAAACTGTTTACACACATTCAAAACAAATCGTAAAGATCACAAGATATCTTTTTTTAATGGAATTAACAAAAAATTAATATAAAAATTTGTAAAAATTGCAAATCTGAAAAATACCCAAAAAATATTTGAAAATTCTTCACACAAGGAATAAGTGCAACCAAATAAAATCACAAAAGCACATAAATTCAATTGCCAACAAATTTGATCAAAAAATCCAAACTAGCCAATTAAATCGGCAAAATTAGCAACAAAACTAGGTCAAAATTTGACGCATGTGGAGTGTGTAAATCACTGTTTTTGAGCTACAAAATGTAGCAATTATCCATTGCACACATCAAATAGGCAATAAAAAATTTAAATAATCAAGCACATCAAGCACTTTATGGCACGCACACACACTAATAATTGGCGATTTTTACCAATCTTTAGGTGCGCACACAAAAGAGTTAATCTTGTCGAAATTGCAATGTGATTTCACAAATCTCTAGTTGGGCATGATCAAAACGCAAATCAATCATCACAATTGAAAAATCATCAACCACGCATTGATTTTTAGCTGCACAAACAAGGGAAAAATAATGTACACACACCTAAAATTAGGCATACACACACTCAATTAGAATGCACACACACTTGATTTTAGTGCACACACACTTGCAATTGACCATTCAAGCATGCAATTAACTCAATTAGGCACACAATTAGCAACGCACATTCACCAATTAGCAATTGAACTTGTCAATTTCATATGCCAACAAATCTGAAAAATTTCGTCATTACGACGGCATGAAAACGAACAATCCAAAAATTTTCAAAGCAACATAGCATTAACATTGCATTGCAATAACATAGCATCAACATTACATTGCATCATGGTGGAGTCTCTACACAATTCTACACATCTTTAGATTCTAGGGAGTTTGAGAATACCACCTTGATTACATTTCCAATGAAGATCGATTGAACGGTTGAAAGCTCCAATCCTTGGTAGCAAATTAGTGTGTAAGTTAGCAAAATTAGTCGAATTAGCAAGGGGTTAGTGTGAAATTAGAGTGTGTAAACACACAATTGGCAAGATACGGTGACAAATTAGGGAATACTAAACACATTTCTTCATGCACACAAATCCAAAATCCATAAAAACATAAACACACAAGTGGAATTAGTAGTGAAATTAGTGAGGAAATACATCGGATTATGTCACAATTACACTAGTGTAGGCCATTGTCCCGAGTAGGAGCACCAAATATTGGGGGTTTCTATCGTTGCATAGCTCCAATGAGCAACAAAATTACCAATCCGGATGGATGAGCTACCCGGCTAGGCATTAGGGAATTTCGGAGGTCATTTGGAGGGCCTTCTAAGAAAATGTATTTTTTGCACTCTCTCTCTAGAAAAAATGGCAAATAATAGAGCTGGGTCTTTCATAGTAAAAGTTCAAAAAGTGTACTTTAAGTAGATTCCTTACTCTTCTGAACATTCGTTTGTAGTGATTGAGGGATAATCCTCTTTTCAGTTGCATTGAATGAACCTCGTCAATATGGAGGGAATGAGGCTAACATGGAGGGACGAAGGCACAGCCGCTATTCACTTTCCATTAAACCTGCACATTTGGCTAATGGCGCCCTCCTCAAATGTCACAAATGTTACCCAGAAACGAGCCAAATATCACCTTCACATTGATTTGGACAATGAGTACCAGCCATTGATTAAGCGCAGTAAAACAAACACACATATACCTCCCGCTTCCATAGACACGCTCAGAGCTCAGGGAGCTAAGCACATAGATATCTGGACGAGAGGCTCTCTCTACCCTAAGAATCCAATGACTAATGCGTCTCCACCGTTTGTCAATCCTACAAGCTTATTGACCTTTGCTGGTGATGGAGAAAAGGGCCTTCTGGGTTATTGTAAATCTCTTACAAGAGAAGCTGAAACTTACAAGAGAATTCTCCAAGCTCAACAATGTGAGATTGTTCGCCTTTCACATTTACATTCTACAGATCAGGTTACCATTTTGCAACATAAAACAAAGGTACAAGAACTGAAAGGAAAGGTGCGAAGTTGTCAAATGAAGGACACCATCTTGGGTGGTCGTATCCGAAAGAAGAAATTGCGCAATCTTGAAACATTGCAGGTTGCATCAGGAGGTCTCAAGAAAAGAATCCGAGCATTAAGGTGATGCTTCTTGGTTGGCTACATTGTCTTAGTTAAGTAATCTTTTTGTTTTTTCTTGTTATGCATTGTTTTCATGTGCCTAAATAGTGTTAGTGAAGCAAATTTTCTGTTATTTACTTATGCATTGTCTTCATGTAGAGATTCAATCTATCCTGACAAGGACAACATTGACCCCAAAGCCAATATAGGAAAGAGATTGAAGCCACTTATAAGTAGAAGCCTGGCAGCAAATATAGTACATGACAAGAAGTTTAAGGTCCTACAACGAAATGTAGTGGAACGCTTTATTTCAGAGAACTCAGTGCCTACAAAAGAGATACAAGGCACACTTGATTCACTTGGTGTAAGCAAAAGAGGATATTCGGCTATCCAAAAGTCTGTCTCATCCATCTTTGTTAAGAAGGGTATAAAATCCAAACTTCTACCATCAGCCTCAAGTGTTTGGAAAGAGAGGCTTCAGCTTAACGAGGCACAGGGAGACTATCTTGGACAGCCCTTTCATATTAAAGCAACTTACAGTGGCCATGGAGCAAACATGGCATATGATGAGTTCAATAATATTTTTATGGACCTGCGGATATTACAGAAGAGAATGGTGGAGTTTTACAACATCACATTTGAAGAGTCACGAGGGGTATTACATTTTGTGTTAAAACTGGATGAGTGTGAGCTTGTTAAAGAGAAAAACCTAGAGCGTGTTACTATTACTTTAATGAATAGAGCCCTCTCAAAGTGTCCCAGTGATGATCCTTTATATTTTAGTGTTCAATCAGAATCTAACATATGGTGGCTTGGTGCGTTTGAGGTAAGCGAGATTCTCACGTAAGCTCAAATGTTCACATCTACTTAAGTCTCATTTATTTTGTGTTGCAGGTAAAGAAAGAAGATCATGAGATTCTATATTGGGTGTTCCATCGAACTAATATTCCGGAGGTCATTGATCGACAGACTAACCAGGGAGAGGTACTACGTCTAGATGGAAGGGGAGACTTTCAAGTTCAGTGGCATCTTGCAAGTGACCTCAAAACATTAAAGTGCATGTATAATTGTGGAATGGGTGCAATGGCAAAGTCGCCGTGTTTGTTCTGCATGGAGCCTGCAAAGGTCATGGACCCAAAGTGGTGGAGAAAAGCTCCAACACGTCACATTGAGGATCCTGCTTTTCGACCGGTTTTGAAAATACCACTTGTGAATGTCCACATTTGTACAATGCATGCCCTTTGTAGAATTGTGAAGAAATTGGTCTACTTATACATCGGGTTTGCTTGGAAGATTAAGAACTCGGTAGAACGACAAGTAGCCCTGCAGTGCTTAGAAATGGTACTGTCGGATATGGGGCTTCATGGTGGCAATGTGGAAATCCAGCGGGATGAAAAGAGATCAACTGCTGAGAAGGATGTCCCATGCAAACCATCCATTGGTGGGGTGAAGGCACGGAGGTTTTTATCTAAACCCCAAGGTACAAGAGATCCGAAGCTAACAAAACATGGAAAAATATATAACACATCTTATGTTAGCAAGGTAGAGTATCAGAGCTGGAAAAAGCTACATATTGCAGTCAAAGACCAAGAACCAACTACTCGTAACGCGAAGGCTGAGGTTTGGCGATCAATAGACATCCTATTTTTGATGTGCGACAAAGATGACTGGTCACAAGGTGATATGAACAAGTTCAAGGAGAATCTCAACCTTCTGAAAAAGTCATTCAAGACAGCATGGACAGACACCCAGATTACTCACTACATGGTATTATCGTGTATTTCATTCTCTCTTATGTGCAAATATGTGAGTGTAAAACATTCTAACTAATCTGTTTTCATATCCAGCACATCATCTTCAATCATTTACCATATTTTATACAAAAGTATGGGAACCCGGCAATATGGAATACCCAAGGGATGGAAAAGTCTCATTACATGGCGAGAAATGCTTATTTCAGGCACACACGACATGGTGGCTCTCGAATCAAGGCTAACAGTTTGAGAGAACTATTTGAATGGTTCTATCGTAGAATCATTCATCAAATGCAGGCAAAAGAAGTCTTGGCAAATTCAGCAACAGCACAAGCCATCAGACATTTACAACAACAAAAAGTTAAAAGATCAATGGCATACAACAACTTCGGAGCTCGTGAAAATCAACGAAGGTGGAGAGAGACAATGGTGTATGTGAATCACAAGTGGAGAAAGATACTCTGAGTGGATGACATTGTAAAAAATTTATGTAATACATCATCTTATACAATTGCTACTTGAATTGTATCAAGATTTTGAAGGTTCAATTTTGTTTTTTGGCACGTCACCCTTGTAACGAATCATGAGATGTTTGCCATACTCTAAAAGTTCATCTGGGTTTTGTCTACCAAGAGCTAGTGCCATTGCTGTGTAGGTGTAGTAATACGCTGCCCGACCACCTGTATAGCCCGGGTAGTAACCAAAACAATCTCTAACAAACACTTTGTCCACAAGAATGACTTTATCTGCACTTTTGGGCAGCACCGGTCGACCCAAGAAGCTTGATAGTGTCTTGAATGTATAAGTTGCTATTGAACCCTCTTGTGACATGGAATTGTGAAAAACTACTATCGGCGACTCGCAAAGCTTTGAAAGGTACTGTGCTAGGGCCGCATCCCTTCCACGATATTCTCGAGTCCGCCGTCGAAGGAAGTCATCCTTGTCAAAAATCCAAGACTGCACATATCATGTCAGAAGTGACACAAAGAGAGAGAGAGAGAGAGAGAGAGAGAGAGAGAGAGAGAGAGAGAGAGAGAGAGAGAGAGAGAGAGAGAGAGAGAGAGAGAGAGAGAGAGAGAGAGAGAGAGAGAGAGAGAGAGAGAGAGAGTTACCATGAAGCTCTCATCCTGCAGAAAGAGGTTTTCCTGCCACAGGTCTACAGATGTAGTTGACCCCTGACCTGAATGGTTAAACCAATCCTCCACTTCTTTGTTACTTGTTGATGGTCTTAGGCTTTGTCTTATTGCTTGGAAGGTGTCTTCATCAGGTAGTGTCTCCTTGTATTTTTCAACTTTCTCAAAGAATCTTCGGAGGCATTACATTGGATTGCTGGGTGTTTCCATTGCCTCATCATCACTACTATCCTCTGAAACAAATCCACTCCTCTCCTCTTGGACTCTGGAAATAATAGCCAGGGAGAAATCCTCCCTTAAATAAAAGACACTTTGCACATCATGTAGGAAGATATAGGTCCTGTCTCCAATCCTGAAGTCAGGAACAACAGGCAACATCATCTGAGCATGCTTCTCAGTGAAGTTACTGACATCCAATGGAAGTTTGATTTCTGTTGTTTTCACAGAGAGCATTTTACTTCTTTGTACTTCAATTGCCTCAACCTCAAGGTCGACTGTGTCTTCAACCTTCTCGACTTCTTGTATATGAGTTGTCTCCTCGCATTCTTCATCTGGTGCTGCATCCTGCTCTTCTAACACCTCATCAGGATTCTGCATGAGGAATCCAAACAGGCTGTTCACGTAAATCATAAAGCCAAAGGCTTCCTGAATGAGTTTGCATTCTTTTTGGTGCAAAGGGCAGGCTGAATGTCGGCAAGAAGGTGGTAATTCCCTATACTTCTTCAGTCCCTGTCCCTTTCCACCACAGTCATTTAAATGCACAAGAGTCATAGTAGGCAGAACAACCCTCCCTATCTGCACCATCACTTCAAACTTATCTCTGTAGGACTGCAAGAAATTACTGTGCTGAGCTAACAGGTCTTCAATGTGTAACTTTGGATTAAACATAGAATGAACTAGATCAAACTTGTCCCCAACACCAGAAGATGCTGTAAAATCAAACAGCCTCTCATCAGTTGCAGCTGGGTCTTCCAGAGAAGACACATCCTCTTTGGCTTTACATTTAGTTGCACAGGGACTACTTTCTAGCACATCTGCATCATCTGAGAAGTCTATATTCCTCTTTCTTGTATTTTTCTTCAAAAGTACTGTATAGGGTGAGGGAGCCTTGTAGGGTGAGGTATCCTCTTGCCCTGGTGACCTCTCTGATTGATCTTCACCAATTGACTTTTCTTCATATATGTCCTAACAAAAGTCAACAGTTCTTTTGGCAGAAACATTAAGCAGCTGAGCTTGCAAAGGTTGAAATCTTGGCACAAGCTTTGGGTCTGGTTTCAGCCTCTTCTGCCTACTGGACCTTAATCCTATTCATCAGGAAACATGACAAGTCTCACTCTCTCTCTCTCTCTCTCTCTCTCTCTCTCTCTCTCTCTCCATATATATATATATATATATATCTGTCTCTCTCCAAAGCACAAACAAAAACACACATAGTCTCTCTCTCTCTCTCTCTCTCTCTCTCTCTCTCTCTCTCTCTCTCTCTCTCTCTCTCTCTCTCTTTCGCTTTCGTCCTTGCGCGCCTTTAGTACAAAGAGACACATACAAAGAGAGAAAGGCGCGCAAGGACGAAAACGTGCTTTTTGAGAGAGTCATAACTATACTATAGGCGCGCGGAGAGAGTTGCATCCAGTGTTTGGTTGGCTCTGCGCGCCGTTAGTAACGGGGACAGAGAGGGGAGGGAGAGAGAGAATGTGTATATCTCTGTGTGTGTGTGTCTATGTGTATGTGTGTATGTGTGTGTGTCTATGTGTGTGTGTCTCTGTCTATGGAAGTATGTGTTGAGGTGTGTGTGTGTGTGTGTTGAACAACAGTCTGGGTTTTTCTTTGTTTACACACACACACACAGACAATTTGTACCAACTGTTGGAAATATAGAGAGAAAGAGTGAGAGATCACCTTTTGTTGGTGGGGTTTGCAGAAACTCCAAGGGAGGTGTCTCCTCCATTGCTTTTTGTCTGTCAAACTAACTCTGTCTCTCTCCCTCTCTATCTCTCTCTCAATCTGTGTCTCTCCCTCTCTCTATCTCTCTCACAATCTGTTCTCTCTCTCTCTCTCTCTGTCTCTCTATCACTCTCTCTCTTTCTATGGCTCTCTCTCTCTCTATTGTTCTCTCTCTTTCTCTCTCTCAAAATCACACTTATAACGGATACACACGGCGGCGCCCCACGTGTTAGTATAAATTAGAGTATAATTGCATGTTGTCACACGTGCGGTCATTATTGAGACCATATACTTTTGTACGTCATATATAGAGGTCATGAGAGAGAAAAACCACACCTCGTGAAAGAGAGAGAGAGAGAGAGAGAGAGAGAGAGAGAGAGAGAGCAAGAGCCGTCCTCTGCGTCTCCGACAGCAAGCCGACCCATCGACATAACGAAGGTCTGCGACCTCAGGAGGTTTGGCCCTCTCTCTCTCTCTCCCTCTGCCTTTGCCTCTATCTCTCTCTCTATTTATGTCACACTATCAAGCTCAATCTTAACAAACAACACACACAAAGAGTCACAAACACAACACACACACACACACACACTCACAAACACACAGACACGCATATAAAACATACACACACACACACAGAAACACAAATATAACATACACACACAGACACACATATAAAACATACACACACACACACACAGAGAAACACAAATATAACATACACACACACACATAGAGAGACACACACACAAATCACAAACACACACACACACACACAAATATAACTTACACACACACACACAGCCTCTCTCTCTCTCTCTCTCTCTCTCTCTCTCTCTCTCTCTCTCTCTCTCTCTCTCTCTCTCTCTCTATACTAAAGGCGTGCGTAGAGAGGCATAACCGGTGTGCATGTCTCTATGCACGCCGTTAGTACTGTGCATTGACCGGTGTATGTGTGAGTGTTATAGAGAGAGGATGTAAGGCGGGGAGAAGAGACAGAGAGAGAGAGAGAGTGAGTATTTCTTTTACCTTATACTAACGGCGCGCGGAGGTGTTTGTTGAGGTCAAAACGTGCTCCACGCGCGCCTTTAGTAATGGGCTCTCTCACTCTCTCTCTCTATTAAAATATGCTAAGCTATAGAAAGGAGAGAGAGAGAGAGAGAGAGAGAGAGAGACTCCTCTTTTTGTATATAGTGAAATGGCTAGAACAAAATCCACTGCAAGGAAGGCAGGCAAGGGACCAAGATTAGCAGCTAAAGCAAGTAGCAGATCTGCAACCCCAAAGAAAAGACCTGGAAAACCCAATAAAATTCTGAAAGGTCCAAGGGTGAAGAAGTTACAAACCTGCATGGGACTTTTCAGAGAAATCAGAAAGGCACAGAAATGTGTAGATTTATGCATACCAAAGCTGCCCTTTCAGAGGATGGTGAGGTCCATATGTGAAGAAGCTACCTGGGGAACCAAAAGGTGGAAGGTGGTGGCATGAATGGCTCTACAAGAAGCAGCAGAGGACTTCCTACTGGAGTACTTCAGTGACATGACCATTGTTGCAGCCCATGCCGACAGGGTTACTATAATGGACAAAGATAGTGAGACACTGAAAAGAATAAGGTGGAGGTATGACAAACTACTGGTCCCCAATGTTTGCAGGGATAAGAAAATGAGAGAAATTTTGCTATAACCCCCGGAGCTAGTGCCACAACTCACAGTTGTAGATGTCACACATGATGTGAATACAAGGGCAAGGGCAGAGACTATTGCTCGCCAAACAGAGGACATGAGGGAAGCAGAGCTTAAGGAGAAAGCAAAAGTAGCAGTGGAGTCCCAGAGGCAAACAAAATGCAATGGGACCCTGTCCATAGAGGTAAGCAATCGAGAAACTCTACTTTCAATGAAGGATGGTTTGCTTGCAGAGATACCATTTGTAGATGGAGCCAGAAAGCTAGCTCTGGAAAAAGTGGACATTAATTTATTGCAGAATCCAGATGCTCAGATTTCAGACACAATTATCTATGCTTGTCTTAAGTAAGTGTTACTATCTTGCTAGATTTGAAAACTCAGATAATAGGTTTGCTAACTCAGGTAAAGTCTCTGCATCCTGATCAAAAGTCAACTCCCACTGCACACCCACACAGAGGTGTTTCTTCTTGATCCACAAATGTCAGTGATCATTAGACAAAAGAACAGTCCATCTGGGACCTTTGAGAGTTGGTTTCTCCACTGTGCTATGCTGGAAGTTACTGTCATCATCTTTCCATATGAGAACAACCATCACTGGAGTCTCATATGCCTTGATGTTGACCAACCAGCAGTGTGGGTGTTCAATTCAATAAAAGGAACCCACCCTGAAATTAGGCTGTAAGTGTTTTGTATCAGAAAGTGTTTCTTATAGATATCCATGTAAATTTGAAGCCTCATGCTAACATCTTGACATTGCTCTGTACAGTTGTATAAAGAGGTTGTTGCCTGCCTATGGCAAGCTATGCGGAAGGTATGAACTATACAAGGCCCCAATCAAAGATGTACCTGTCCCAAATCAAACCGATGGAAATTCTTGCGGCTGGCGATGTCTTCTCCATGCAAAATATGTCCTGCAAAGCTACTTTGCATTAAAACCTTTCATCACTAAGGTACCCATTTGGCAATGCATTCAGTTAGTTTTGGTTTAGTATATAAAAGAATTCTCACCATGTGGTCTTTCAATTTTGCAGAGTGCTTTAAAAAACTACACATATGATTATTTGCAAAGATACCGGGTAAGTTTAATACAACACCTGCTTACTATGTCTAGCCCTAGAGAGCTTGAAGATAGCGGCTTGGATGACCGCACTATTGATCTAACAATACATGACGTGCCACCACGACAAAACCCTTCATCCGATACAGTGGAATCACAACGGGCAGAGGGAGTCGTATCAGCAAAAGATGAAAGAGCCAAGGATGAGGAAAGGTCAAATGAGCATATGGAAGGTGCTAGTGTACAACCAGAGGAGACAATGAAAGAGCCAAGTCAGCCAGTGGAGGAGCCAAAAAAGCCTATGGCTGAAACCCAAGATGAGGAAAGCAGGCCTATAGATGAGCAAAAGGATATGGATGAGGAAAGTAGGCCTAGGGATGAGCAAACTGATATGGATCAGGCAAGGATGTATGAGGCAAGCCGATCAACCGAGGGAGAGGAAAAGACCTTGGAGGAAACCTTGAATGAGGCAGAAAGAGCCATGGAGGAGACCCCTGATGAAGATGTGAATGATGACTATGAAGATGTGAATGATGAAGCTAAAGCAGAGGAGAGCAACAACGAAATCAACACTACAGAGACCCAGTATGGACCCTTGCTACCTGTAGATACGGTTGTTCCGGTAATGTCTATTCAAGTATGGCAAAATATGTTCAGCTTCTAACTACTTATATGTACTTGTCAACTTTTACAGAGGTTGATTATCTTGGACGTCAATGGATTGCTGCTGATGTGGGTGCCTCTCGGTGACACAAAACCCTTTGAGGATTTCCAAACGTTTTGGATGGGAACTTGTCGAGTCGTGGTTCGTCCAGGAACCAAGGAATTTATTCAGTTTCTTCTTCCGTGCTTCAGAGTTGCCATATGGTCTTCAATGCAAAGGCAAAACTTGTCGCCACTAGTTACAATAGTTTGCAGTGTATGCGACGCTCACACGTCAGATTTTGCCTTTTTGTATGATCAAAGAAAATGCGTTACCGTTGAGGGCCACTACCACCCTAAAAAACCACACTTACCTCTTTTGTACAAACCGTTTAGCCAAATCGGTGTACCCTTTGATGCAACTAATACACTACTGATTGATGATACTCCTGAAAAGGGAGAACTAAATCCGTCGGGAACAACTATCTCACCACCTTCTTTCGATTTTTACCTTAAGACATTCTGATTCCATACCTACAGAAATTTTATCTCAGTCCATTGTTCACGGACGAGTTTGTACTTTCTAATGAATTAAGATGACTCTTCTATCATGTCTTTGTCTTGTCTAACATTGAGAGAGAGAGAGAGAGAGAGAGAGATTTGACATGGTAAAGAAATGTATTTCAAGCACACTTTTTCACAGGGCACAATTGACAAATGAGCTCAATAAACCTCATGTATTGAAAGTCATTTGTATACACTTGGGTTCACAAGAATATCTGTTACATTGACACTACTTCAACCTGACCATCCAACTCTTTGCACAAAATATCTTTTTCCCTTCGCCGCATCACCTTACGGCCAGCTAGGAAAAAGGAAAAATCTGATAGGTCCTTGTCCATTGACTCTTCAATTATATCATGCCGCAAATGCTGAAGACTGCATAGCTCCCTTATTGTAACCACCAACAGTAGGCCATGCTCTTTATCAATCACTTCCACATCCACAACAGGATTATCTTCCAAACCTACAAAAACCTGGTCCATAGGAATGTACTTACCATTGAGCATTTGTGATCGCATATACCAAAACGAGAGTAACAGTGATTGGCTTGCAATCATGTACTTGACAACTAGAGTATCAAGCGCGACCTCGCACCATAAACCAATCTCTTCCTTTGCATACCATCCTCTGTCAAGAAGTTTGTCACAGGATGACTGCTGAAATGACTTGCACATGAATATAGTTTTCGTAACACGGATGTTGTAGCTATGAAACAACTCTATGAAGAGTGCAACAGGACAAAAGTTTGCAATTCTAACTAGCTTGGTGGGAATAGAGCTACGTAGAGACCCTTGTATATCCTTGTAGAGCTTACTTCGCATTGCCTCCACCATTGTTTCCTCGGGAACTGGCCAGTCCACAGTGTTCCAATCGGTTGGTAGAGGCACTTTCACCAACATGCCATTCTTATTCCCTGAGATGAGTTGGTAGAAGTGGTCATAAAAAAATATTCCCTCGTCAGCCAGTCTTTTGCTGCTCCTCCCTGAATACTGTAGAGAACCAATGTGGGCATGAACAACATGGAAGAGGCCTATTATGCACTCCACAGGCTCCCATTGCTCATAAGAAGAGGCATAAACATCTGCAATATATATAAGAAGAGTTAAACTAAGAGTATCAATAAGTAAAAATGACAAATCTAATGTAATTGAGCTGTGAAGAATGGAGACATTGCTCATAACAAGCGGGAGAAACATTGCAAAATATATAAGAAAAGTTATAATGAGAGTATCAGTAAGTTCACATGTCAAGAGTACTTACAGTTGCAACGTGGTTGATGTATATCTGATACATTTCCACCGTTTGCTATCACCTCTGGATGGGTAAACACATGCTGAACAAGAACTTCCTTTACAGATCTTTTGCCGATTTCAACTTTGAAATCCAACACTCTGGCCTTCCATGCTAAGCGGTAAACGTTGATACCACTAGACCTCTTGGGTCTTCTTGGTTGCATGAGGACCCATGAACCTTTGTTTATCCTTTGTCCAACCCATTGGTTCTCTGCACTTATTGAAGTTGATATTGTAATTGAGGATATGCTACTACTTGGCCTTCTAGGCAAAGTGCAGCTGTTGGTTGTTGGTGTGAGAGACAGTAAACACCTGGAGCTTCTTGGGCAAGAAGACGTGGAAGCCATAGCTCTCAGAGAAAAGCTTTAGT
Organism: Adiantum capillus-veneris; assembly: GCF_014529385.1. Classification (NCBI taxonomy): domain Eukaryota; kingdom Viridiplantae; phylum Streptophyta; class Polypodiopsida; order Polypodiales; family Pteridaceae; genus Adiantum; species Adiantum capillus-veneris. The sequence goes on from NC_140943.1 coordinate 79,849,543, forward strand.
GGAGGGAGATTCACTTTGAAAGCATTCTAATGGAGGGAAAGTGTTTTAGAATTCCAATATCTTGTGCGGGCTTAATGGTCACCTTCCAGTACGTTAATGACCATAAGAGAATATCAAGAGTGGGACCACATGCAAGCACCTAAAAGCTCGGTAAAAGGAAGGAAATTACGATGCTACAATCCTAGATTCGTGAAAGTTTTATGCTATTTTCCTATTTTTTGAGTCTTTCCACGTACTTTCCTACGTAACGTAGCCTTCGTGCTCATTGGATGCGCTCTATTATTCTCTCTCTTCATATGGCCCTCCAAACCACCTCTAAAATTTCCTAATGGCATGAAAACACTCACACTATGAGTTAGCTAATCATGGAAAGTTGGATGGTGACTCTACGAGGTGAGCTTCTCGGCCTATGGAGGAGCTAAGCCACAATGGTTGGCCATCTCCACATCCACTTCCCTTCACCTCCAATCAACCCAATCACACATGCTAGTAATTGTGACGTGCACACAACTCTAATCCTATCATGCAACACACTAATCGCAAGCACACACACATAGATCTATTGAGCACCACACTCCAATCAAATCTACATGCACACACAAGCAAGAGAGGGAAATCACACAAGATTAGAGAGGGATTAACCACTAATTAGTTAAGATCTAGCTAATCTAAGCATCATAAGCAATCATAAGAAGCATGAGAGAGGCATAGTGAAAGAGAATGGTAACCTAAGATGACATGAAAGTGTTCTTTGAGGGTTTTGGGAAAATTTTCCAAAACCATAGTAGATCCACTCATTTTGAAAAATCCTTTCATGAGCTTATAGTTCAATAACTACTACATATGGAAAAAATGAGAAACTTGTAATTTTTCTCATCCCTTGGTCACTACAAGCCTCCAAAGTTGATGGACCGATGCATTTTTCCCAAAACAGCAATTTCTTACGGTTGATTGCATATAAATAAGAGTGGGGATTTTTGTAGGACCTTAGATAAAATGCCCCGTTAACTTCAATGGGTTGGTGACCAAAACATATGGTTGCTTTTACCTCACTAAGTTTTTTTTGTGCAAAACAAATAGGTACAAAAAAGTTGCATTTTTGCTATTCTGCGGAACTATCATCAAAGTTTCTATAGTCACACTCAATACATATACTATATACATGTTTTCTTAGTGCCCTTTGGGCCTTTGGATTCAAAAGGAGCCATGGAGCATGTCAAAAGGATAATGGATATCTTAGAATTGGAACCTTGGCGCCGGGGCAATGATAAAGTGCAAACATGAAAAAACTGGGTTTAGCATTATGACCTCTAGAAACCCATAGAAACTACTCAATATCTAGCCAAGTTTGTAGTCTATGATTAGATATGGTTACTACCTACAAAATACACACAATTGGCCTAAGAAACTAGCAATATTGAGAAAGTTATACTTGCTACTCTAAAATGTATCGTATTCTTCAGCAACAAACAAAAAACTCAACCATCATCATATACTATGCTATATAGCATATTTGGTCCCACAAAACTCAAGGAAGACTAGCTTTATGTTATACATTACACTTACACAATCAAAACTGAATTTGGATATCAAGAAAGCCACCAAAAAAATCATAAAAGTGCTAATTTTGGCCAAAAAATAGGATTATGCAATTCTTGTAAATTGGTCATAACTTTCAATTTGAACACTTAGCTCTGCCTACAAGCATCAAAACATGTTGAGAACTATGAAGTCCTAACCTCTAGCCATGTAAACCTCACGAACATGAAGTTTAGAGTGGTATAGTTGCCAAAAATTGGAAAAAAAGCCAAAAACAGGACCCGTTTTTTCACACAGTTTAGGTTCAAAAATGTTGTGTAAGAGTAAGGTTAATGGTGAGATCGATACTCCCAAAAAAATGCTGAGTTTTTTTCAGCTCATAAAGCAACTTTGTGGATATATAGCACCTAGATATTCATTTTCATACTCTTCAAATAATTCAAGCAAAATGGTCACTTAACAGGACACAAAAGTGTCATGTTACCATTCTAGTGTTAAGCATTGATTAGTGTTAACCAAGTCACATGATCAAGGAGAAGCTCAAGGATTCCATAGCCACACACCTCAAGAGCTCTCACCAAAGAGTGCTCCCTAATTTCTTTTACACACTACCTTCTATACCTAGGGTAAAAATATGCAATGTCCGGGCTCCCAAGGCGTTTCAGGCTCCACCACTTACTGAGTCTGCTACCTAGGCACACTAACTAACGTATTCTTTACAGCTTGGAACAACCATTGAGCCCGTAACACATTAAAATGGCTTTAAATAAATCCGGAATTTACAATACATGACCATTTTGAAAAAAATGTGGAAAATGTGTAACTCCAATCTTCACTACTTCTTCATGTTGATCTTCGATGTGCATTCGTATATCTTTGGTATTTAGTAGCTTCTGTTAGCTGACTTTGACTCAGTTAACAGAAGTGAATCACTAAGTTTCTTTGAAGAAGCGGCTCCACAAAGACGGCGGTCTAGACGATCGCCAACTCCTCCCAAGAGGAAATGGTCAACCCATAGTCTTTCTCCTCATCACTCCAAAAGGGAAGAGAGGAAAAAAAGAATGAAAAAGGCAATAAACAGGTCACCCTCTTCTGATCCTTCTGATCCTACCTCCTCTTTTGATGAAAGCAACAGATATTCTCCTAAAGAATAGAAGAGGAGAGGACATCGCAAATCCTACCCTGCTTGGAGAAGCTCCCAAAAGCTGAAGAAGTTCAAAGAGGGGAGGAAACAGTATCTCTTTTCTCACGTATGATGATGGCCCCTTTGGTGCTACCGACAAGGTATTAGCCTTCATCTAGTAATTTGATGCGGCCTTTGGAGACGAGGGCTTCACAGACTCCTCCAAGCTACGTCATGTAGCTATCCACTTCCAGAAATATGCTCGCCAATACCTTTTTTGCTATGGACAAGGTATTGGCCTTAGTCTAGAAAATTGATGCGGCCTTTGGAGACGAGGGCTTCACATAGTCCTCGAAGTTATGTCATGTAGCTATGCATTTCCACAAATCTACTCGTCAATAGTGGGCTAGTCTTTGTGGCAATAGAGAAGCCCCAAAGACATGGAAAACTCTACAAGTTTCCATCATGAAGCAATTTCTTGCAAGCAATGCAAAGGAAAAAGTGCTTACTGGACGGCAGATTTTGAAGCTACTCTCCAACGAGGCTATCCACAAATATGTGGATAAGTTTTGGGATTTACATCTAAAGGCTATTGTCTTTCAAAAGAAAGAGTTCGTCGAGAGAAAGCAATAATTTTTTGCGGGATTACCTAAATAAATGTCCGAGTATGTCAACTCCCAACGGCCTAATTCTATCACCAAAGTAATCCACCACACTATGGTTTCTTTGCACATTAATTTCCAACAAGGGGCTAAAAGGCGCTACCAAGCCCATGAAAAACAAAGATTGAAATGATGCAAAGGGGAAGAACAATGCCCAAAACTCTTCCTAAGGCAACAACAACAACCGGTCCAAGGAGAAGGGAGTTTATAAAGGTAAAACTAAACTCTCTCATGAAGAGATAGAAGCATTTTGTAAAGCACCACAAACAATTTTTGTGGGGAGCAAGAACATGGCTATTATTCATGCCCCAAAAGAAATGCCCACAATGAGACTCCTAGAGCTTCCACGATTGAAGCTCAAAAAGAGGATGCTCATTGCAAAGGATCACCTCTTTCCTATGCTTGGGTAAAGGTGAGGGAGCATGATGCCTTCATCTTTTTTGACCTTGGCTCTACTCGCAATTTCATGTCCATGGAGTTGGTCACCAAATTAGGAATTCAAGCTCAAGATGGGAGATACAGCTGAAAACCATGGAGCCTTCCGGGGCAAGAAGCCGCATTAACTCCTTTGATTGGAAAATCGAGGCCTCATGTCCAAGTCTATGTTGACAAAGAAGATTTCTTCATGTCTCCTCTCAAGCATGAAGATGTCATCCTAGGGGCACCATGGTTTGACCATATGGCTGTTAATGTAAAGTTCCTTGAAAGAAGGTTGTATTTCAAGTACAAGGAAAATAACGTGTACATAGATGCTAATGAGCCCGGTCGTACCATACCCCTTGTAAATTCTCTTGCTTTTGATAAATCAATAAAAAGCTATGTTTTTGCCGCCGATTAGGAAATTTCGGAGGTCATTTGGAGGGCCTTCTAAGAAAATGTATTTTCACACTCTCTCTCTCTAGAAAATATGGCGAATAATAGAGGTGGGTCTTTCATGGTAAAAGTTCAAAAAGTGTACTTAAGTAGATTCTTTACTCTTCTGAACATTCATTTGTAATGATTGAGGGATAATCTTCTTTTCAGTTGCATTGAATGAACCTTGTCAACATGGAGGGAATGAGGCTAACATGGAGGGACGAAGGCGGCTGCACCTTGGCCTGTTCACTTTCCATTAAACCTGCACATTTGGCTAATAGCGCACTCCTCAAATGGCACAAATGTAACGCAAAAGAGCCATATATCACCTTCACATTGATTTGGACAATGAGTACCAACCGTTGATTAAGCGTAGTAAAGCAAACACACATATACCTCCCGCATCCATAGACACGCTCAGAGGTCAGGGAGCTAAACACATAGATATCTGGGCGAGAGGCTCTCTCTATCCTAAGCATCCAATGACTAATGCGTCTCCACCGTTTGTCAATCCTACAAGCTTATTGACCTTTGCTAGTGATGGAGAAAAGGGCCTTCTAGGTTATTGTAAATCTCTTATAAGGGAAGCTGAAACTTATAAGGGCATTCTCCAAGCTCAACAATGTGAGATTATTTGTCTTTCACATTTACATTCTACGGATCAGGTTACCATTTTGCAACACAAAACAGAGGTACAGGAACTTAAAGGAAAGGTACAAAGTTCTCAAATGAAGGACACCATCTTGGGTAGTCGTATCGGAAAGAAGAAATTGCGCAATCTTAAAACATTGCAGGTTGTATCCGGAGGTCTCAAGAAAAGAATCCAAGCATTAAGCTGATGCTTCTTGGTTGGCTAAGTTGTCTTAGTTAAGTAATTTTTTTGTTTTTTCCTGTTATGCATTGTTTTATGTGCCTAAATAGTGTTAGTGAAGTAAATTTTCTGTTATTTACTTATGCATTGTCTTCATGTAGAGATTCAATTTATCCTAACAAGGAAAACATTGACCCCAAAGCCAATATAGGAAAGATATTGAAGCCACTTATAAGTAGAAGCCTTGCAGCAGATATAGTACATGACAAGAAGTTTAAGGTCCTACAACGAAATGTAGTGGACCGCTTTATTTCAGAGAACTCAGTGCCTGCAAAAGAGATACAAGGCACACTTGATTCACTTCGTGTAAGCAAAAGAGGATATGAGGCTATAAAAAAATCTGTCTCATCCATCTTTGTTAAGAAGGGTATAAAATCCAAACTTTTACCATCAGCCTCAAGTGTTTGGAAAGAGAGGCTTCAGCTTAGCGACGCACAGAGAGAGAGAGAGAGAGAGAGAGAGAGAGAGAGAGAGAGAGAGAGAGAGAGAGAGAGAGAGAGAGAGAGAGAGAGTTACCATGAAGCTCTCATCCTGTAGAAACAGGTTTTCCTGCCACATGTCTACAGATGTAGTTGACCATTGACCTGAATGGTTAAACCAATCTTCCACTCTTTTGTGACTTGTTGATGGCCTTAGGCTTTGTCTTATTGCTTGGAAGGTGTCTTCATCTGGTAGTGTCTCCTTGTATTTTTGAGCTTTCTCAAAGCATCTTCGGAGGCATTCCATTGGATTGTTGGATGTTGATGGCCTTAGGCTTTGTCTTATTACTTGGAAGGTGGCTTCATTCGGTAGTGTCTCCTTGTATTTTTCAGCTTTCTCAAAGCATCTTCGGAGGCATTCCATTGGATTGCTGGATGTTTCCATTGCCTCATCATCACTACTATCCTCTGAAACAAATCCACTCCTCTCCTCTTGGACTCTGGAAATGATAGCCAGGGACAAGTCCTCCCTTAAATAGAAGATGCTTTGCACATCATGTAAAAAGATGTAGGTCTTGTCTCCAATCCTGAAGTCAAGCACAGCAGGCAACATCATCTGAGAATGCTTCTCAGTGAAGTTACTGACATCCAAGGGTAGTTTGATTTCTGTTGTTTTCACAAAGAGCATCTTACTTCTTTGTAGTTCAATTGACTCAACCTCAAGGTCGACTGTATCTTCAACCTCCTCGACTTCTTGTATATGTGTTGTCTCCTCGCATTCTTCGTCTGGTACTGCATCCTGCTCCTCTAACACCTCATCAGGATTCTGCATGAGGAATCCAAATAGGCTGTTCAGGTAAATCATAAAGCCAAAGGATTCACTCTTTTTGGTGCAAAGGGCAGGCTGAACGTTGGCAAGCAGGTGGTAATTCCCTATACTTCTTCAGTCCCTGTCCTTTTCCACCGCAGTCCTTTAAATGAACGACAGTCATACTAGGTAGAACAACCCTCCCTACCTGCACCATCAGTTCCAATTTATCTGTGTAGGACTACAAGAATTCACTGTGCTAAGCTAAAAGGTGTTTAATATCAAATTTTGGGTTAAACATAGAATGAACTAGATCATATTTGTCTCCAACACCACAAGATGTTGCAAAATCGAATAGCCTCTCATCAGTTATCGCTGGGTCTTCCAGAGAAGGCACCTCCTCTTTGGCTTTACCTTTACTTGCACAAGGACTGCTTGTTGGGAGATCTGCATCATCTGAGAAGTCTATATTCCTCTTTCTTGTATTTTTCTCGGCAAGTACTGTAGAGGGTGAGGGACCCTTGTAGGGTAAGGAATCCTCTTAGCCTACTGACCTCTCTGACTCATCTTTAGAAATTGACTCTTCTTTATCAATGTCCTGACAAAAGTCAACAGTTCTTTTGGTAGAAGCAGTAAGCAACTGAGCCTGCAAAGGCTGGAATCCTGGAACAAGCTCTGGGTGTGGTTTTAGCTTCTTTTCCCTACTAGACCTTAATCCTATTCATCAGGAAACATGTCAAGTCTTTGTTTTCTCTCTCTCTCTCTCTCTCTCTCTCTCTCTCTCTCTCTCTCTCTCTCTCTCTCTCTCTCTCTCTCTCTCTCTCTCTCTGTGTGTGTGTGTGTGTGTGTGTGTGTGTGTCTCCAAAACACACTCTCTCTCTCTCTCTCTCTCTCTCTCCAAAACAAACACACACACACACACACACACTCTCTCTCCAAAACACACATACAGACTCTGTGTGTGTGTGTGTCTCCAAAACACACACACTAACACACACACACACTCCTCTCTCTCTCTCTCTCTCTCTCTCTCTCTCTCTCTCTCTCTCTCTCTCTATGTCTGTGTACTAAAGACGGGCAGAGAAAACCACAGACTCTTTGTAACTCTCTATGTGCACCTTCAGTACTGTTGAGAGAGAGAGAGAGAAAGAGAGAGAGAGAGAGAGAGAGAGAGAGAGAGAGAGACGTCTCATGAATGTACTAAAGGCGCGATGTCGTGCTGTGGCACATATATAGTGGGAACGGGCATTAAATGATTTATCTTGTGACTTTTAGATGCATAAGTATACTTCATATAATACTCATATGCATAAATAAAAGCTTTCTACCATACCTTAGTATTACCTTTGAAGTAATATAAATGTACATAACTATTAGAAAGTACTGCAAGAGAAGTATCAATGAATGTGCCTCTTTTTGTCTGGGGGTAAAGCATTTGTATATTTCTTATAATATCTCAACTATACCCTACCATATATAAATTATTTTCTTCTTTTCACATTTATTTAATAATATAACCCTTCTTGGATACATACAAGAGGGAAGAGCCTACTAGAAGACTTTATGAAAAGGAAGATCCAAAGCTTCATGGACCATATCAATTTGCAAATCCCGACCTAAAGGCGCGGAGAAAAGGCCAAAACCAAGTCAAGCTCTTTTAGTAGGCCAATTTTTCCTTTTGAAGCATGTCAATCCGAGTTACAGGTCAAAAGTTACAGGGAAACTAGTGAAAAACCCTCTCACAACTACACTGCAAGAAGAGATGGTAAATAGGTGAATCAAGTGAAAAGAGGTAATCTTGGTCTTTTTCCATAAAATAATATATTTGGAGATAAAAGACACAAGCATGTGAATGTGACACCTCAAAGATTCCTTGAAGGACAAGACACACAAGTTGGGACCCCGTGCTGGAGCCACATAGAAGATGCCTAGGTGGAGCCCACATACATCATGCATCCACGTGGAGCCTCAACGACCAAAAATTTTGAATTTAATGATATTTTGAGTCCTAATATTGCCCATTTTAAAAAATATCCAAAGAACAATTGATTTGGGCTAACTCCTTAGCCTAATCAAGTGATTATGTAAAACATGGCTCCCTCACCTATAAAAAGGGAAACCTTCTCTTCATTGGGGGTTAGTTATGAGTGAGTGATAATATCTAAATTCCATAGTGACACACTCATCTTAGTGCCACACTTTCTCTTGAAGAAAGGCAGAAGTCTTGCCTCATCTTCTCTCTTCATTAAGGTGGTGGCGATTGCTCTCATGTAAGATATATGTTGCTAGTTTTACTTTCATTTGCATATCTAGTCCAATACTTGTCTCTAACTCTATTTCTATCTCTCATTATCTATCTTTGATACCACTACCACACTTAGATCTATCTCTATTTATATCTTACTCCTCCTTTGATCTCTCTTGTTGTGTCCTAATTGTCTCATTGGAAGGTATTCAAGCAGCAACCTTGTCAATGTAATGAGTACAACCTTCTTGCGGGAAACAATTATGAGCACAAGGTTAGTAACCATATCTTCATCTTCCATGAGCATCTCTCTCTCTTAAGGTTCTCATTCTCTTCCACAAACTCTAGAATCTCCTTGCTACAGGTACTTCTCTCCCCGCAGTATCCTTATTGCCTAAGGGAAACAATAGGGATTGGGAGAGAAACTCTCTTCTTCTTCTCCATTCACTTCTTTCACACCTTTTTCTTTGAACATACTAAGTATATCATTGATTAATAACCATAATCCACATAGAGGTAATTTCTTTCAATTCCATTCAGTGCAATCTATTAGGGTCAACATTTGGATTAGTCAACATATTCACTTTCAGCAACGCATAGTGTTTCTATTTGGTCCTGAAAGGCTCAACGAAATACTTCTCTCACCAGATCCCATCATACTACCTATTATTGATTATTACTTCTCTTTTGATGTGAATGTGGTTATTTTATTATGAATCAAGAGGATTTGTCCTCACAACTAATCCCAATCGCTAGACAAAACATATACATTATAATAAGCACAAAGCTACAGTTCCAAAGAGCAATCCGCAGCTTATTTGGACAACAAAGATTAAATATCATTAACTCATCCATTAACCCTTTTATCCTACCCATGATATGATATGATCGCAATCTCGATGTTTTCATTTTTGTTTTGTTTTGACTATCTTTCATGAGTTCTCTCCATCACGTGTGTGTTTGTAAGGAAAAGTGAGCGGCTTCTTTGGCTACATTTCTTCTTTAGCTCTAGAAGCTATGTTATCTACATCTTAGCTCTTTCTCATAACCCTTGAGCTTCCTCACAAACTCTCACAGCAAGAGGCCTGGTGCCTTCCTGGCAAGACCGCCTACTTCTTGACATATTTTTGGTGAACCCGATGCGAAACTTCCAGGGTGAGAATTTGTGGGTAACCATGGGTTATCATGTTGAGCAACAGGGTATGCATTTTGACCCAGCAACAATTCAAATGTTTCAAGCATTTGCAATGTTCATGCAACAACAACATGCTACTGAAAGAAGGGAGATTTCAACAACGAAGGCCATACAAGCGGTCGTGAATAGAATGGATCAGTTCAATGGCAAAGATGTAACAAAGTACTTACGCAAGTATGTGAAGGAGATGGAGCTACATCGCGTGTCAGAAGGTGAGATGATTCAAAGCTTTCAGCTCGTTGTTGCTCCAGAAATTAGGGAGCATGTTAGGGAAATTAAAGATGGGCATGGGAGAAATTGGGAAGAACTCAAAGTAGCTTTAAAGGAGGAATATTTCATGGAGGACTCTGAGAGAGTAACCAAAAGGACATTCTTAGAATGGGTAGTCAAGCCAAAGCAAGAACTATTAATAGCAGAACTACTTAGGGAATTTGAGCCGCGCTATGCATAACTCACATGGACAGAAAGGGCCACACTAGATGAAGAGAAGACAGATCTTTTCTTACAAGCTACAGGTAAATAATTTCAAGAAAATTTTGGAGCTTCTTCTTGAAGATAAAGATGCTGAGCAAGGACTAAAGACCGACTGGAATGAAGTTGAAGGTGTTGTCTCGTTGCTTGCCAAACGACAAAGAAGAAGGGACAAGATGGTAGTAAACACTACAAGTACTTCAACCTCAACTTCTGACAAAATGGTAAAGCCTACTTTTATCGCTCCTAAGTTTGATGAGTCCATGCTAGATGAGCTTATGAAGGGAATGCGTGACTTGAAGGTGAAGCTTGCAAAGCTTGAAGAAAAAGTCCAACCAGCAGGGCCACTTCCTAGGCAAAGACAACAGCCCAAAGAAGGGTTTGTTAATAGATGTATTTGAGTGATAGTACAGACCATGTAAGAAGGGATTGTGATGATTTTAGTGATGCTTTGTCAAAAGATGTTGTCTTTTTTAAGGATGGTAAAATCCACTTAAGAGAGACAGGTCTACCCTTGAGAACTAACTTTGGGAAGGGAGAAATGCAAACCTTAGTTGAAGATATGGCAACTAACCATGCCAGCTCTTCAGTTCAGGTAGCTACTTATGGAGTAAAAATTGAGCATTTTTGTGATGAAGAGGTGACTGACCATCATGGTCAAATTTGGCCAAATGTCATGCAATTAGCTAAAAAGGGAAAGCTTACAAAAGAGATTCTACATGAAGCAGGTGATTGCATACATCTAGAAACAGGATGGAATGATCCAGTGGACTCATTGTCAGTGCATGCCTACATTACAAAATGCCAACAAAATGAGGCAATTGTAGAAGAGAAGCGTAGACGTGAGAATGTTGATGAAGGACCATCAAAACGAGCTTCTAGAAGTGGGGGAAGAAGTGACTCAATGCCTTCTCAAACACCCTCGACACAAGGAGCGTCTCCACCTGAAGTACTCATGGAGGAGTCTACAACAGGAAAGAAGAAAGAGCCAACAAAAGGTAAGAAAAAAGGCCCAACTTATAAACTACAATCTGATATTGAGGTTGCTACAGATTTAAAGAAAGTCTTGGAGGAAAGGATCTTGAATAGCAAGATTGAGTTTACTCTGGGAGAAGTTCTTGGCATTGCAAAGCGTGAATTCCATGAGGAGATCATTGACATCATCAAGAGGAAGAGAAAAACCCTTGCTGAAGTTTCTCGTCCCCCACAGGTTGAAGGGAAAACCTCAAAGACACAACGGATGCAGCTGCTAAATAAGAAGGATGATGGAGCTGTGGTAGGATGCTACCAATCTAGTGGGAGAGTGAAGCAAGTGCATTTCTCAAATGATGATGAAGAAGTTGAAGATATTCTTGGGAGCTACTATTCACGAAGTCACTGGGCAAGGGCTACTACAGAAACTTTGGTCAAGGTAGGTGATCTTGAAGAGCCATTTGTTGCCTTGATTGACCATGGTTCAGAAATAAACATAATGTCAAAGAGTCTCTACAACAAGTGCAAATGGCTGATGGACACAAATCATGGCTGGATGGTAAAAGTGGCAAACAATTCATCCGGTGAATTGTATGTAGCATGTCCAGGTGTGAATGTGACAATAGGTGATGTAAAGATTGACCAAAACTTCTTTGTATAGGATACATCTTCATATCATCTCATCCTTGGACAGCCCTACATTGTGGGAGTTCAAATGGAAACAAAGGTAATGGACGATGGTTCAGCATATGCTTGGATACACAGCAAAGATGGTAAACGAGCTGTCCAATTTCTCACAGTTTGTGTAAACCGTGAAAGAAATCGTGACAACCTCACAGAACATCCTCTACCAAAGGTAAGCAAAGAGTTTCATGATCATAGAGAAATGATGGGTTTTGGCAAAGTACCATTGTAAAGCGGGATTGCAGTGATACAGAAAGAAAAAGGGTCTCGCCTGATCCAAAAATAGGTGAAACTTTCTCAATGAGCTCCTTGGTAACAAGGAATGGATCAGTATGTTTTACAAAACTTGAAGATTTGAAGAGATGTGAGAGGCAATATGTGCATAATGTACAAATAGGCATGAAAATGAGTGGGTTGCTAAAGTCTACTGAAAATTTTTTGGGTTTGTGTGAACAAGTTTCTTTTGTAGATACTATGGGTGATCTTGATGCTATAATGGGGTCTAGTTTGCATCTTGAAAATGAATTTGTGGAAGTTTGCTCTATGGAAATGTATCAAGTAATAGAAGCCTTTAAAGAAAATGAAACAGTTGGCCCAGAAGTCCATGTTGAAACTAAATACAAGAGTGTAGCAAAGAAGGTGAAACCAGTAGCTTCACCCTTACCACCCAACAATAGGGAAAAGATTGAGCAGGCTTCTTTACAACCAAGTTTGAGGAATCCTAAAAAGATTGGGCATACCTTCACAAAGGAGTCTTTCCAAGAGTTGCAAATTGGTCGCGAGGAGTTTCTAACATAGGAGGAGACAAAGTGCTTCAAAGAAATGCCTTCAAAGCATGGTAAGGATTTTGCATTTGAGCCACATTAGATAGGATGTGTTGATCCTTCTATTGTAGCTCCTATGGTAATTTTCACAATACCTCATGTGCCTTGGAATCTGCGGCCTATTACGGTTCCAAAGGCTCATTTGCCAAAGTTAGTAGAGCTACTGAATGAGAAAATCAAAATGGGAATCTTGGAGCCTTCTTGTGCTCCATACTCAAACAGGTGGTTCACAGTTACAAAGAAGAATGGTTCTCTACGCTTCATCCAAGATATGCAACCAGTAAACAAGGTGACAATTAGAAATGTAGGTACAGGTCGAATTGTGGATGAGTTTGCAGAGGCGTTTGCAGGGAGGGCAATCTACTCAATGGGGGATCTCTACTCAGGGTATGATCAATTTCAGCTTGCAATCAAAAGCAGAGACTTGACAACCATGAGGACACCTTTGGGTTTGGTAAGGATGTGTACCTTGCCACAGGGAGCAACCAACTCGGTTGCACATATGATCAATGGGATGAATAAGGTCTTACGTGACTTTATTCCTCAAATCACAATGCCTTTCATTGATGATTTGCCTATCAAAGGATGTGAAGAAAGTGACAAAGATGAAGCTTTGGATCTCAAGGGATGTCCCATGTTTGTGGTAGATCACATAAATGATTGTGATAAAATTTTGTCTAGGTTGGAAGAAGTGAATCTTACATTGTCAGGGAAAAAGTCTATGTTTGGTGTCAATGAAGTGCTCATTGTGGGGCACATATGCATGCCATATGGTAGGAAACCTTGTCCAACAAAGGTAGATGCCATCCAAAGAATGAAAGAAATGTGCACTAGCATCACTGAGGTTAGAAGGTTTCTGGGAGCATGTGTCTTCTATGTTATTTGGATTCCACATTATGCACATGTAGCTTATCCTCTTTATCAGCTGCTTAGAAAGAATCAGAAGTTTAAATGGACAGAAGCACATGTGGGTGAAAGCATGTTAACCTGTCATGCTTTTTCATGTCCCGGACAATGCTAACTAGCACAATTTTGACATATGCTAACTAGTACAATAACTTGAGCTACATCTCCAAGATCTATGACATATGATATATCAATAGAAAGCACTTGAAACAAGGAATCCAAATGTTCAACCTCTGAAAAATTTTGATATTGTTTGTAAAAAATTTACCGGACACCCAACTTTTCAAAGATGTGGTAACTTGAAACTGCTAACTAGCACAAAAAGCGCGACAGGTTAACATGCTTTCACCCATGTAAAATCCATGAAAGGTAGACTACGAGTGTCAAAGGCCAGTAATTGTGACAGTAGACAACAGTCCTACAGGGATTGGATGGGCAATAGGGCAAGATGACAAAGAAAGACACACGTATGTGGTAAGATTTGGAACATGCAAAGGTACTAAGTGCTTGCCAAAGAAACTATCCACAGATAAAGAGAGAGTTATGGGGTATGGTTATAGCCTTGAAAAGTGGGAAAGAGTACCTAATTGGTGCATGTGTGGTTGTAGAAACAGATTGTCTACCACTTCTTGGGATGATTATAAGCTGCTCAACGCCAGACATTGCTATGTTGCGGTGGATTGCCTACATTTAAGTCCTTAAATCCTCAGTTTAAGCACATTGCAGGTAAAGACAATACAGTGGCATATATGCTATCAAGGGCAAGGTATGAAGATGAGTCACAAATGATTGACGAGGGAGATGATGTAGGCACAAAGTTCTATTGTATCTCTCATGTCAAAGCTAACAATGTCTGCATGACTAATCTACTTGAATAATTCTTGAAAGAGCTTTATGAAGGTGATTGGCTTCATATTGGAAGCTACTTGAGTACTCTAACAAAACAGGATGATTGGTCTGAACAAGAATTCAAGAGGATACGCAGGAAATCATATGGGTACTTTTTGAGGGATGGTTACTTGTGGAAGCATCCTAAACAAAAGGGTACTACACCACAACGGGTTATATGTAAAAAAGAGACTCGAGTAAAGCTCATACAAGAGTTTCATGAGAGTCTATGGGGGGCTGGACACAGAGGTGTGTGGGAAACCTTCTCCAAGTTGAAAGAAAAATACTGGTGGAAGGGTATGTATAAAGATGTATCTCAATTTGTAGAGTCATGTGTAACTTGTCAAATGTATTCAAATGTCCGACATCGTGATGGATTGCACCCTACATATCCACTAGCCATGCACTATAGATGGGTTGTGGATCTAGTCACAATGCCTTTAGGACTCTGGCAGATAAGATACTTGGTTCTTGCACGAGAAGACCTAACTAATCAGGTTGAAGGAAGAGCATTAAGAGATAAAACCACAGAAGCTGTGTGCAAATTCCTTCTTGAAGAGGTGTTTTGTCGTTATGGTTGTGTGGGAAAAATCACTGCAGATAGAGGTGAACTACATGCCAAAGAAGCAAGGGAGTTCTTTTCTAGATTAGGAATCAAGATTTCTCTTACTACAGCTTACAACCCTGAAGGCAATGGAAAGAGTGAAAGAGGGTATCCTCCTATCATCAAAGCTTTGGCCAAGGCTTGTGAAGGAAGAGTTGGTGAGTGGCCAACTGTTACCATATGCTTTATGGGCTGATCGTACAACACATAGCTCAGTAACTGGCTACATGCCTGCGGAGCTAATGTATGGTCAAAAGCCAGTGATGCCGATTGAAGATACAATTCCTACATGGAATGTACTACCTTGGCAAGAGGGGCTTAGCAAGGAAGATCTCTTTGCACTGCGTATAAGGCAACTAGAGAGAAGACCTGGAGACATTGAAGCTGCAAAAGAACGACTCAAAAATGAAAGATTGAAAAACAAGGACTACTTTGATAAGTGACATCGACTCAGGAGCAAAGCAATTGACAAAGGTGACTAGGTTTTGGTGTATGATAGTAGCCTTGTTTGATAATCAGTACACAGTCATGCGCAAGTTCTCAAAAAGATGGTTTGGACCGTATGTTGTAAATCATGTGCATGAAAATGCTACTTACAGCTTGTTTGAACTAGATGGTACAGAAGTAAAGATTCCCATTGCAGGAAAAAGAATTAAAATGTTTAAGAGAAGAGGAGACAATGATCTAGAAGATGTTGATGAGGAAGAAGACCAAAACACAGGTGAAGATCAAAGTGAACATGAAGATCTGGAATCGTCTAGTGAAGAAGAAAGCAAAGAAGATGTACAAGAGGTCTTATCTTACAAACAGACAATGTGGCACATACCGGAGGATGTGAAGGTTTAGAGGGGGTGGATGTCGTGTTGTGGCACGTATATAGTGAGAACGGGCATTAAACGATTTATCTTGTGACTTTTTGACGCATAATTATACTTCATATAATACTCATATGCATAAATAAAATCTTTCTATGATACCTTAGTATTACCTTTGAAGTAATATAAATGTACATTACTATTAGAAAGTACTGCAAGAGAAGTATCAATGATTGTGCCTCTTTTTGTCTGGGGGAAAAGCATTTGTATATTTCTTCTAATATCTCAGCTATACCCTACCATATATAAATTATTTTCTTCTTTTCACATTTATTTAATAATATAACCCTTCAATAATGCATACCTTCTTGGATACATACAAGAGGGAAGGGCCTACTAAAAGACTTTATAAAAAGGAAGATCCAAAGCTTCTTGGACCATACCAATTTGAAACTCCCGACCTAAGGGCATGGAGAAAAGGCCAAAACCAATTCAAGATCTTTTAGTAGGCCAATTTTGCCTTTTGAAGCATGTCAATCCGAGTTACAGCGAAACCATTGAAAAACCCTCTCACAACTACACTGCAAGAAGAGATGGTAAACAGGTGAATAAAGTGGAAAGAGGTAATCTTGGTCTTTTTCCATAAAATAAGATATTTGGAGATAAAAGACACAATAATGTGAATGTGACACCTCAAAGATGCCTTGAAGGATAAGACACACAAGTTGGGACCCCGTGCTGGAGCCACACAGAAGATGCCTAGGTGGGGCCCACATACATCATGCACCCACATGGAGCCTTAACGACCAAAAATTCTGAATTTCATTATATTTTGAGTCCTAATATTTCACATTTTAAGAAATATCCAAAGAACATTTGATTTGGGCTAACTCTTTAGCCTAATCAAGTGATTATGTAAAACATGGCTCCCTCACCTATAAAAAGGGCAACCTTCTCTTCATTGGGGGTAAGTTATGAGTGAGTGAGAATAGCTCAATTCCATAGTGACACACTCATCTTAGTGCCACACTTTCTCTTGAATAAAGGCGGAAGTCTTGCCTCATCTTCTCTCTCCATTAACGTGGTGGCGATTGCTCTCATGTAAGATATATGTTGCTAGTTTTACTTTCATTTGCATATCTAGTCCAATACTTGTCTCTAACTCTATCTCTATCTCTCATTATCTATCTTTAATACCACCACCACACTTAGATCTATCTCTAGTTCTATCTTACTCCTCCTTTGATCTCTCTTGTTGTGTCCTAATTGTTTCATTGGAAGGTATTCAAGGAGCAACCTTGTCAATGTAATGAGTACAACCTTCTTGCAGGAAACAATTATGAGCACAAGGTTAGTAACCATATCTTCATATTCCACAAGCATCTCTCTCTCTTAAGGTTCTCATTCTCTTCCACAAACTCTAGAATCTCCTTGCTACAGGTACTTCTCTCCCCGCAGTATCCTTATTGCCTAAGGGCAACAATAGAGCTTGTGAGAGAAACTCTCTTCTTCTTCTCCTTTCATATCTTTCACACCTTTATCTTTGAACATACTAAGTATATTATTGATGAATAACCATAATCCACATAGAGGTAATTTCTTATAATTCCATTCAGTGCAATCTATTAGGGTCAACATTTGGATTAGTTGAAATATTCACTTTCAGCAACGCATAGTGTTTCTATTTGGTCCTGAAAGGCTCAACGAAATACTTCTCTCACCAGATCCCATCATACTACCTATTATTGATTATGACTTCTCTTTTGATTTGAATGTGGTTATTTTATTATGAATCAAGAGGATTTGTCCTCACAACTAATCCCAATCGCTAGACAAAACATATACATTATAATAAGCACAAAGCTACAGTTCCAAAGAGCAATCCGCAGCTTATTTGGACAACAAAGATTAAATATCATTAACTCATCCATTACCCCTTTTATCCTACTCATGATACGATATGATCGTAATCTCGATGTGTTCATTTTTGTTTTGTTTGGACTATCTTTCATGAGTTCTCTCCATCACGTGTGTGTTTGTAAGGAAAAGTGAGCGGCTTCTTTGGCTACATTTCTTCTTTAGCTCTAGAAGCTATGTTATCTACATTTTAGCTCTTTCTCATAACCCTTGAGCTTCCTCACAAACTCTCACAGCAAGAGGCCCGGTGCCTTCCTGGCAAGACCGCCTACTTCTTGACAGTGCGGAGAGAGTTGCAGGCGGTATTTCGTTGTCTCTGCGTGCCTTTAGTACACAGACAGAGAGAGACACACACACACATAGAGAGAGAGAATGTGTGTGTTTGCGAACCTGTGAGTGTGTGTGTGTGTGTGTGTGTGTGTGTGTGTCTGTCTTTGTCTGTGTGTGTATGTGTGTGTGTGTGAACAGTTTGGGTTTTTCTTTGTTTCCACACACACACACATACACTATTTGCTAGCTATTGTTAGAAATAAAGAGAGAGAGAGAGAGAGAGAGAGAGAGAGAGAGAGAGAGAGAGAGAGAGAGAGAGAGATCACCTTTTGTTGGTGGAGTTTGCAGAAACTCCATGGGAGTTGTCTTCTCCATTTCTTTCTCTCTGTCAATCTCTGTCTCTCTCTATCTCTCTATCTCTCTCTCTCTCTCTCTCTGTCAATCTCTCTCTCTCTCTCTCTGTGTGTTTCTTTCTCTCTCTCTCTCTCTCTCTCTCTCTCGCAGTAAATTTCATATCTCTCTCTCTCTCTTACACACACACACACACAAATACAACACACACACACACAACCTGTGTGTGTGTGTGTGTGTACTAAAGGCGTGCGGAGGCATCCACCTCTGATTTGGATGTCTGTCTGCACGCCTTTAGTATTGTGGAAATGCAAGTAGAACGAGTGAGAGAGAGAGAGTGTATCCTTGTGTGTGTATGTGTGTGTGTGTGTGTGTGTGTGTACTTTGGTCTCCTTTGAGAGAGAGAGAGAGAGAGAGACTCTGTGTGTGTATGTGTTTGTGTTATAGAGAGAGGAAGGAATAGTGGAGAGATTGGGGAAGGGGAGAGACAGACACACACACACACACACACACACACACAGAGAGAGTCTTTCTGTTCCCTTTTACTAACGGCGCGCGGAGGTGTATTTTGGGGTGAAAATATATTTCATGCATGCCGTTAGTAATGGGATATGTTTTAGTGAGAGAGAGAGAGAGAGAGAGAGAGAGAGACTGTTCTATTTTTATACAGTGGAATGGCTAGAACAAAGGCCACTGCAAGGAAGGTAGGCAAGGGACCAGGGTTAGCAACTAAGGCAAGTAGAAGATCTGCAACCCCAGAAAAGAGACCTGGAAAACCAAATAAAATTTTGAAAGGTCCAAGGGTGAAGAAGTTACAGAGCTGCATGGGACTCTTCAGAGAAATCAGGAAGGCACAAAAATGTGTTGATTTGTGCATACCAAAGTTTCCCTTTCAGAGGATGGTGAGGTCCATTTGTGAAGAAGCTACCTGGGGCACTAAAAGGTGGAAAGTGGTTGCATTGATGGCTCTACAGGAAGCAGCAGAGGACTTCCTGCTTGAGTACTTCAGTGCCATGACCATTGTAGCAGCCCATGCCACAGAGTGACTATAATGGACAAAGATAGTGAGACACTAAAAAGGGTAAGGTGGAGGTAACAAACTTCTCGTCCCCAATGTCTGCAGGGATAAGAAAATGAGGGAAATTTTGCTATACCCCCCTGAGCTATTGCCACAAGTCACAATAGTAGATGTCACACATGATGTCAATACAAGGGCAAGGGCAGAGAAGGTTGCTCTCCAAACACAGGACATGAGGGAAGCAGAGCTTAAGGAGAAAGCAAAAGTAGCAGTGGAGTCCCAGAGGTAAACAAAATGCAATGTGACCCTGTCCATAGAGGCAAGCAACAAAGAAACTCTACTTTCAATGAAGGATGGTTTGCTTGCAGAGAGCTAGAAAGCTGTCTCTGGAAAAAGTGGACATTAATCTATTACTGAATCCAGATGCTCAAATCTCAGATACAATTATCTATGCTTGTCTTAAGTAAGTGTTACTATCTTGCTAACTTTGAAAACTCAAATCATAGGTGTACTAACTCAGGTACACTCCCTACAGTTTGATCAAAAGTCAACTTCCACCGCACACCCACATGGAGGTGTTTCTTCTTGATCCACAAATGTCAGTGATTATTAGATAGAAGAACAGTCCATCTGGCACATTTGAGAGTTGGTTTCTCCATTGTGCTATGCTGGAAGTAATTGTCATCATCTTTCCATATGAGAACAACCATCACTGGAGTCTCATATGCCTTGATGTTGAGCAGCCAGCACTGTGGGTGTTCAATTCAATAAAAGGAACCCACCCTGAAATTAGGTTGTAAGTGTTATGTATCAAAAAAAAAATCTTATAGATATCCATGTAAATTTGAAAGCCTCAAGCTAACATCTTGATACTCCTTTGTGCAGTTGTATAAAGAGGTTGTTGCTTGCTTATGGCAAGCTATGTGGAAGGTATGAACTATACAAGGCCCCAATCAAAGATGTACATGTACCAAATCAAACCGATGGAAATTCTTGCGGTTGGAGATGTCTTATCCATGCAGAATATTTCTTGCAAAGCTACTTTGCATTAAAACCTTTCATGACTAAGGTAACCATTTGGCAATGCATTCAGTCAATTTTGGTTTTCTTTATACAAGACTTCTCACCATGTGGTCTTTCAATTTTGCAGAGTGCTGTGCAAAACTACACATATGATTACTTGCAAAGATATAGGGTAAGTCTAATACAACACCTGCTCACTATGTCGAACCCTAGAGAACCTGAAGATAGCGGCTTGGACGACCGCACAATTGATATGACAATACATGACGAGTCACCATGAAAAACCCCTGTGTCATATCAGCCGAAGATGAAAGAGCCGAGGATGAAGAAAGGTCAAATGAGCATATGGAAGGTGCTAGTGTACAAGCAGAGCGGCTTATGGAGGATACAATGAAAGATACAAGTAGGCCAGTGGAGGAGCCAAAAGAGCCCATGGATGAAACCCTAGACGAGGAAATCAGGCCTACGGATGAGTTAAAGGATATGGATGAGGCAAGGATGGATGAGGAAAGCAGGCCTACGGATGAGCATAAGGATATGGATGATGCAAGCCGGCCAACATAGGCAGAGGAAAAGACCTTGGAGAAAACCTTGAATGAGGGAGAAAGACCCATGGCGGATACCCTTGATGAAGATGAGAATGATGACTACGATGATGAAGATAAAGTAGTGGATAGCAACAACGACAACAGCACTATAGAGACCCAGTATGGACCCTTGCTACGTGTAGATTTGGTTGTTCCGGTAATTTCTATTCAAGTATGGAAAAATATGTTGAGCTTCTAACTACTTATATGTACTTGTCAACTTTTACAGAGATTGATTTATCTTGGACATCCAATGGATTGCTATTGATGCTTGTCGAGTATGGAAAAATATGTTGAGCTTCTAACTACTTATATGTACTTGTCAACTTTTACAGAGATTGATTATCTTGGACATCAATGGATTGCTATTGATGCGTGTGACTTTGGGTATAGCAGACCCCTTCGAGGATTTGCAAACATTTCGGATGGGAACTTGTCGAGTCGTGGTTCGTCCAGGAACCAAAGGATTTTTTCAGTTTCTTCTTCCATGCTTCAGAGTTGCCGTATGGTCTTCAATGCAAAGGCAAAACTTGACGCCACTAGTTACAATAGTTTGCGGTGTATGTGGTGCTCACACATCAGATTTTGCCTTTTTCTATGATCAAATAAAATGTGTTACCGTCGAGGGCCACTACCACCCTAAAAAACCACACTTACTTCTTTTGTACAAACGGTTTAGCCAAATCGATGTACCCTTTGATGAAAATAATACACTACTGATTGATGATACTCTGAAAAGGGAGAACTAAATCCACCAGGAGCAACTATCTCACCACCCTCTTTTGAGGGGCATACCTTTGATTTTTACCTTGAAGACATTTTGATTCCATACTTACAGAAATTGTATCTTAGTCCATTGTTCATAGAAGAGTTTGTACTTTCTAATGAATTAAGATGACTCTTCTATCATGTCTTTGTGTTGCCTAACATTGAGAGAGAGAGAGAGAGAGAGAGAGAGAGAGGTGGCAATGGCAAAATAAATGTATTTCAAGAACACTTATATTCGCAGAGCACAATTGACAAATGAGCTCAAAAAAACTTCATGTATTGAAAGTCATTCGTATACACTTGGGTTGAGAAGAATCTCTGTTACATTGACACTATTTCAACCCGACCATCCAACTCTAATCCACAGTAGGATTATCTTCCAAACTTGCAGAAACCTGGTTCATAGGAATGTACTTACCTCTTAGCATTTGTGATCGCATATACCAAAAGGAGACTAACAGTGATTGGCTTGCAATCATGTACTTGACAACTAGAGTGTCAAGCGCGATCTCGCACCGTATGTCAATCTCTTCCTTTACATACCATCCTCTGTCAAGAAGTTTGTCACAGGATGACTGCTGAAATGACTTGCACATGAACATAGTTTTTGTAACACGTATATTGTAGTTATGAAACAACTCTATGAACAGTGCAGCAGGACAAAAGTTTGCAATTCTAACCAGTTTGGTGGGAATAGAGGTACGTAGAGACCTCTGTATATCCTTGTAGAGCTTACTTCGCATTGCCTCTACCATTGTTTCCACAGGAACTGGCCAGTCCACAGTGTTCCAGTCGGTTGGTAGAGGCACTTCCACCAACATGCCATTCTTATTCCCTGGGCAGAGTTGGTAGAAGTGGTCATAGAAAAATATTCCTTCATCAGCTAGGCTTTTGCTGCTTCTCCCTAAATACTGTAGAGAACCAATGTGGGCATGAACAACAAGGAAGAGGCCTATTATTCACTCCACAGGCTCCCATTGCTCATAAGAAGAGGGATAAACATCTGCAAAATATATAACAAGAGTTAAACTTGTTGAGATGTAGAGAGAAAGAGGGAGAGACAAGACAAGAGACACACCATATACGCTCCCAAAGACTGATTCATATTGAGGACAAGATACAAATATATAGGTGAGACCAAGTTCAGTAGAGTGAGCCATATATAGCTCCAACACCCCCAATCAAAGAAAGGTCTCTAGCTTTGGATGAAAAAACCCTTGGGGAGTTCAAGGGAAAATCCCAAGCCCCTATACAATGTGAAAATATGAACCAGTGGCGGTGATGATGTGACAGTGAAGGATTGCCCAATTTCCATATCCAGGTGGTTATGTGGGGCCCATGTGTGTACAGGTACGACAGGGTGTACATAGTGCAACGATTTTGACTATTATCAGTACCCGTGTGTTTTTTCTACAATAAGGAGGAGTTGGTAGCGCGTAAAACTTCTCGAGGAATCTATCCATGGCCCGAAGACATGAGGTAAGCAGGTGCGTCAGATGGCACCTAGTGGCGTCAGGAGGCCGAACGGGGTCAATATTTGCACGTGGATGAATACGGACACAACGTGGGTGTTTTCTTGTGAGAGTTATGCAGAAAGGTCATCATTAGGACCACTTTTTAGGGCCACTTCACGTGGTTGCAAGATGCATTATTGAGAAGAAATGAGTGCCAGGTGTGCGGATGATGCAAAAAGGTGACAACTATGCACTGCGAGGTCAGTGTTTGGCCTGTTCGGGGTCCATTTGAGATCATCTAAAAGGCCAAGGGTGCCCAACTAAAAAATCTAAGTGTGGAAACTGAAAAAAAAGAGAGAAGACCAAAGAAGAACGTGAAGAAGAGAGGAAAGTGGGAAATCTCTCTCTTCTCACTCCGTCTGTGTGTTTCCTTTCTCAGCCAGGCTGGTTGTGTAAGCCGAGTGCTGCCCCATAATGTGTGTTTGTATCATCCCAAGAGTGTGTGTCAAGTCATTATAGAGGCTTTGTGTGTGTTTCCATCCCGCTCACATTCTTTTGGCGCCCCCATGGAGGATCTTCTTCGAGTACCTTCTGCTTCGAGCTTCGAGCTTCGAGATTCAAGGCTACAGGTCAAAGGATATAGGTTACGGGTTACGGGTTACAGGGACACGTACAGGTACAGGTGATTCACACAGGTACAGGTACCTGGAGTACCGTGATATACTAGCAGTGATGTCACTTGCAGTTGTTGTGGGTATGCATCACTAAGCACCTATTTGAGCGCATTGTGTGCTGGATTGTACGTTACTTGTGGAAACTACCATTGTACGCATTTGTGGAGCCATACTTGGTTGTATTTGGCAGTCCCAGCCATTTCTGAGACTTGATCTGGAAGATAGTCATTTCTGAGACTTGACTATACGCGATTTGCATTAGCCTTCGTGTGAGGGTCGATAGCGTGAGGTTTTTATTGAGCAGGGGGATTCTCAAATGTGGATATCCTTTCGGTGATACAGGTAGCTGGAGCACCCTTTTTGTGACCTCACCATAGGCTATGTACTAGTGGGTCCTATTTGATGCTCGGGTTCTATTGTTGACAGTTTATGCATATATATACAGTCTATATTTTGGGTTCCTACTGCTCTACTTCTTGGGAAACTCTGTCAAAATTTTTCCAAGTTATGATGGGTGGTTTCTTGATCTTTTGAGCCATTTATGCTGTTATGCTGCTGAAATTTTGGCAAAATCAGAGGTTAAGGCTTCATGGTTGGCTTTAATGGATGATCAAAATGGCCCTCAATTCACTCCTTTTCATTAAACTCAAAGAATCCAGATAAATGTTCATGTGTCCAGGAATATTTTTTCCAGCAGCGCATAGTCTTTATGTTTGGGCCAAGAAGATTACGAGAGATCCTGGAATGTCCTTTGCCTGTTGTCATTCTGATGATTAACTATGAAAACTCATTTGATGTGCATGTGTTTGTCCTTACCTAAAGTTGAGCTCCATTGAAGTTTCTGGGGATTGGGTAGTGAGAAGTTTTGGGTTCTTGCACCTGTGTTCGAAGGGGTTCTCAAAGCATTATAACTTGGGTAGCATGGCTTTCTCTTATCCGGAGTTTCATGGAAGAAGTGACGAAGATGTGGAAGATGTTTTGGAAAACATGGAGGTTGCCTACATTAGCAACCAGATTCATGACCCTGCGCAGATGTTACGTCTTCTCCAAATTTGTTTGAAGAGTGATGCATGAGTCTGGTCCAAAACATTTGAAGAGGAGCTGCGTGCGGCGGATCTACCTGTAAGATTGAGTTGGGACAATCTAAGGCATGGGTTGGAAGTGGATCCTGACAAAGTGTGGCAAGAAGTACAAGGTTTGGTGCAAAAGAAAGGTGAGCCAGTAGATGCGTACATACGTAAGTTCTCATTGGCATGGGAGCGGATGTGCAAGGCCTGAACACCACAAGTACCACCACCTGACATGATGAAGAAGGACAGGTTCTTGGCTGGTCTTTGGGAGAATATACGTTGGAGAGTGGAGCTAAAGAAGCCTAGGACATATGAAGATGCACTAGAGGTAGCAAGGAACAAAGAGTGGAAGTTGAGGAAAATGAGACAGTTAAGGGTGGAGTCTTTGCCCATGAGGTCTGAATTTCAGCCTCTAGAGTCTTTACAAGGTCGCATGTCAGGGGTTCATCATGAACCAGCGGTTCCAGTTACTACTCAGGTTATGCCAGCAGTGGTCACTACATCGGTGCAAGATGATGGGCTAAGGCAATACATGAGGCAAGTGGTAGATTTAATGAAGAATCTCAGCCTAAAAATTCTAGGTCAAGTGGGAAATAATTGAGGTCGAGGGAGGTATGCAAATCAGCCAGGAGGTGAAGAAAGACCTAGGAATGGTGTTGGACAAAGAAATGGTAGGTTTTGGAGGCAGACGCCCACATGTTACAATGTGGAGAGTTGGGTCACATCAGCCCGCAATGTGATAAGCCACCAAGGATGGGGGGAGACATGTATCCATTGCCAAGACAGGTGCTAACTAGGTCAAATGATTATGGCATCGAAATTAAGGGAGACGAAGGAACCAGTAGACTGACCCAGGAGGAAAAGGGAAAGACAAAAGTGCTAAGTGTAGTCATCTTGGAGAAGGCATCAAAGCTAGAGGATACATTAGTGATGCCTATTGGGAAGAGGACCATAGAGGATAAGGAAGGAAGAAGTGCCCCAGGTCCTAGTAAGAAGAAAGGAAAGAGCCATGAAGGCAAGGATGTCAAGGCCAAGAGGAAAAGGAGAGCTGGTTGAAAGTTTCATGTTTCAGATTTTCCACTAAGGGATGGGCAATTAAGCTATGACTTGAAGGAGTATCTGATGAGCAGGAAGGCAGATGTTACTTTTGGGCAGCTTATAGAGATGGTGCCTAAGCTAAAGCGACAGTGGAAGAGGATGGTTAACCAAACGGAGACAGAGCCAGAGAGAGGTTCAGTAAAGGTGTTGGCAATGGATGAGCTACTAGACATTTGTCCAATAGTAGATGTGTGGCATAAAAGGAAAACTTTGGGACAAGGTTATGTGGATGGCGGAGCCCAAATATGCGTCATAACACACTCATGCGTTGAGAAGATGGGTCTCACAATGGCTAGGGTGTCAAGTTTTCGGATCAAATTGGCAAACCATCAAAAAGTAAAATGCTTGGGTGTTGTAAAGAGCTTAGAAGTGGAGGCATATGATGCAAAGGCAGTGGTTGATTTTCATGTGATGCCAGCAGGGTTGGGAGCATATCCTATTATATTGGGCAGACCATGGTTATGTGCAGTGGGAGCTGTTCAAGATTGGCGACATGGTACGATTAGACTCTATGGAAAGATAGGTACCAAGAAGCTTTATAATATGGACACAAGGAAACGATTAGAGGAGATTTATGAAGATGAGGATGAGTCTAGTGATGAAGACTCTTCCACGGTGACAGATGAGGACAGTGATAGCACTATCAACAGTGATGAGGATGCTGATGTTGCATTTCTTTTGATGGACAAAGAAATCCAGGAGTTTGGTTTAGTTGCATTTGCGAATGAGGTTGAAGATGAAAGTGAAGGGCCTTATGAAGTGATTGAAGGGCTGATGCAAACCAAGGTTGAGTTGTCAAAGAAGCAGGAATTGATGACCCAAATGATCAGTGGAGACCTCTCAACTATGGAGAAGGATATATATTTGCACATGCTGGATAGTTTTCCTGATTTGTTATTACTTCATATGAAGAGATCAGAGCGTTCAAGGGCAAAGAGATGCATATAGAGCTGAAAGAAGGTGCTAAGCCAGTGCGGCAAAGGCTAAGAAGGATGGGTCAAGAGCAAATGGAATCCTTGCGAGAAGAGGTGGACAAGTTATTGAAGACAGGGTTCATAGTCCCTGTGGAGACCACAGAATGGGTGAGTCCAGTTGTAGTCAGTCCAAAGAAGGATGGGAAGTGGAGAATTTGTGTAGATTTTAAACCCTTAAACGCAGCCACTAAGAAGAACCCATATCCTCTTCCATTCATCGATCAAATCTTGGATTCAGTGGCAGGTTATGAGAGGTACAGTGTGTGTGATGGTTTTTCAGGCTATTTTCAATTGAAGATTGCTCTTAAAGACCGCACAAAGACCACTTTTATTACGCCATGGGGCTGCTATTGCTACACAGTATTGCCATTTGGGTTGTCAAATGGACCTTCCTTCTATCAAGAGAGAGAAAATTGGGTGTTGGAACCATTCATTGGTAGTTGTGTTAAAGCTTTTATGGATGACTTCTGTGTTTATAGCAGTAGGGCTGAACACCATGAGAAGCTGCAGATGGTATTGGCTCGATATGATGAATGTGGAGGACAACTAAATCCAAAGAAATGTCATCTAGCACAGCCAGGGTGAAGTTATTGGGCCACATGGTGTCAGAAAATGGCATTGAGGCTGATCCAGACAAGGTTAAGTCTATTATTCTTCTTCCATCACCTACGAGTACGAAGCAATTGGCAACCTTTATACACAAAGTGAATTCCATGGCAAGGTTTATTCCATTGTCTTCTCAGATTCTTTATCCATTACAACAAGTGGCAAAGCATGATCCATTGCAATGGGATGAGAAGTGTGAAGAAGTGTTTCAAGAGGTGTTAGGGGGGTTGTCAGCCATGCAGGCTCCTGATTGGGAGAAAGTTTTTTATGTAAATCCCTCAGTAGGGGATGATGCTATTGCAAAAGGGGAAGGGCAACCATTATATGAGGCCAGTGTATTGTGCAAGCCGAGTGAAGTTGGTAGCGGAGAGAAAGTTCTCGGAAGTAGAGCTAGTGATGGCTAGTGTAATATTTTCTTGTCGATGATTTCGTCATTACTTGCTACCACGACCTTTTGTTTTCTTGACGAGTTATGCCTTTTTGCCACAGTTAATTAATGGTACTAACATGTCAAATGTGGTGAAGAAATGGGTAATTGAGCTGCAAGAGTTTGAGTTCTCTTTTCTAGTGGAAGATAGTACAAGGGCTACCCTAGCTGATTTGTTGACCTACAAGGAGAATCCCCTTATTGTTAAGGAAGAGGTGGTGAGAAAGGTAGTTGAAGAAGTGCCACAGATCAGCAATGCACATGTGTTGTTCTTTGATGGTTCATACAGAAAGAGCCATGATGCAGCTTCAGGGGGTATAGCACTTTATGATCCAGAGGGGAAGCTAGTATGCAAGAGAGGGTTCAAATTGGATGCTCATAGTAACAATGAGGCTGAATATGCTACTCTGGAAGCCGGATTACACATTTGTTTGAAGCATGGGGTTCGAAGGTTGAGCATAAAAGGTGATGCCTTGTTAGTAGTGAAGCAAGTGCTGGGTGTGTGGAAGAGCAAGAACACCTCATTGAAGGAAATGTGCTTCAGAATTAAAGGCCTGTTAAAAAATTTCGAAGCATGGATCATCAGACACATTGAACATGCTCTAAATGGAGAGGCACATGAAGCAGCTCAAGGCATGATTGGGGAGTTATTTGTGTTGAGGACCACTTTACCTCTTTATCATGGCCGGGAAAGTTTGGCTCAAGAAGAGGAGTTTTTGCTAACAGGAATCATTCCAAAGGAGATTCAGAAGTCTAAGAAGTATGGCTTTGTGCGTAGAGCATACAGGTACAAATTGATTGGTGATGTCTTATACATGAAAGGGGCTGATCTCGTGTTGAGAAGTGTACCTTGGCGGGAGGAGCTTTACAGAGTGTTGGAAGAGAATCATGAAAGTGCAGGTGGTGGCCATTTTGCTCTAAAGATCACCTTGCATAAGATTTTGCAAGAGGGGTATGTATGGCCTTGTTTGCACAAGGATGTTCACCATTGGTGTAGGTCTTGCAATAGGTGTCAAGCATTTGGGAAGAGAGTGTTGAAGCCAGAGCTACGAAAAACCATTATGGCGTTTGATGTGTTTGAAAAGTGGGGGATTGATGCAATAGGCCCATTACCTATCACAAGCAGGGGCAAAAGCTATATCTTGACGGCAGTGGACTATCTCTCTAGATGGGCAGAGGCTATAGCAGTAAAACATATCACTGCAAAGGATGTGGAAAAATTTGTGTATGATGAAATATGTTGCAAGTTTGGGGTGCCATTAGAGCTACTTTCAGATAAGGGGCCATGATTTAGAGCTAAACTGCTAGACTTCTTATGCACAAAGATGAAGATTAGGCCCCAGCATACCACTCCTTATTACCCGTAGTGTAATGGATTAAATGAAAGATTCAATGGTGAGATAGTACAAATTCTTTCTAAAGTGACAGAGCACCAAGGAAAGAATTGGGATTTAGAATTGCCTAGTGCATTATGGGCTTACCGTACTTCGGTGAAGACAGGTAAAGGGTTTACTCCATTTCATTTGGTGTATGGAAAAGAAGCACTATTGCCTGTGGAAGTAGAGTTGCCTGCGGTCAAGATGTTAGAGAAGTTGCTTGGGCCGCCTAGTGATGCATTCGAAGAGAGGCTCTTACAGCTACAAGAGGTTCAACTGGATAGGATGAGTGCATTGGAACATTATGGGCAGATGCAAGATAGGGCTTTGGCAAAGATAAATGAAAAGGTCAAAAGTAATGGTATCAAGAAGCATGACTTGGTTTTGCGCTACAAGAGTAAGCTGGAAAACACCTTCCAAAAGAAGTTTCAAATTAAGTGGGAAGGCCCTTTCAAGGTAGTGGAGTGTTTCCCGAATAGTACATATCAGTTGGCTAACCTGGATGGGTTTCTACATAAGTCAAGGGTAAATGGATTGCGTCTTAAATTGTATCATGCCAGGTTGATGATGGTCGAGCAAGACAAGATGTATGTGGATCAAGGAGTGTTGGTGAAGGATGAGGAGACATGTGACGCTGCAAGTCTCATATCTCTTTTTGCTGCTGCTGATCATGAATGATCTAGCAGGCTAGGGGATGGGCAAATTATGTAAGGAGTTTTTTGGAGCAAGGGATTGCGGATATGTACATACACATGCATGGTGCATCGAATAAAGGATTGCCCAATTTCCATAGCCAGGTGGTTACGTGGGGCCCATGTGTGTACAGGTAGGACAGGGTGTACATAGTGCAACGATTTTCACTATTATCAGTACCAGTGTGTTTTTTCTACAATAAGGAGGATTTGGTAGCACGTAAAACTTCTTGAGGAAGCTATCCGCGGGCCGACGACATGAGGTAAGCAGGTGCGTCAGATGGCATCTAGTGGCGTCAGGAGGCCGAACGGGGTCAATATTTGCACGTGGATGAATACGGACACAACGTGGGTGTTTTCTTGTGAGAGTTATGCAGAAAGTTCATCATTAGGACCACTTTTTGGGGCCACTTCACATGGTTTCGAGACGCATTATTGAAAAGAAATGAGTGCCAGGTGTGCGGATGATGCAAAAAGGTGACAACGATGCACTGCGAGGTCAGTTTTTGGCCTGTTCGGGGTCCGTTTAGGTCATCTAAAAGGCCAAGGGTTCCCAACTAAAAAATCTAAGTGTGGGAACTGAAAAAACAGAGAGAAGACCAGAAAAAAACGTGGAGAAGAGAGGAGGAACAGCCGCAAGTGTGTTTTTGCTGTTTTTGGAGCATTTTTGACCCTAAACTGCTCATCCGAGGTCGGAATTGAGCACTGTGACATTGTAGGGTGGGGTTTTTTGGGCGTTGTGGACGCAATGGCACTGTCCATTTTGACAAATTCCTCACAAATTTTGTGTTGTTTTTCTCTGTAATCTTCTCCGGTGAGTAAAGCCTCTGCTTAACTTTGTGGTTGTATCTGGTGGAGTGTTTATTTTTTGAGAGCTTCTTATTTAGAGCTTTTTCAAAAACTTTAGGTCTTTTAGGCTCGTGTGCTTAACACAATGCATTGGATTTTAAAATATATTTTGGTATTTTCAAGTTGTGGGTAGAATTTTGCAAAATCTTGTAGTTGTACAAAGTCCTTTGACTTTCTTTCATGAGATTTTTCGTTTCATATAATATCAACCTTCACTTTCCCAATCCACATTCAACCTTCCAATTTACAGTTCCTTCCAAGTTTCCATTCCACCTATCAATCTTTAAGCCTAAAGTATCTTTTTCCTTTTCCAAATTGAAGAGATCTCATGACCTTTAAAAAACAAACTGTATAATCCCCCGTGTTTCATATGATAGATTTTCAAGTCAAGAGAGAAACAATCATAAGTTCATTTTGTTGAAAATCTACATAAAATATATGAGCTAAAGTGTTTATCTAGTGGGACATACACATTGAAGTTGATAGCAGGGCATTGAGTGGATATGTCTAAAGAAGCCATGATTTGATAGCAACCTTGATTACAAACAAGCAGTAAATTGTGAGGAACATGTTGAGTCCATGGATGTTAAGCTTCATGAAGAGTTTCTATTTACTAACACCATCATCTCTTCAAACACTCCTTGTGTTTAGAGGAAACATATTCACGAAGTTTAGATTCATCGTCATTAATTTATTTCATTTTTCAGCCATAATATGTAGCATAGGGGGTTTAAAAAAGCAAAATTTTCACCTCTAAAGACACCAACCTCTAGTTTCTAAAGGAAATAAATTCTTTATGTTGATAAGAAAAACGAGAAATAGAGACAAGGGGTAAGAATTGTCTAGATAAATGCAGAGAAAGACAATTGAGTAGATAGATATGCTATAATATTGGAATGTAATTTTCAAGATTTACCATCTAAAATCACTATGGGGTGCATGTGAACTTGAGTCTTCTACACATGTCTCCACCTTGAAAGGCAAGGGAACGAGAAAAAGCCTCATCTAGCTAGTGACTTATGGTGGCCCCATCTCTAAGGGATACTCAATGATAATGAATATGTGAATTCCTATTTTCTCAAGGTGAAAATGAAGAATTAAATCAATTCAAATACTTTCTAGTATTTATTTGACGTTTCTTGTTTGTTGGTGTGTTATGATTCCTTGTTTGAGGGCTAGGAGGGGCAAATCACCACACATACATAGTATAAATTATGTGAGAATTTAGAAGGTAGGACAAATACATATAAAGGATACAAAGTCAAAACTTAAACTTTTTGAGCTAAAGTCCTAAGTCCATGTCTAACACATATACATATCTTTTAACATGTAAAAAATGATGTTAAATCATAGCCTATTGCTCTCGTCCTTTGAATTCCATTCCACCGTGTATGTATTTATTTTTATATTTGTTATATTTTGAGAGTTTCATTAGGAAACCAAAACCATTGGCATTGGATGAAATGTCTTTTCCATTGTTGTGGCCAACAAATTTTTTAAAAATTCCATACTAGCAATTGTAAGTAGAGATACTATATTAAATCCTCAATTTATCTACAATGAGCCTCAAGCACTAGATGTGCCTTAAAGGGACAAAATTTCCAAAAAGGCAATGTACAATACATTAGCAAAAGACCCTATTTTAGTTCTTATCTAATAGCTTCAACCCAAGGTCAACAGTCTGCTTCTCCACAGGGGGACACCACTTGAATAGCCAATGTAACTCAATGCATGTTTACATTCTTCGACTTGCAAAGTTGTCCCTACTCTTGACCATATCAAATATATAAGATCATTTCTATCATGCACGATATCATTGAGCCAAGCTACTACAAAGTTTCTTCAAGGACACAAATGTTTTGGGATTTCTAAATCTACTTGAGATAGAAATATCTGACTATTTGAGTGTACCCATTTGTAGATTTTGGCGACACGACCCTGCAATGAAGGGTAGTCTCTGAGAAGATGGAAGGGATCCACCAAAGCTACTTTGCACCCAGAGTAAGTGTTTTTGTCAATACCTTTGTCAAGAATCTTACTCCTAATAGGGATAAAACCCCACAACAAATACCAAGTGATTATCGTCATTGAGCTTGGCCATTTTACTTCCCAAATGTTGTTTATACCTTTTAGCCACTTCTCTTTGACCAGTTCACCCTCCACAATTTGATAGGGGGAATGAGCCAATCCACCTTATACATTCCACAAAACTTCAAAGACACTATTGATCAATAGCCTTTCATTTATATAAACGCTATATTGCAAGAGCATATTGAGTAAACAAAAAATCGTTGTTAGCTTGTGAGAGATTAATGCGAACGAATCTTATCCTCATAGTAGGGAAAAGCACTAGAAACCTACTTTTCTATTGAGATCAAAGCCTATTTTCTTATCATCCTACATAAGAATTTTCTCTCAATCATGCTTATCATGTGCGAGTAATCTTGTTTGGTTCACTTGGTTTCTCTCTCTCTCTGATAAGACCCAAGAAAAAGTGATGTGTGTTGTTTGTGTTTAATTTGTGTTTGGGCCTGTGTGTCAGAAAGTGTGGCTGATGGACCTTCATATGTATTTTGTCCAGATGTGTTATTGTTGACAAGATGCTTGGTATTCCCAATTCACAAAATTAGCAATGGGTGATCCTGTTGATGATCAAGTTTTCTCTCATGCATCCAATATTTTGTGCAGTCTAGAATTGCTTGCCACGAGCTGCATGTGCATAAGGAACATAAAAGAATTTTTACAATCATTAAAGGAATAAACTAGGGCAAGGCGCATGTAGTCCCAAGGGCAGACATTCTATGTGCCTGTAATTTGCAAGAAAATAGAACAGATATGTTAAAAATATAGTTTAATTTGTAGAAATTGGAGTGCTTTTATTTGATGAAAAATATCCACGCTGATGGACAAGCATGCAGTCCTCGTCCACGCTGTGATGAAAAATACATGCGCAGATGGACTACATGCGCGTTCACCAATGTGGGTATTTTTCATCAAATAAAAGCACCCCAATCTCTATGAATTAAGCTATATTTTTAACATATTCGTTCTATTTTCTTGCAAAATCTAAGTCACAATTTCAATTTTTGCTCCCCTCTGAGGTAACTAATTTCTTGAATTTTCAAACAGCTCAAGGTTAAGCTGAGAGACCTTTTCCCCATCCTACGCCACCTTGTGACACAAGAAATACTAAAAATTAAGGGAAAATTACCAAACACCCCTCTAATTTGTGGAAATTCCTAAAATACCCTTCAAATTTCAAGTATCTATTTTTAATGGATTGTTCATGATTTCCTAATCTTTATTCCTTTTTGACAATGTATATCCGTGTTCTAGTGCTTAGCATGAAATTTGAAGGGTATTTTAAGAATTTCCACAAATTAGAGGGGTATTTTGGTAATTTTCCCAAAATTTAATTTTCATATCTTGAGCTCCCTATCCGTCCGCGCGCGCGCGGACGGATTGCATGCTCATGAACGAGAGAGAGAGAGAGAGAGAGAGAGAGAGAGAGAGAGAGAGAGAGAGAGAGAGAGAGAGAGAGAGAGAGAGAGAGAGAGAGAGAGAGAGAGAGAGAGAGAGAGAGAGAGAGAGAGAGAGAGAGAGAGAGAGAGAGAGAGAGAGAGAGAGAATGATGCAACAGTGCGAGGCAGTCGTGTGTAGTGTAGCTCGGGAGAAGATGGTGGCGTTGAAAAATCGATACCTCATGATGGAGGTGTTTTGGGAGGGAGAGAGCCCTGTTCTCTCGCAATCTTCCATCGCCAACGCCATCAGAGACAGCATTCTCCACAACTTTGGAGAGTTGGGCCTCGCTACTTCTCTTCCATCTCTTCAAGTGAAGTATGTAAATCCAGTGATCAGGTGTAGCCGTGCAGAATATGAGAAGATATGGTGTGCGATTACATTTATCACGAGCATTAACAATTGTCCTCTATTTTTTAACCTACTTGATTTAAGCGGAAATATTAGTTGCTGTAAGCTTGCAGCTTTGGAGTATGACAAGGCTAAAATTGAATTGATGAAGCTTAAAGCTGGGAAGAATCAACTGTCTCCCAAGTTGCTGAATGCCGCCACTAACCTAGAAAAAAATTCGCATCAAAATTTTCTGAAACTTCTAAGGGAAGCTAGGCTCATCCTTGATCCAGTTTTTCCAGCCAAGTGCTCTCTATTGAAGTAGCTTGTTTGAGTCGTGTCGGCAAAGGTATTGCATTGGCTGATAAAGTCGTTTTGGTGGGGTTGTGTGAGCGCATGTGTGCGTTGTTGGGGATTACCTATGAGGAATCTCTTGCATTTCTGAGTGGGTGATTATATGTGTAGAATCATCCTTGGTGGTAGTCTTTCTTGTGTGTGTAGTAAAATCTCATACCTTCATACCTAATGTGAGCTGGAGTCTGCTTTGTCATTGGGATGTAACACTCCTCGTCAGTGTATTGTGGGAAGGTGCCCATTCGTCACATGTTTTTAGGCATCTGTTTTAGTGCCTTACTAAAAGAGAGAGAGAGAGAGAGAGAGAGAGAGAGAGAGAGAGAGAGAGAGAGAGAGAGAGAGAGAGAGAGAGAGAGAGAGAGAGAGAGAGAGAATGGACTACAGTAGTGGCCTCTCGATCTGAGGTAGCATGGTCACTGGTCAGGCTCAGGAGGCGTGCAGTAGTGTGTGCCAGAGGGGGAGAGAGAGAGAGAGAGAGAGAGAGAGAGAGAGAGAGAGAGAGAGAGAGAGAGAGAGAGAGAGAGAGAGAGAGAGAGAGAGAGAGAGAGAGTTACAATGGGTAGCGGCCCCCTCAATCTGAGGTAGCATGGTCTCTGGTTACGCTCAGGAGGTGCATAGTTGTGTGTGCGAGAGAGAGAGAGAGAGAGAGAGAGAGAGAGAGAGAGAGAGAGAGAGAGAGAGAGAGAGAGAGAGAGAGAGAGAGAGAGAGTCATCCCACGATTTCCATGCTTGTAAGCAGACATGTAGCTTTTCTAATGCAGGTATTAAAATAGAAAGGTACTTTTTGGTACTTTTCTAATGCAGTTTCCATTCTAGAGAAAAGTCAAGACGGATGCAATGCAGGCTTATGCATTGTGCAGCAATTCAAAGCTTTGTGAGACTAGAGGGAAAGAGAGAGAGAGAGAGAGAGAGAGAGAGAGAGAGCCCTCTCCGAAGCCCATGGACTCATGGAGGCAATGAGGTTGAAGTGCTTTGCACGCCCGTGAGGCTATTGGCTATCTCTGTAGTCTACATTGCACCTATGTGCCCTTTGCGATGCCTTAGCAATAGACTACAGGTGCGCACGTGCATTATCGACTGCCGTCTCATCACCATCACAAGCTACTAACTCATTTGCTCATTACTACTAACTACTCCGCAAGCTAACTTTTACTCGTGTTGGAGGCTCTCCATAGGCCGCTTTTCATTTTCATGGTGTCATTAAATGCGCTCTCAGTGATTACGCATTTTGACAGTCACTTACATCCTTTAGATATTCATCTAATTTGATGCCCTTTGGCATTCTAGGCGTATCAATTTCCCTCTGCTTGTAATCAATGATTCAATCCCCTCAATTCACTAAACCATAATTAGCAACCCTCTTTCAAGGATTCATCACACATAATCACATTCCTTGAAACTTGACATGGCTGCTCAACAGATTGTTCCAAAGAGTTCAGACATGACCCTGCAGAGAAGATGCAGCGTCAAGAGATCAACTTCTACATGCTGCCATCAACGTAGCAATGACGATGACAACAACATCTGCAACGATCCTCATGGCATTCACACTACGTTCTTGTTCAATTTTGATCAAGTTCACGTCGTCAACAACTTGACTAATTGCAAGAGCCCAAAATGCTGCAGGAGAGTGCAGGCTTTTGATGTAATGCTAGTCAGCTTATTTTTGTGGCCTTGGAGAGCTAGCAAAGCCATTCATTTCACTAGAGCACACAGATAGGAGTAATCCCCATAGTTGCTAGGAATGAGATTAGTCACAACAAGTATATTGTGGCGAACGTGCTTATAGAAGCTCTCATATTGAGGATAAGCATAGCAAGCTCCTCTAGAGTCTTGCAACTTGAAGTTTTGAAGACCAATGACAATGAATAGCACTGGTTAGGCTCCGATAGATAGCAATCCTAGGATGTGTATAGATGTAGCACAGATTCTTGATTTTGAGAGAAGAATATTTTTTCTACATGTGAATAGATTGTTGTCCAACTCTTGGTGGGAAGGTTTCCTCTGTATTTGGGTGCACGAGAGAGAGAGAGAGAGAGAGAGAGAGAGAGAGAGAGAGAGAGAGAGAGA
Organism: Adiantum capillus-veneris; assembly: GCF_014529385.1. NCBI lineage: Eukaryota > Viridiplantae > Streptophyta > Polypodiopsida > Polypodiales > Pteridaceae > Adiantum > Adiantum capillus-veneris. The sequence continues at coordinate 79,886,851 of NC_140943.1, forward strand.
GAGAGAGAGAGAGAGAGAGAGAGAGAGAGAGAGAGATCTTGAAGCCTATATTATGGGTAAGGGGAGAGAAATGCAAGCATGCCAACAAGAGGAAAGGATGGAAGGTTCGTGGAAAGGGAGGGGTCAAGCTCCAGAGGAGGGTTTGTGTGAACATTCAGGACATTGCCAAGCCTACCATTCAAAGGCTTGCTCGTAGGGGGGGTGTGAAACACATCAGTGGCCTAAGCTACAAGGAAACTAGAGGTACTCAAGATCTTCTTGGAGAATGTTATCCCAGATGCTATGACCTACACAAACATGCCTGCCCAAAAACTATCACTACCATGGATGTTGTGTATGCTCTCAAGCGATAGCTAGGGCCATACTCTCTATGCATTTGGTAGTGGCAACCTCTTGCTACTTCGTTAAGATATGGTTTTTATAAGGGTATTTTCCTTCAATCTTTCATTATTGATACCTAATCCCTTCAAGCATGGATTTCCCACCTTGCACAACTAGTGGTTAAATTTTAGCAATACTTCTTTGGTGGCTAGAGAGAGAGAGAGACAGAGAGAGAGAGAGATGCTCCCTCTTGGATAATAAATATCCAATTCAAGACTCATGGAATAGATCTCAAAGATCTCATTGGATTGTTTCAATTGCATTACAAAGTTGTGTGGGTGTGAATAAAGATGCAAACAAATGCAATAACCTTCCTATATTTTTCCCAATAGTATGTACCCACACGATTTGGAAAAAATCTCATTAATAGGAATCTTCACAATTGCCACCTTGCATGATCTTTCATAGCATGGATAGGGTAGTTTTCTCAATCCTCATACAGTGCCATCTCTCCTTTATATTTATATAGAAAGATGGCAAGGTTAAGCTCAACTTGTATGCCATTTGCAATGTACATAATGCATAGTGAGAAATTGTGTGACCATTAAACACATATGAGCGTGGCAAGGAATTCGTAACATGGCAGGGTCTAGAGCACTTGAAAGTTTTGGTTTTTTTCTTCAAATGGGGACAAGGGCGTCTACCCCAATAAAACCATCCATGCTTGCATTTGAAGGCATTGCATTGTGTAAGATATTCACGATGAGATGTTGAAATAAATGTTGTCCTTGTTACTATTAGGGGGAGGGGCGGGGGGGCTGGGGGCCTCATTATATGAAGTGCATTATATCTAGCAATGATTCACTTTACAAGGTAGGGACAAACTATGATGTTTGAGAAACATTTTGCATTATATACTGCTTTACATCTACCACTAACTCAATTTTGAATACCCTTTGAGACTACCAAGTGACTGGATCTAGATTAGTGGAGCAATTACCTCTTACCCTTCTTTGTGATGAGAAAGGCTACATTGTGTCCTCAATAACCTTAAAGTTTTTAGTTAGCCAATAATAAACAAGAGAAAAGACACATGTCTATAGAACAAGTATGTGAAAGCCTTTTTTTTGGGGATAGAATGGGTATACATAATATATATTTTTGATATGCATCATGTATTAGCTTAAAGAATCCAAAAACTGTTATTATTGTATGTAACTTTTCATACAACATAGATATTTTAATATAAACTCTTGATATAAAATTCCCACGGAGTTCACTAAAGTATATGTAACATAGCACGTGCGTTCTACAGAAGGGATTTTCATTTCTTGTAAGTTTAAAAATTCATGTATACACGAGGGGTATAAGGGGTAATTAAAATCGATTTTGGTAAACACACGTGATATATTAAAATTTTACTAATGAATGTCCTGGGATAAAATTATGTCAAAGGGTTGTATGTTTGGGAGCAGTGTCATGTACAATGAGTCTATTTGAGCACACAATTAAAAAAGTTCTAAATTTGTGCCAAAAGCTCTAAATTAAAAGCTTACAAAATTATTATCCCCGTCTCTGGTGTATTTCCTCAATACTGTGTAAACTATTTGCCCCATTGGTGTTGGGCTGAGCTTCATTGAGTCTAAAAAACAGAAATTTGCCTCCTTTGAGCTGAATTGAGAGTGTGTGTGTGAGTGTGTGAGTGTGTATGTGTGAGTGTTGAGTGGGCAAGTGGGAAATCTCTTTCTTCTCACTCCGTCTGTGTGTTTCCTGTCTTGGCCAGGCTGGTTGTGTAAGCCAAGTGGTGCCCCATAATGTGTGTGTGTGTATCATCCCAAGAGTGTGTGTTGGGTCATTATAGAGACGTTGTGTGTGTTTCCATCCCGCTCACAACGTCACATAGAATAACAAGTTATATAAAATTATCTTCTGGATTTTGCATATATTTTATATAAAATTAAACAAATATATAGATCAATCAGAATTTGCTACAATGGAAAAATTATATGTATATCAAGAGGTATATGATACATAATAATTACAATATATGTGAGCTACGATATAGTCTAGTTGGATAGTGGATAGTAAAGTCATTATTGCACTCAAACTTTTGTCTACTTATATCAACATAGCCTGGCATAATGGTCACACGTCTCGTCATTGCTTCCCTAGCCCGCCCAATCTGGCCAAGGTCCAATATGATTTCGTGTAAACGTGTAGGATGATTATTACACCCCTTATATAGATTGATAGTGTCCCTACATGTATACATTTATAGATGGATAGTGCCCCTGCATGTAAATAATTTGACATATTATCTCTATACATGTATGTACATAATATTCACAATGGCCATCCATGTAAAATGGACCTTTTGATACTATGTCAATGTCAAGATATAGACACAATTAATATATGGATGTCATACATCTTTTAGAAAAGTTATATATTAAATGAAGATGTATATCAAAAGGTATCAACATAACAAAGATAAAATAATCTCACATATTATCCCCACGTAGGTATACATATTGTTGAGCTTATATGTGAAGCTACTCAATATATGGCTTCTCTATATATGGCACCCAGGTCCCCTCTATATATACATCATCTCATGTGTGTATTCTACACACTTTGGGGTTCTATTTCTGTGCTCTTTCTTTCTCTCTCAACATGGTATCAGAACAATACGTTTCTGTTTTCAATTTTTCTCCTAATTAGAAACGATTTTCCATAAACTTCAACTTTGCAGAAGGAAGTTTTTTCAAATTCTACATCGATTTTGAGTTATTGTTCGTGGACTGCGTACATGTCTGAAAATCAAGTTTTGTTTTATGTTTTTGATTTTTCTGATAATTCAAAACTATTTTGCAGAAACTACCCGCGATAGGGATTGAATCAGTGTGGTCTACAACTTTGCAGAAGGAAATTTTTTCGAATTCTACAGAGATTTTGAGTTATTGTTTGCGGACTGGGTACATGTTCGAAAAGCAAGTTTCTTTTTAGGTTTTTGATTTTTCTGCTAATTGAAAACAATTTTGCAGAAACTACCCACGTAAGGGACCAGAATCGATGTGGTCTACACCTTTGCAGAAGGAAGTTTTTCAAATTCTGTACCAATTTTGAGTTATTGTTCGCGGACTCCGTACATACCTCAAAAGCAACATCCGATTTTTGTTTTTGATTTTTTTGCTAATTGGAAACGATTTTGTAGAAACTACAACTTTGCAGAAGGAAGTTTTTTTAAATTTTGCAGTGATTTTTAGTTATCGTTTGCGAACTGCGTACATGCTTGAGAAGAAACTTTTGTTTTTGTTTTTGTTTTGTTTTTTTTCCTGCTAATTAAAAATGATTTTGCAGAAACTATTCGCTGGAGCCATCGGAATCGATGTGGTGTATAGCTTTGCTGAAGAAATTTTCTCTAAATTGTGCATCGATTTTGGGTTATCGTTCTCGTACTGTGAATATGTTTGAAAAGAAAATTTTACTTTTTTCTTTTGATTTTCCTCATAATTGAAAACTTCTCAATTATATTTTCTCTTCATCAATCATATATTTGTTACTGACATAACTTTGCTGCAGAAGCCACTTACATATCGTTCCGATTCAGTCGAGCCGTTGATCGATGATCGTCCAAATTCTATCGAGCTACTGTTGGTACATGATCTTTTGTTATTTGGCATACTCGTTCATTGATTCTCGTATAATTATTCTTCTAGAGATATAGTTTTATTGATAATCTCTCGTTGATACCATAGTGATTTTGATGGTACCATGATGAGGTTTTGTTAGTACTTTGGTCCTGGTGATTTTCGTTGATACCATGATGATATTTCGTTGATACCATGGTTATTCTCGGTGATGCCATGATGATATTTTGTTGATTCCATGGTTATTCTCTGTCATACCATGATGTTGTTTCGTTGATACCATGGTTATTCGCGGTGATACCATGATGTTGTTTCGTTGATACAATGATTATTCTCGGTGATATCATGATGTTGTTTTGTTGATACCATGGTTATTCTCGGTGATACCATGATGTTGTTTTGATGGTACAATGATTATTCTCAGTGATATCATGATGTTGTTTCGTTCATTCCATGGTTATTCTCGGTGATGCCATGACGTTGTTTCCTTGATACAATGATTATTCTATGATGCTTTTCGTTGATACCATGATGATTTTTTATTGATACAATGATGATATTTTGTTAATACTTTGATAAAACTCATTGATATCACAACGTTGATAAATGTCTTTTTATGTAGTATATACACATGTCATTTTCATCATGTATCATGCATCTTGTAATTTTTTATGTTCATACTTTATGTCCACATATGTTGTCGTGCGTATATATGTCGTCAAAAGAGTGACGTCGCGAACCATCTCTTATGGCATTGTGAATGTAATTATTTAACTAACGATGCTAATATTTTTCATGACTATATGTAGGATTGATCATAGAAAAACTTGGTGACAATAAAAGATTTATGAAGACATGTTTGGTGATGCCATATTGATGACAACATGAAGATATGTTTGGTGATGCGATAGTGATGACAAGCTACACAGAAGATTCTTGGAGACACTTGTGATTACGAGCTAATCGATAGCCTTTACACCTCTTCATTGAACCTTTGTATTCATTATTGTATTTGATAGGATAGGAGTAATGTAACTCCTCATAAAACATTCATTGTAAAAGGAGTGATGTAGCTCCTCATTAAATATTCATTGTAAAAGGAGTGATGTAGCTCCTCATGAACATTTGTATATTCAATGCTTTTTATAATATAACGATGCATGTATATAGAGGTGTGGGTTTTTCCCTTGATCCCCCAAGGGTTTTTTCATCCACAGTTAGGGACCCTTATTTAAGCGGGGGTGTTGAGCTTATATGTGAAGCTACTCAATATATGGATTCTCTATATATGGCACCCAGGTCCCCTCTATATATACATCATCTCATGTGTGTATTCTACACACTTTGGGGTTTTATTTATGTGCTCTTTCTTTCTCTCTCAACACATATTATTCAAAATGGTGATTCGTGTAAAATGGACCTTTTGATATTATGTCCAGGTCAAGATATAGAGTATTAATATGGATGTCCTACACATTTTTGAAAAACTATATATTAAATGAATATGTATATCAAGGGGTATCAACATAACACCTTGATAGGATATAAATTAATTAGAGACATACTCGAGTGATAGTAGTGTGCGATAATAATTATGATTAGATTGTTACAATCCATGCAATAAATTATAACCTCAAATATAGTGCGTGATAATAATAACAAAATTGCATGTATGGTATAGTTAGATAGTGAGATAGGATATAAACAATAACCTACAATTTACAGTATGATACCTTGTGTATAGATGAACAATGTCAATGTATATATACAACTCAATATATACACATAGAATAACAAGTTCTATAAATATACTTGCTAGAGTTTGCATATATTTTATATAAAACTAAACGAATATATAGATCAATAGGAATTTGTTATATATTTTCAATATATGCGACCTACGATATAAACAATGCAAGATACTAATTACGATGCAGCCTCTAGTCTACTTCATGATAGCATAGATTAGGGTATGATGATGATAGAGAGTTCAAATAGGAGGCTCAAATAGTTGAGTTATGAAAAATTAAAACATCCACACTACCACATTATTATCAATGTCTAAGATAATGTGTATGTACGTACACGTGTTTGGAGCTACCGAGCACTCGATATATATGTATATATGTGTGGAGATATTACTATGGGGAGTTGTAGTGAGTTAGGATATACATATTTAACCTTGATAACAACCATTATAGTAGCCCTTCTATAGATGGATAGTGTCCATGCATGTATACAACTCCATATGTACCTAGAATATCATGTTTATGATAACTTAGCACTCGACATTCCCTATATATCTCACAAGATAATATACATTATACAAATATAATTATGCAAGCTCTATTGTAGTTGCACGTATGATGTAGAACATGTTTCTTATATCCACTAGATATATATAGGGTGTATTTTAGAGATCTAAGAGGATAGTGCATAATAATGATTATGATACCGCATGTAATTATTATGACGAGCCCAATGAACAATTGATATTAAATGTAGATGTATATCAAGGGGTATGAACATAACACCTTGATAGGATATAAATTAATTAGAGATATACTCAAGCAATAATAACATGCGATAATAATTATGATAAGATGTTTATAATCCATGCAATTACCTACGTCAAATATAGTGCATGATAATAATGGTAAAATTGCATGTATGGTACAGTTCTATAGTGAGCTAGGATATAAACAATAACCTACAATCACAGTATGTTACCTCGCCTATAGATAACCAATGTCCATATATATATACAACTCGGTATATACGTCACATAGAATAACAGATCATATAAAATTATCTTCTGGATTTTGCATATATTTTATATAAAACTAAACTAATATATAGATCAATAGGAATTTGCTACAATGGACAAATTATATGTATATCAAGAGGTATTTGCTACATAATAATTACAATATATGTGAGCTTCGATATAGTCTAGTTGGATAGTGGATAGTAAAGTCATTATTGCACTCAAACTTTTGTCTACTTATATCAACATAGCATGGCATAATGCTCACACGTCTCGTCATTGCTTCCCTAGCCCGCCCAATCTGGCCAAGATCCAATATGATCTCGTGTAAACGTGTAGGATTATTACACCCCTTATATAAATTGATATTGTCCCTACATGTATACATTTATAGATGGATAGTGCCCCTGCATGTAAATAATTTGACATATTATCTCTACAGATGTATGTATCCATGTAAAATGGACCTTTTGATACTATGTCCATGTCAAGATCCATTATAATACCCCTTCTATAGATGGATAGTGTCCATGCATGTATACAACTCCATATGTACCTAGAATATCATGTTTATGATAACTTAGCACTAGACATTCTCCATATATCTTACAAGAGAATATACATTAGACAAATATAATTATGCAAGCTCTATTTTAGTTGCATAGTGTGATGTGGAACATGTTTCTGATATCCACTAGATCTATATAGGGTGTATTTTAGAGATATAAGAGGATAGTGCATGATAATAATTATGATACCATATGTAATTATTACGACGAGCCCAATGAAAATTTGATATAATATATTGGATTGATAATAACATGTGATAATAATTATGATAAGATGTTTATAATCCATGCAATTACCTACGTCAAATATAGTGCATGATAATAATGGTAAAATTGCATGTATGGTATAGTTGGATAGTGAGATAGGATGTAAACAATAACCTACAATCACAGTATGTTACCTCGTGTATAGATGAACAATGTCCATGTATATATACAACTCGTTATATACAGATAGAATAACAAGTTATATTAAATTATTTGCTGGATTTTGTATATATTTTATATAAAACCAAACGAATATATAGATCAATAGGAATTTGTTATATAATTTCCATATCTGCAACGTACGATATAAATAATGCAAGATAATAATTACGATGCTGCCTTAGCTAGTCTACTTCATGAGAGCCTAGATTAGGCTATGGTGATGATTGAGAGTTCCAATAGGAGGCTCAATCAGTGGAGTTATGAAAAATTATAACAATCCACACTACCACATTATTATCAATGTCTAAGATAATGTGTACGTATACGTGTGTGGAGATACCAAGCACTCAATATGTATGTATCCATGTGTGGTCGGGGAGTTGTAGTGAGTTAGGATATACATATTTAACCTTGATAACAACCATTATAATACCCCTTCTATAGATTTCCATGTTCCTACACTTTGCTAATGAAGCATTTAAAAGAAAACTAGGCACACCTATGAGTGCATGGCGTGTTACCCTCTTTGGAATCTTAGAATTCAAAGGCCACTCTCTGCGCTTCTCCACCTTGGCCCTCTATGATGTCCATGTGCTACAGCTTCCTCCTCCTCTTATCGCACCCGTCTCCACAACCATAGTTTCCTCTTCCCCTGTTGTAGTCTCCTCCTTATACTGTAGTTGCCTCCTCCTCTACCACAATTTCCTCCTTCCTTGCTGCACTTGCCTCCAAGATTGCACGCTGACGTGCATTCAATTCATGAACAAAATCATGATATTCGGTGCACTACAGTCCCCAAGAGCTACATGATTCTTTTATGGAGTTTTTGGTACTAGCTAAAGATGGTTGGTTCTATTTTGTGAGAACTCTTTTAAAAGATAATGGAGCCAAAACAAGTAGTTTCTCAATCCCAGTGGCAGAAATGTTGGTATTGTCCCTTCATTGTTGCCACTGTCACTTGCAACAAAGTTTACTCATTCAAAGGTCGAGACTATATAGAACCACTAATGATAGAAAAAATGACTCTACATAAAATTTCTAAGAACTTCATTGGTCTCTTCACCAACCCGCTTTATTAGCCAGTCTCTTCATTAATCATGTGCTTTAGACCGTTTTCTGTGTGGAGTTGTTGTTTATTTGGGTCCATGAAGGTGAAGCATATTGAGAACTTTGTTTTACCAGATTGTTCAAGGTATGCTACTTTGCCAATTTGGTGATGATTGCATTCCATCTAGGACCCATTTTATGACAATGATCTCTATAGAGGTGAGAGAGGGGATGGAAGTCGTCATTGGCTTTATCAAAAAGTCAGTAGGGTTGCAGTGTAGTGTGATAAATGTGTCATCATTGCTAAGCGCTAATGAGACCATTGTGCAATCCTTTTTTTATGAGGAAGAGAATGGAGAGCTGCAGGCCAGGTAGGAGTTGTGGAGGGAAGAGCTTGCATGTGAGATCAAAGAGCACTTAGGATAACTGTGAGATTGGAAGGAAGCCAAGGAGCTCATAGGAGAGCTACGAGAATGACGAGTTGAAGGCCATGAAGTAGCTATGGAGGGAGGATCTTGCATTTTCAATCAAACAACATGTATGAGAGCTACAAGAATCAAAGGAAACCAAGGAGTTTGTATGAGCTATGAAGTCCCAAATCAAAGAGGCTACCTTTCCATCACTTGTGTGATCACTGCTGTTAGGAAATAGGGTGTAGCTAAGTAGATAGTTGAGTAGAATACTTAATGGAGAGAGATAATTTTCACACACAAGAGATTATAGAGTAGAGAGAGAGAGACTACACATGATATACATGGTTCACCCAATGTGGGCTACATCCACGGGAAAGGAGCCACTTAATGGCTTTAGTACCTCAAACAAGAAGTAGGTTACAAAGGCATTATACCCTTAATAGAGCTCCCACCTTGCTTCACTCTCACCACCTCACACCCACCTTGTTGAATCAACTTCACACTATGAAATGTGTGTAGAAATGGCCTCCTTTTATAGGCCAAAAGGGTTGCCCTCTCTCATAAGAGGCAGCCATGTGTAGCTGCCCTTGTGTAGATAAGTCTAAATCGGACCCTCCAATATGCCCATGTGTGGCCGCCCTTGAGAAGACAAGTTCGCTTTTGAATTCGGCCACCGGCCACCGGCCATTGACTTTCGGCAACCGGCCAAAGATCGGCCGTTTTCCGACCACTTTTCGATCGCCGGCCGACCGTAATATTCTGGTGAAGAGGAATATTCCGACGAGTGATTCTATTTTCCAGCGAGTTATTTTTCTTCACGCACGATGGATTCTCCTTCTAATGGATTCCTTACAAATGTGCATTTTTAACACAAAATATTACAAGGGATAAATCAAACTCCATACTTAAGAATCTCCCACTTGGATACTGATCTCAAAACCAAACCAGTGACTACTTTCCATCCTGGCTTCTTATCCTTGAATGCCGATTTGATGAGCAAAAGCCCAACTTCTCTTTGTTGACCACCTTTGTAAACATGTCTCTGCAAGATTTTCACTTATATGCACCTTTCCTAGCTTTAGATGTCTCTCTTCCAAAAGAGTGCGTATGAAGCTATATATCACCTCAATGTGCTTTGTCCTTGAATGAAAGGCTGAGTTCTTTGCAAGTTGGATAGCGCTTTGGCTATCACTATACAAGACACAATTTTCTTGTTTGAATCCAAGATCTTCTAAGAATCTGTGAAGCCACATGATTTCTTTGCTTGCCTCCATCATTGCTACATACTCTCCTTCCATGGTAGAAGGTGAGACCACTTTCTGCAGCTTTGAAGTGCAACTTACTGCTGTGCCTCCAACCGTGAAGACATAGCTAGTAGTGCTCCTTCGAGTATCTTTGTTAGAGTTAATGGCGTTCAATCTTTACGAATTGTTCTTTGGAATTGAAATTTTGTGGTTACCATAATATATATGTTTTGTCTAGTGATTGGGATTAATTGTGTGTACAAATCCTCTTGGTTCATAGCAAGATAACTACACTTATATCAAAAGAAAAGTTATAGTCTATAAGTGGTAGTATGATGGGATCCGGTGAAAGAAGTATTTCATTGAGCCTTTCTAGGTCGAAGAGAAACACTATACGTTCTTCAAAGTTTATTTTTCTGCTTATCCATATGTTAATTGTAATAGATCGCATAGAGAAGAAGCGATAGAAATTCACATTATGTGGATTATTCATCTATAATAACACTAAAATGTACATAATGTAGATATGAGAGAAGTGAAGAGAAGAAAAGTTTCCCTCCCAAGCCCTATTCTTGCCCATAGGCAAGAAGGATACTTTGGGGAGAGATGTACGCGAGATATGTACCTTGTGCACTAGTATTTCTTCACAACAAGAAGGTTGTTGATATAGCATTGCTGCTTGAATTCCTTCAAGAGAAACAATTAGGACATAAGAGACATGGAGATAGGAGTAGGTAGAAGTAGTAGAGAACATGGAGGTATATGTTGGGCTTAGAGATAAAAAACAAAAATTCTACAAAATAATAAAGCAAAAAAAACCTTACTTATCAACTGCTTCAAGAGTATTTGCCAATTTGATGAAAATGGCAAGAGATAGAAGACTTCATCCTTGATTGACTAGAGTCGATGTTTACAAGGATGCTTTCAAGTTTAGCTAGCCTTTCTCAAAGGCAAGTTTAGAGCTAAAGGCTAATTTGGCATGAATCCTCTCACTCCCTCTTGAATGAATTTCAAGGAAGAAGAGGTCCCCTTTTACAAGTGAAGGGAACCCCCAAGGAGTACACAAGATAAAGAAGAGCCAGTGTGAATAGGATTTTCCAAGTTTGAAATGGGTTGTCCCTACAAGATGTGGGCAAACTGGGGTCCAACAGTTTGACCATATCTCCTCAACCCTGGCTCCAAAGAAAAAGGTAAAAATAGGGACAAAAAATCAGCTCATAAGCTACGATGCCCATTTTATATATGTTTTCCAATTTGGATTGGAACCTTGTGTAAAACAATATTAAAATAGGGTACATTTTTTGGCAGGAAAAGTCTTCTTGTGGTCCCCTTAACCTTGAATTTCATTTGATTTCAATGGACACTTGATGCAATATGAAAGCATGACATTTCTCCTTGATAAAGTTTTGTAATCATCCTTGTAATAATGCATTAAAATAAGTGTATCTTTGAGAATCATAAAAGCTAGTGTCCCACTAAGATTTGATTCCTTCCTTGAAGCTATTAAAAATAAATATAAAAAAATACATAAAAAATATATATATTGGAAGTTATCCTAGGTATAGGATCTAGCTAGGGTGTGAGATGATAATGAGATAGTAAAAATAAAGAGCCAATGCTTTCTATCCCAAGTTAAAGAAGCGGAGCTATTGATACTTTTTCCCATAGTACTTTCTAACAGTAAAGTAAGATAAGATAGAAAGCTTATTATTATTCTTAGATATACATCTGTACATTGTAGGAAACTTGTGTAGTTAAAACATTGTAAGATAGATCTTGTAGCATTCATACCACTATATACGTGTCACAACAGGACATCGCGGTCTTTACGAGATCGTCATTCACTATTCTTATTTGATGATAGCCACTTTTAAGATCAATCGTACTAAATTAGGTAAAATCTTGGAGCTTATCAAAAAAATCTTTGACCCACGGTACGTGGTATCTATTTTTAATATAATGATATGGTTTAGCACTCGGTAGTCCACATACATGCGGTATGTATCATCTTTCTTTTGCACTAAAAGGATTGGAGAACGAAAGGGAGAGGAGCTAGTCCTCACCATCCCTTTGTTTACCAACTCTTGTAGTTTCCTGATGATTTCCTCTTATTGAGCTTTGGAAACTCATTAAGGAGGCTTATTAGGCGGTGAGCTTCCTAGTAGGAGCTCAATTTGATGGTCATCATCCCCTCGTTTTGGAGGTAAGACCATAGGGATATCAGTGATAAAAACATTTTTGAATCCATTTAGAAAATTGGACAAATCTAACTCTTCTTGATTTCTACCATTTTCATTTGATAAAACATTAGTACCTTTTATGGATTGTTTGATGAACATCATGTATAGTATTAGGAAATTTCGGAGGTCATTTGGAGGGCCATATGAAGGAGAGAGAAAAATAGAGCGCGTCCAATGAGCAGGAGGGCTACGTTACGTAGGAAAATACGTGGAAAGACTCAAAAAATAGGAAAATATCCTAAAAGCTTTCATGAATCCAAGATTGTGGCATCGTAACTTCTTTGCTTTTACCGAGCTGCTAGGTGCGTGTGTGGTCCCACTTCTGATATTCTCTTATGGTCATTAACGTATTGTAGGGTGACCATTAAGCCCGCACAAGATATTTGAATTCTAAAACACTTTCCCTCCATTAGAATGCTTTCAAAGTGAATATCCCTCCACTAAAGCTTTTCTCTCAGAGCTGTGTCTTCCACGTCTTCTCGCCCAAGAAGCTCTAGGTGTTTATGGTCTCTCACACCAACTACCAACACTTGCACTTTGCCTAGAAGGCCAAGTAGTAGCATATCCTCAATTACAATATCAACTTCAATAAGTGTTGAGAACCAATGGGTTGGACAAAGGATAAACAAAGGTTCATGGGTCCTCATGCAACCAAGAAGATCCAAGAGGTCTACTGCTATCAATGTTTACTGCACAGCATGGAAGTCCAGAGTGTTGGATTTCAAGGTTGAAATCGGCAAAAGATCTGTAAAGGAAGTTCTTGTTCAGCATGTGTTTACCCATCCAGACGTGATAGCAAACGGTGGAAATGTGTCAGATATACATCAACCACGTTGCAATTGTAAGTATTCTTGACATTTGAAATGCATTTGATTTGTCATTTCTCTTAATATTGATACTCTCATTATAACTTTTCTTATATATTATGCAACGTTTATCCCTCTTCTTATGAGCAATGGCTCCATTCTTCACATCTCAACTACATTAGATTTTTCATTTTGACTTATTGATACTCTTAGTTTTGTTGGAGCTATATATGGCTCACTCTACTGAACTTGGTCTCACCTATATATTTGTATCTTGTCCTCAATATGAATCAGTCTTTGGGAGCGTATATGGTGTGTCTCTTGTCTCGTCTCTCTCTCTCTTTATCTCTACATCTCAACATGGTATCAGAGTGGTAACGATCACGCGCCGATTCAATTCATGGTGACACAACAGTATGTGTATGCGATTCGCATGTAAGATTCAAAATTGCTACAAATTTTATTTTTGAGCGTTGATTCTTGTTAACTGTGGTTGTTTTGTGTTAAGAAGAATATGATTAGTGTTTTATGTGGCGTTTATTTCTAATCAATCTAATCGTTGATTACGTTTTCTTGTTGATGACACCCTCAACTTCATCTCAAATTTTCTTGCTGTTCTGCTCAAAATTTGGAGAAACGGAAAAAGCGCAATGGAGCATAGCTCAATGGCACTTTTCATCCAAAACTTGTTCGTCTCCTCGAGCTCTTGGATTTGAGTTCTAGGTTTGCGTCAATCGGAGTTCGCAGCAGAAAGTTATGTTGTTTTTACTGCAAGTGAGCTTGACGCAGCTTTCTTCGTCCTACTTCTTCGTGAAGCGTCCGCGATCGTTTTTCTTATTTTGGCATTAACTTTTTCAAGAAGATTTAGCGTTTTTCTATTCGTATTGTGGCCGTCAATCTTGTGTCTCACGCCACTCTATTTTGAGGACTCGTTTATTATTAACGTCTCCTTTACCCTGCCTTTTTTGGGTGACGTCTCTCACATCTTTGGACATTCCTTGAGCATCCTTCTTACATTTATCGTTGACAGAACGCAGTACTCATATCTCTCTCATTCTCAATTGCGGCCTTCACCATATATGGTGTGCAGATTCTGTGATCTTATCTTATACGTTGAGGCGCTCCAGGGCGGGCAACAAGAAGAGCAACCTCTAGACACCCTTCAAGGCTCCCGTGCTGCTCAATGGGGCTGGGGCACAACACAACACAAACCAAAACAACAAACTCACAGCCAAATCCCAACTACACAAGGGGCACCACCGAGTTTAAGAGCGAACTAGGACGCAAAAGAGGAGAATCGTTAGAGCAACCCACAAACAAGCAAGGAATTTACGCTAACCCCAACACCAATGGAACACTCTCACACACTAAAACACGAGAGAGAGAGAGAGAGAGAGAGAGAGAGAGAGAGAGAGAGAGAGAGAGAGAGAGAGAGAGATGGTGTACAACTTAGCTTCAACTTTATATTTTGCACAAAAAGGAACTTAGAGCTTGCAGAATCAAGTGACAAGATTTGGTTATAGCATCACTAGCGCATTGTCTTAGGGTTATGGGATCCCTCTCACCATCCACCCTCTTACAATGGTAGCCAAACAATAGCCAATGAATCACAAACAAAAAAACAACAACCTTCAATGAAACAAGTCACCTTATGAAGCTGAATGAGTTTGCCAAGCCAAATTGGAGGAGAAGCGTGAGCCTTTGGACATGAATTGCACCCAAAACTACCAATTCATTGATGTTGGGGTAGATACAACAATGGTAGTAAGAATATCTTCTACTCGCACTCACTCAAACTAGCTCAAGCTTTTCTATGCACCAAGGTGATGGTGTATAGAAAGCTTACTCTCTCTTTACAACCAAGATAGAACTCGCGTGTGGTACGCTCAATCTAGTGTGCAATGGTATAGTGATGTCTTTTACAAGGAGGAATGGGCTCTATTTTATAGGTTTTAGAAGCCTTGATTAGGATTAAGCCTAATTAATTTTATTAGGAAAGATCAAGGATTATGAATTTCAAATGAGAATGGGGTCTCTCTTTTCTCTTGAGTCACATAGATGTGGGCTCAAGTAAGAGAATTATTGATGTGGTGAAAGGAGAGAAACTTCCATGGGAGTGAGTGAATCTGGTTTACTTGTGCGGTTGCCTACTCCATATGTTGATAGTGTGGGTGCATTTTTACAAGAGAAGTTAGTTGTTAGTGGTAATAATCACCAGAATTGTTAGTGATACATTTACAATGGGTAGGATGAGTTGATTTGATGAAGGAAGAGGGGTGAATTAAAAGAAAATCATTGAGATGGTGAAGCTTTGAAGAAGCTTGAACTCACCCTTGTGTAGATTGTGGAAAAAATGACCGCTGGTCTTCTTCTTCTTCTTCGCTTCTTTACACCGCCGCCACGGTTGACCACCACGATGAAAAGAGGATTTGTTGATGAAAAATCCTCAATTTGCAGAAGTTATCATGGTTAAGATGCTGAATTTTAGATAATTTTAGGAGAGGTAAATGAAATTGTAACATAGAAGCAATAGAGAGAGACATGGAGAGGGTGTATGTATGTAGAGGTTCATAAAAGAACTATAGGGATGAGAGAGAAGGGTAATGGTGAAGAGGGTGGGAGAAGCCATGGAAATTGCAGGTTTGAGTGAGGGAGGGAGAGGGAGGGATGTGTAAGAGTGAGTAGGTGTGTGGAAGGGTGAGAGAAGACTAAGGGCTACTTGTGAGAAAAGTGGGCAGACTGGGGTCCACTCAAAAAATCATAGCTCACCTCTGGTAGCTCCAAAAATCATGAAAAAATTTG
Source organism: Adiantum capillus-veneris (assembly GCF_014529385.1). NCBI lineage: Eukaryota > Viridiplantae > Streptophyta > Polypodiopsida > Polypodiales > Pteridaceae > Adiantum > Adiantum capillus-veneris. The sequence continues at coordinate 79,903,139 of NC_140943.1, forward strand.
AGGTGATTATTCAGAGCGTGGGCTACATGTTCTCTTTTGACCACCGCTCCAAATTCCGAGTGGAGATAGGTGCCAAAATTCTCACCAAAAAGCCTGTTTTTATGCCTGCAAAAGTCTTTTAGTGGCCCCCTCCTTTGTTGAATTTGTACAATGCATCCAAGAGTGAGCCCCTCCTTTATCATATTATAATACAAAGCATCCAAGTTGCCCTTGACCCATGCATGGAGGAGGATTATTGATGAATAAATAAATATATACATGGTGGGACTAGTGTATGGACTATTCATGGACTTTAGCTCAATGAGCACATGGTGTTAGAATAATGAGTAAAAATAATAGTAAAAATATGGAGGAGTTATGGATATGGAAAGATATTGAAATCATATGATATGGTACCTCCTTGAATTATTTTGGGTGAAAGAGGAAAAGGTATGCAAGTAAATAATATAATAAACGTAACCAATGAGTAGAAATCAATTTTTTGTTTTCACGAGGGTGAGGGTGAAAATGTGGGAGTGATTTGTATAAAGGAAAAATATGAGGTTAGAGTATGTACATATTGGCAAAAAATATAATTATGGTGTAAGAGGATGAAAGAAGGTGTACATAGGTTTAATAAAACACACACCTAAGTAGAAATATTTAAATAAAATACCAAAATAATTATAAAAAATCCCTATATTTAGGCCATATATACAATGAAATATTTACACACAAAGAGGCCATAATATACTTTTATTTTTTTATTTTTTTTATTTTTTTGGCTCAACTAGCCCAGTGACTAGCTAGCTGAGGGTTTTTTAAGAAGATATGGGAAAAGCCCCCTAACTCACACACGCCTATGTACAGTGAAATGGTAGGGATAGCCATAGCGTTTGGGTGAATTTGGTAGGGTGGAGTAACTTACAATGGCAATTATGGAGAGCCGAAAAATGGCTATCAACGTCTTCTCGCAACAAGATATGGCTATGAATATTCTCGTCAACGGCTTTCCTTCTGGCCAGCGTTCTGTTCCTCCTTTCCAAGGTCAAGGATTTCCAGGCTGGAAATCAAAGATGTTGTTAATTCTTAAAGGCGATGAACTCTCCAATGTTGTTCTTGGAAATTGTGTTTGTCCGCCTCAGCCTGTTGATACGGATAATGATAACGTGCTTATCACTGAAGGACCTATATTTGAAGATTGGAATGTTGCCTATACGGATTGGCAACGATGTGATAAAGCAACTCGTTGGTATATTCTTTCTGCTCTTACTGATTCCCTTTTGCTTGATATGCATGAACTGCCTACTTCCCACGACGTATGGAAGTACCTTATTGAAAACTTTCAGAAGAAATCTGTTACAGAAATACTTTATTTGAGAGGGTTGCTTAGCAAGTTACAATATGAAGTTGGTACGGCCATGACGGGACATATTGAATCTTTCAAATCTATTATTAATCAAATTGCTGCTGCCGGTGATCCTGCTCCACAAAAGCAACTGATTACACTTCTCCTTGATACGGTGAAGGACTCTTCTTATGATAACATTGTTACTATTCTCTCTAATAAAGATGGTCTTGATTTCGACCAAGCTTGCATGTCTTTAATTGAATACTCTCAACGTCAAGAACGTCAGAATGCTTGTCATGATACAGCTATGATTTCACAAGAGGAAACTGAGTCACAACAGATGGAACGTGCTTTTTATGCTCGAAGGCGTCCATTTCAACGAGTAGACCACAGAGGTGGCCGTCGCGGTAATATTTTCTCTCGTCTCAAATTTCCTAATAAGCAATGTTCTTACTGCAACAGAAATGGCCATACTGAAGATGATTGTCGGGCACGTCAATATGATGAAGAACACAATATTACTACAAAACAACCACGTTTATCTAGAGACTCTTCTTCTTCTTGTTGTGAATATTGTGGACAATCTGATCATCCCACTCATATGTGCTATAAGCGTCGATTCGACACAGATCGGAATAGAGCATATGCTACTGAACATCGAAACAACATTGTACCAGAAACAAGATACGTCCTATGTTCAGTTGCTCCAGACAGAATACTTCATGTACGTGATGGATCACTTTTTATTGTCGATTCTGGTGCTACAGGAAATATGACATATCACTCTAAGTGGCTCCATAACTATCATCCACTGCCAGTTCAACGTGTTGCTTATCTTGCTGATGATACTACTTGTCAAGTAAAGGGTATTGGAGACTTATATCTTGGTACCTTATCTTCTTCCACTCGAATTTTGCGAGGAGTATTACATGTACCAGATCTTCAACGTAATCGTCTTTCAATTGCTAGACTTGTTGATCTTAGTCTGTTTGTTGGATTTGATCATACCAAATGCCGAATTGAGAAAGATGGACAGACTATAGCCACTGCTCCTCGAAACGGTAATTTGTTTGAACTCTCTCTCAACGATGCTGTAGCAAATATTGTCACTGCTCCAGGTGATCATGATTGCAAAGTATGGCATCACCGTTTTGTTCATGCTGATTTCTCAAAACTCCTTGATCTTCAACGTCGTGATCTTGTTCATGGCATGGATCTTAAATCCCATCCCCATATGGGAATTTGTGAATTTTGTGCTCTTGGGAAACACAATCATAAACCCTTTCCTCTTTCAAATACAACTCATTCTTATGACATATTGGATCTTGTTCATACTGATATATGTGGACCTCTACCTTCTTCGAGATCACAATATCGCTACTTCATTACTTTCATTGATGATTTCTCAAGGTATACGACTATAATTCTACTTAGACAAAAATCTGAAGCCTTATCTGTTTTCAAACAATTCCACAAGGCTGCGGAACTTCAAACTGGTCGTCGCCTTCAGAAGCTTCGTAGTGACATTGGAGGCGAATATGTTTCTCGAGAGTTTGTGAGTCACTGTGATGACAGTGGAATTCATCATGAACACACTATTCCATATTCGCCTCAACAGAACGGTGTTGCTGAACGAAAGAATCGCACTATTCTCAATGTTGTAAGATGTATGCTGATTCATTCTGGATTATCTCGTGTTTTCTGGGCTGAAGCTACTTTGACAGCATCATTTATTCAGAATCATCTTCCTACTACTGCACCCTCTGGTAAGATACCCATCACAGCATGGACACGTGAAATTTCTTCTGTATCTCATTTTCGAACCTTTGGATGTATTGCTTATATTCATGTTCCCAAAGAAACACGAACAAAGCTTGATGCCCCTGACCGTAAAGTTATTTTTCTTGGATATTCTGACACTTCCAAAGGCTATAAATTCTATGACCCTTCCTCCAAGAAAGTAATTGTGAATCGTGATGCTACTTTTAACAAACAGCTTATGGGAGGCTCATGGTCCATGGATGATTCTGATGATACTAAATCATTGCTTCAGACTTTTCCATTTCTTTCAGAAGATGAAACTCTTCCTATAGAGCAACTTTCCTCTTCACAACCATCCATTCCAAATGTTGCCAATGATGATATTGATATTTTTGTTGATCTGCCTATTGATTTTGAACATGGCTCATGTCATGTTTATGATGACGATATTGCTGATAATGATTTTTCTACTTCTGAAGATCCCGTTACTTATGATGAAGCTATCTGTTCAACACAAAAGGATCAATGGCAAGAGGCTATGGAAGCAGAGTAAGATTCTCTTATCTCTAAAGGTACATGGATACTAACTGAATTACCTCCTGGCCGTACAGCTATTAAATGTAAGTGGGTGTATAAGACAAAAGTAAAAGCAGATGGATCTTTTGACAAGTTCAAGGCGCGTTTAGTTGCAAAAGGTTACTCCCAATTAGTAGCTGGTGTTGATTATCAAGAGACTTTTTCACCAGTTGTTCGCATTACAAGTGTTTGAGTTTTATTGGCATTTGCTGTTCAATTTGATTTAGAAGCTCATCAAATGGATGTGCGAACTGCTTTTCTTAATGGTGACTTGGAAGAGAAAATTTATATGGAACAACCAGAAGGGTTTGTTATTCCAGGTAAAGAAGACCTTGTTGCTCAACTCCATAAGGCACTATATGGTCTCAAACAAGCTTCGCGAGCTTGGTATACAAAATTTGATCTTTTTCTCACCTCTAAAGGATTCATCTCTTGCTCGTCAGACCCCAACTTATACATAAAACGCCAAGGTAGCAGTTTTGTGATTCTTGCTCTTTATGTGGATGATACCATCCTTGTTTCCAATGATTTGGGATTTCTTCAGCAAGTGAAAAAGTTATTGTCTTATGCATTTGATATGGTGGATCTTGGAGAGATTCACTCTTGTCTTGGCATTCAAATCCAACGGAACCGTACAAAAGGTATTTTATTCCTTCGACAATCAAAGTTTATTGCAGATAATATTCAAAAATTTGGTATGGAATCTGCACATTCAGCCAACATATCTTGTCTTGCGAGCTCTACGAAGAACACTTCTGACAATGGCGGTCAACTTGTCACAAATCAACCTTATGATAACTTGATTGGATGTCTTCAGTTTGTTGGCATGAACACTCGTCCTGATATTCTGTTTGCTGCTAATTATCTTGGACAACATCTTGCATGTCCTTCTCTTAAGCATTGGTCTGTTGCAAAGCGTGTATTGAAATACTTGAAAGACACTACAGATTTTTGTTTAGTCTATCGACGACAACTCACATCGGATTCTATGCAATCTCTTTCTCTTTTGGGTTACACAGATGCAGACTGGGCAAGCTCACATTTATCTATGCTATCTACTAGTGGAAATTGCTTCTTTATAAATGGTTGTCTTGTTTCTTGGACCAGCAAGAAACAATGTTTTGTTGCAGTTTCTACGATTGTGTCAGAATATGTTGCGGCATCACTTGCAGCTCGTGAGTGGATTTGCCTTCGACAAATGCTGATTGATATTGGTCACTCTCCTCTTTCTATCACACCCTTGCGGTGTGACAACCAAAGTGCTATTAATCTTGCGAAAGACTATGTTCAACATAATAAGTCAAAGCACATTGCTGTCCATTATCATTATCTCAGGTATGAAGTACGCAAAGGAACCATTATGGTTGAACACTGTCCAAGTGACCAGATGATTGCAGACATTTTGACCAAAGGCCTCAATGAGTCACGTTTCATCCTCTTGCGCTCGGAGCTTGGAGTTGCTTCGGCCTCACTCTTTCTAGATTAGCTTCTTTGCTATTGTAATAGCTTTGTACATATGACATTGTAATCTTTTAGGTACCATGCACTATGCACACTCCACATTTGCACATTGTGATATCTAAGTCACTTGAATATTTGTACATAGATGGACAATTCGATGCACCATGCATGTGTATGTACATATGCGCAATCCCTTGCTCCAAAAAACTCCTGACAACGTATATACCGAGTTGTATATATACATGGACATTGTTCATCTATACACGAGGTAACATACAGTGACTGTAGGTTATTGTTTATATCCTATCTCACTATCCAACTATACCATACATGCAATTCTACCATTATTATCATGCACTATATTTGACGTAGGTAATTGCATGGATTATAAACATCTTATCATAATTATTATCGCACGTTATTATTGCTCGAGTATATCTCGAATTAATTTATATCCTATCAAGGTGTTATGTTCATACCCCTTGATATACATCTACATTTAATATCAATTGTTCATTGGGCTCGTCGTAATAATTACATGCGGTATCATAATCATTATCATGCACTATCCTCTTAGATCTCTAAAATACACCCTATATATATCTAGTGGATATCAGAAACATGTTCTACATCACACGGAACAGCTAAAATAGAGCTTGCATAATTATATTTGTCTAATGTATATTATCTTGTGAGATATATAGGGAATGTCTAGTGCTAAGTTATCATAAACATAATATTCTAGGTACATATGGAGTTGTATACATACATGGACACTATCCATCTATAGAAGGGGTATTATAATGGTTGTTATCATAACCTAATCTAAGCTATCATGAAGTAGACTAGAGGCTACATCGTAATTATTATCTTGCATTGTTTATATCGTAGGTCGCATATATTGAAAATATATAACAAATTCCTATTGATCTATATATTCGTTTAGTTTATATAAAATATATGCAAACTCTAGAAAGTATGTTTATAGAACTTGTTCATCTATGTGTATATATTGAGTTGTATATACACATTGACATTGTTGATCTATACACAAGGTATCATACTGTGATTGTAGGTTATTGTTTATATCCTATCTCACTATCTAACTATACCATACATGCAATTTTTTTATTATTATCACGCACTATATTTGAAGTTATAAGTAATTGCATGGATTGTAAACATCTTATCATAATTATTGTCGCACTTTATTAGCACTCATTAAGTATTGAATGTATCTCTAATTAATTTATATCCTATCAAGTGTTATGCATTTACCTCTTGATATACATCTTCATTTAATATATAGTTTTTCAAAAATATGTAGGACATTCATATACTAACTCATTATTCAATTACTAGACTCACGGCACCATGATTATTATCAAACACTATTTACATTGTATATCATAATAAATAGTAAAAACATATATCTGTGTTGCAACAACAAATGCAAATGATATGTGCGTATCCATGTGGGGTTAATATGGGTACCTATAAACATGCAGGGACACTATCCATCTATTCATGTATACATGTAGGGACACTATAGAACTATCCAAGGGGTAACATATACGTTTTAGGTTAGTGTTTATATCGTACTTCAATATCCAACTAGACTAGCACTGCCGCTATTATTGTCGAGTGTTGGTTGTATTGTCGCTTGCACATGTTCTACATCAAACCATGCAACTAATTTTCCCTTTTTTTCTCTATATACATGTAGGGACACTATCAAATTAGCTATGCACATGTTCTCTATTTTTCTCTATATGCATGTAGGGAGACTATCGAACTATGCCAAGGGTGAAATATACATTCTAGGTTAGTGTTTATATCGTATATCACAATCCAAGTAGACTAGCGGTGCCGTTATTAATATCTTTGCTACAACAACCAATGAAAATTATATATACGTATACATATGTGGGGACATCTTGGCCTAGGAAAAATTTCTTTCCGATTGACATCTTGTGCTGGTTACACATGAGGTATACAATGTCATGGACGGGTTGTAGCTCTTAGGGACCAATCACACACGTCCGCCTCGACGTGCGCGACTTTGAGTTGGCACAATATCATCGGTGCCGCATTTTGTTTGGAAAAGCAAAAGTATACCCAGGGTTACCCCCTCGCCCACAACAAGATAGCGACAGACTTCCAAATTTTGAGGTGCGCAAAAACAACAAAGGGGTTGCGAACCACCAACGTCCCCAGCAAGAGACGCAAGCCATTACAGCTACGCTACTCTGTTTCGAAGTTGGTCCTTAGGAAATTAGCAAACTACCTCTCTAATTTGTGGAAATTCCCAAAATACCCCTCAAATTTCAAAGATTGATTGCCATTCAATAGAAGATGCTAAAACTAGAGTTTGAGATGGTTATGTAGTTTTTGGAGACTATGAACTTCATTATTTGTAAACATAATTGCCCTTTTTTGTAAGGTGCTTACGCTTAAAAATGCCTCTCATTGCTCAATTGTCCAAAAAGCATAATGATTAGAATATCTTCAGGCCACCAAAATAGATACAGTGGTATTTTGGGAATTTTTGAAACTTGAGAGGTAGTTTGGATTTTACACAAATTAGGCGGGTATTTTGGCCTTACAAAATGGCCCAATGAAAATGATTGTACTGGCGAACCGTATCCAGGCTCCATGAATTCGACGCTGGCTAGGAGTGGGTCCACAATCGCTGGCGGCAGCCTCTAGTGAACCTCATCAGCCACACACACACACATTGCTGCACTCTCTCTCTCTCCACGAGTCCACCGTGAGTCTGTAGCGTCATTATGGAGGGCTATTGGGCGCCGTTTCTTACAGTTATGAATTCTGGCAAAACCAATATTCCATTCGATAAGCTTTTACAGGCGAAGCAGTCACGTTTCAAGTTTCCCTCCAAAAACACACACACACAAATTCTGTTAGCAGCTACAATCTAAATCGGCACTCCATCTTCATATCCCGCCACAGCTAATTTCTGGATTCTCTAGCTATACACCGAGCGCGTTGAACATTCTAGTTTGGCTATGCACAGATCAGCGCAGCGAACGCACAAGGCTTCTACTCAAATGCCAGCTTCACTTTGCTAATAGTATCACTTCATTTTGTTGTATTACGACCGCCCAAGCTTGAATAAGCTCCTGAGTGGGAGTCCTCCTTATAAGGCCACCATGGACTAGGAGAGCAAGGGGTATATTGTGTGCATGAAGTGAAGGGCAGCGCGGCTGCGTATATCCTGCAAAGGCTCCCACTTGCAGAGCAATATAAAAGGAGGGCACGGGGGGCTCAGAAGCCAGAGCACGCTGCAGGAGCTAGGCGCTGCCAAGGGATTGGAAGGGGCTGAAGTCCGCCAGCTGATTGACAGCCAAAGAGAGGATACGAGCTGCAATTGAAAGGGGGGGAAGCCATCTGAAAAGCTCAGCAAAAGGCTCTCAAGGCCAGTCTCAGAGAGAGCGAGGGACATTAGAGACGAGCTCAGTACGGAGGCCTTAAGGGTGCGCTGCAGAAGCTGTAATCAAGGAAAGCCAGGTCATCTCCAAAATCTTATATAAACGGCTCATCTCCATTTGAAACTCCGAACAAGTTCATACGTGCAACTCAGGTGCTCACAGGGGCTCAAGAGTATACTTTTCTCTTTAGCAAAAGATCAAGCTTTATTTAGTGTTCTTTCTTTAATCTTTTCAGTTTGGCTCGTAGCTTTGAAAATGTGTGCTGTGACACTAACTCCAAGGTGATATCAAGGGACACTCTATCAGTGGTTAATTTTGTGCAAAGGTTTTGTGGTACACGTGAATATTCTGAGGCTATTTTTTCCAGTGGCATTAATGGCAAACTTTGCTTGTATATGACTAGTGAAGGTTGGAGTGAGATATGCATAAAGAGTGTTGCCCATAGACATGCTTTGGTGGGTTGGTCTAAAAGGGTACTAGAGGGTGGCCACATATTTGTTCCTAAGAGTCAAACATCACCCCTTTTTCATTCTTCCGAGAATATGAGCTTAGCCTCACAAAGCAAAGCCCTAGAATAAAACACCGAATCTCATGTCAAACCTACTTTACCCGATGTAGTTAGTGACGTTATCACAAGTAATGTAGGAATCCCTAAAAATGATGCACGCCCAATAACGTATCATAGGATTTTCTATCCTAGGAAGGTAAAAGATATGTATGCCACCGTTGGGAAAGCCTTCCTTGTGAAAAATTATCGAGAAGCATGAGCATATTTTAACAAGGGCATGGTAAAAATTAGAGAGTTGTTTGACATGGGTTTTTGCAGGCAAGACAAAGAGGATTTTTCATTCATCAATCTCCGCAATAGTCATGAAAAATTGGATCAAATTCTCGATTTTATCAAAGAAAATATGGAGCACATTCCACCTCTCCACTTTGGAAAACTTGGAGAATTGCCATGGCGAATTGAAGATGTGTACATGAAGGTCTTGGAACATCGAAACTACATTAGAAAGTGTGGCAAAAGGAATGGTGGATGCAAAAAGACGTAGATGCTATGCTCAAGGCGACAACATTAATCGAAGTCTTGGTCATAATCACACCAATCCACAAACGGTATTACCAATATGTATGTTATGTATCTTGTAAGTTTTTTATGTATCTCTCACTTGTTCTAATCTCTCTCTCTCTCTCTCTCTCTCTCTCTCTCTCTCTCTCTCTCTCATTCATTCATTCATTCTAGAACGAGTTTGTCAAGGATGATATACCTCCCATGGAGTCTACCGAAGGTTGCGCTATGAGAAATGCATCAACTACATTGCACAAAGAAGAGACTCCTCAAAGTGCATTCTATACGGGCCTCGTCCAAGGGGTCATCACCCTTGATGATACCAATGAGGTAATTCTTTAAAAAAATGAGTTTTAAAAACCTTGTAATATAGACATATCCTTTTGAAACAATTATATATGGATGTTTTTTAGGAGGCTTGGCTAGAAGGGGAAGTACCAACAAGCTATGAAGTTCTTCACCCTTATGTTAATAATGGTTGCTTGGATGGCTCTCACGATCTTCAAAGAAGTCAAGCTCAACGAGTAAGTTTTAAAGAGCTTGTGATTCTAATTTGTCTTCTCTTTTAGGAAAATGTTTCTTTTATCTTTGTTCCACATGCTTGAAGTTGTAAAGTGCAAATCCATGTCATTCTTGTAATGATAGAATAGGAAAAGGCAATTATCATTCTTTATCATTAGAGTTTGCTAAAGTTTTCTTATGCTATTATAATCTCTTTTTATTTTCTTGGGATTATACCCTTTCTCTTAATCTTAGCTTTGAACATAGTGAGTATTGCTTACCATTTTGTCATCTAATAGAATCTAGTTTATTTTATTTAAATTCTTAGGATAATGTTGCACCATTTTCGAATGAAGTAGAGCCACCATTGAACAAAATCACAATTGTCAATGTACCGGCCATTGCTCATGAGATACAATATGCTTGTGACTATCAAGTAACTTTCGAGGATTTTATGTGCCAAGATTCAAGCAATTTACAAGACAAGTGTCTTAATAAAAAAGTTAGACTCTCTCTCTCTCTCTCTCTCTCTCTCTCTCTCTCTCTCTCCATTTTCAAAAAAGAAATCCCTTAGGCTTATAGTTAGGTAAATGAAATTCACACTAAAAAACTCTTGAAATTCAAATGTTCATGTTCATATAGTAGAAATTGATTATAAAGTGTTGTTAAGAAAACATGGTTCCCTCTCACTCGAGAGACTTATTAGGGACTTTTGAGAGAAATGAAGATATCGTTGTGCAATGCTTGAACGTTGATTCATGTCAACAAGTGATCGATGACATTGAATCAAATAGCTTTGTAAGTTATAAGCTCTACTCTTACTTGTCTCACCCACCACAACATCTTCTTTCTCTCTCTTTCTCTCTACTCTACTTAGTTTTTTGTGGTTTGTAGGAAAATGCAATTAATCCAAAGACGAAAACAAAAAAGTTTGCGAGCCTGTGTGATGGTAACCATTGGCACCATGAGTTAACTCTATTTTTTAGTTTATTCAATAAATTTACAACAATGACAAACAATCTGTGAGCTTTTTCTCATAGAACACCTCGAGCAAAGAGCCTCTTAAAAAGAAGAAGAAGTTACCAACTTCAAGTGGCAGGAAGGTATGTTTGTGAGTTAATTCTTATGTTATTAGAGTGGATAATGATGAATAAAAAAATTCATTGTGTGTAGGTACTTGGTGATCTCTCTAATCAAATATCCCCTTCTATGTGTAATCAAAATCATTCAACAGTGAGTGTTAATTTGAAAAATTTAAATGTGTGAAAATGTTGACATTCTTAATGCCACCTTTTGATTAATGGTTCTTTCTTGTGTAGATGCCTAAAGTAACCAGGTCATGTAGAATTATAAAAAATCCATCAAGGTTCAATGAGAGCTTTGATGAAGAGGTTAGATGAAAGTAATATTGTATTTGGACATGTCGCTTAGCTAAAAATAATTGACATGCCTTGTTCTAGTTACTAATTATTGTTTTTTTGGTTAATTGACAGGGTGAACTTAATTGATGGTAGCAACATAAACATAGCATTTAGTTAACTTGGCATGAACAATACTTTTGCAAGAGAGAGAGTTTAGAGAACATGACAATACTTGAGGACCAGATTTATGTGGAGCCGGTCCCCCCTCCAATAGGCATTTGTATTACAGTTTCTTCCATCAAGAGAGACTTGGAACAATAAAATCTTTGTGTTCCTTGTGACCTAGGTGATGCAATGAAGATGGAAATCTTCATGCATCATGAGCTTAACATAAACTTTGTGGAAATTGTTAATTATCCCAAGCCTCCGTCCCAAGGCCTCAAACACCCTCGAAGGTGGAGAGAGCTAGCGGGGAATGAGGGTAGGGAAGAGGAAGAAAAAAATTTCATAGGAGAAAGAATTAGTTCCTCATCTATCATCACTCTTCTTGATAGCATACATAATAGCATGATGGAGAAGATGGAAAATGTAAGCATTGAATCATGGATCTTGGTTCGGTTTGCATTCCATAGCCAAGAGTGTTGGTGTAAGTTCTCAACTTCTCCACTAGCTTGAAGAAGGAGATGGAGATCTTGCACTTTTCAATTCACACAATGAGGGTGTGTGTGAGTGTATGTGGGAGAGTATACCCCTCAAAAAAACCCCTAGATTTGTTTGGTCGACCCCCCGTGATTGGACCTCTCCAAGTCGAGTGAATCACATGCATGGGTATATCAAGCAACAAGGGTAGCTTTGGGACAAGTGTATCACTTTCCCCTTTGAGAGAGAGGACCTGATAAATGCTAAAACAATTACTGAACTTAACTAATTTATCATTGGACCCCTTGGGAGGCCAGCCACTAGGCTTTATTCACACCATAAGGGCAACATGAAGAGGAACTTGACAAGTATCCTATATACTTTCTTTGAACCAAGCTTACCTTGTGTGAGGTGTGTGTGTTCTCTCTCTAGCCCCCTCTTATAGGGATCGCCCCCTCCTTGTAGGGATAGTTGTTGACTTTTGCACACTTTACCCCCAAGCACCTTAGTCAACAAGCATGACAAAGCACCTCAAGCTTGGGTAGTGTTCCCACAAGCACCTCAAGCTCCCTATTCAGCAAGCACGTCAAACACCTCAACCACCTTAGTCATCAAGCACGACAAGCACCTTAAGCTTGGGCCGCGTTCCCACCTCAAGCTCATCTAGCTAGCTTATGTAAGGTCAAAGGAATTTTACACTAACCTTTGGAGGTCTTTAATGAAGTTAACCCTAAGGTCTTCTAATCTCCATTGGTTAGCCTTGCTCTTTCACAGACCATCTCTGATTTGAAACCCCTTTACCATTGGCCCCGTGTTGAGATAGATCTGTAAGCACATGTCTATATTCTATCCCTTGTTCCCGTTTATTCTCCCACATTAAATGATCAATTTAATACGAGTTAAAATCATTTGGGTTGGTTAGATATTATATTTTATGACATTACCTCTCTCTTGAAATCATAGTCGTCCTCGACTATGAGGTAGAAGAGATAAATCCTTAGTCATTAGTCAATCTTACTTAGAGGGTAGAGGATCCCTTTTTACCCTATGACATCTTTCCAAGATGGATAACAGGAAACATTGAAAAAAAACAAAAGGATTACTCTGTTGTAGCGATGGCGAACTGTAGAGAGAGAGAGAGAGAGAGAGAGAGAGAGAGAAAGAAAATCCGCTTGTTTCTCTGTGTACATTGCTTCGTTGCAGCCACCAAAGACACTAACTTTGTCAAGCGTGGATTGGCGCTTTCTCTTTGGGATTGCCACACTCGCCTCCATTAACTTTTTCAGCCTCTTCGACTCGTTTGAGGACCTCTCCTCTGCGGTCATTCGAGGACGCCCCCTCCTCTTAACGGGGAAGCCTTCTTCGCTCGTGCTATTGGCCGCACCTCTCGCACTATTTTTCAACGAAGCCATTGTGTATGCGTGCTCTCTCTCTAAATTTAGAAAAAAAAGAACCATTACTGCCACACAGAAAGCTTTAAGCAAGCTTATGTCCTCTTTAAAAAACCTAAAATATAACCCTCACATCATTTACCCAGATGAACGGACATGCTGTAAAAATCAATTTCTCTCTCTCTCTCTCTCACTAACACACACACACACACACACACACACTGCACACAGAGGGAACGCTCTAGATTTCTGCAAATTGTTAGGACATACTGCTATAAAAATCAATAACTCTCTCGCTCTCTCTCTCTCTCTCACACACACACACACACACACACACACACTCTGCACATAGGGGGAATGCTCAGGATTTCTGCAAATCGTTAGGACATACTTCTGCTAGAAAATTTTACACGAAGCGAACGCTCAGAGTTTCTGCTGCTGCGCTCTTTTGAGACCACCCTGTGAGAGAGAGAGAGAGAGAGAGAGAGAGAGAGAGAGAGAGAGAGAGAGAGAGAGAAAGAGCACCTGCGATAAGACTCCTATCAGGCTTGCCTTCGTGGAAGTCACCCTACAGACCTATGAACCACGAACTCTATTTTATATCTAATGCACTCTATTTCCATGGCGCACTCGAGCTCCCAGTCGCTACAAACTTTCCATGCAGTGACTGTGAGTCTCCAATTTAGTTTTGCTGCGTTGCATTAGTTTGGCTGGACTCCGCCTGGGATCTCCCCAGATTCTAGCTATCAATCATTTTTTACAAATCGTTAGGACATACTGTTCGATCTCTCGCCAAATCGTGTGAACTACTCTACGACTGCTGGCCTAAGCCATCCCCATTAATGTCCCACGCTGCAACGTCAAGCCTCGCTTAATCTAAAAAAATATATTGTTCCCTCGTGACCTCTGCAACTCTGTGTTACAGCTCGCTCCACCTACGTGGCATCCCAACTATTGTGTGAGCGTCTGCAGAAGCCTTTCCCGTCAATGGCACGATTACTACTATTAACGACTTTTTTAAAATCGTTGGCACATACTAGTGGTTTTTAAACCTTTTATAATTGCCACATTTCCAAACGAAAAAGCAAAATGCATAAATATGGTATTTACTTCAAGTAGGTCGTTTGCTTTTCTCCTACTAGCCGTTTTTCCGTAGCCTAAAACGCATGAGCCTGCTTTTCACGGCGCTCTTTGATCCCATTAAAGGGCTTCCTCATAATTTCCATTTTTGCAAGACGTAGACGTACTCCCTTTTAATAAGCTGCAAACAAGAGATGGCATCCTGCACACAGACTGCCGTCATGGAGAGGCGCCTTGCTTCTGCTGATGCGTGCACCTCTCTCCGATCAAGAGATATGGCTGGTGTGAAAAAGCCACCCAAATATTTTTCGTACAATATTTTCAAGTACACACAACCACCTGTTGATGCAGAGCTTAGACCTCTCATGGAGGAGAATGCTAGGCGATCAGCTATAGGCTACAAAGAAAATAGGGTTCGCTATTCCAGCCTGGACCGGCTAGCCAAGAACCAGCTACTCAAGAGCTCGCAGGACTACAACAACTTTCTGTTTGATAATGAGGGCGATAGTTATGCAGATGTAAATATAGTTAGCGCCCTTTCCCAGCTTGTACCTACCTCCATCAATCTGCAAGCAGAATATATTGTGCCTTCAGCCAGTACACTCCTTAGGACCGACCATGGAGCGCAAGAAGCGGAGGCCTGCAAGCACAGCGCTACCAGCTCTGCAGTACTAAAACGGAGCAAGAACAACTATGTAATCAAGACAGCACCTCATACAGATCATACCGCTATTGCTCCCTTTGCTCATGCGTCGCCCGTAAAGAATAGTACTAAATTATGCAAACCCTTC
This sequence comes from Adiantum capillus-veneris, assembly GCF_014529385.1. NCBI lineage: Eukaryota > Viridiplantae > Streptophyta > Polypodiopsida > Polypodiales > Pteridaceae > Adiantum > Adiantum capillus-veneris. Next base: position 79,918,548 of record NC_140943.1, read on the forward strand.
GACATCTCATCCTACAAGATCTTCAAAGAAACAGCTCATATTGATCAGGCCCATGACACCAAAAAAAATATCAAGCAGCAACATCCCAAAATGCGTTATTCCATCTTGGAGAGGCGCAGCAGAGAGCTCTTGAAGAGCTCTCGGCATTATAGGTTTCTATTTCCAATTGATATGTAGGGTGTAGATGACTCAACAACTAAGAAAGTTTCTTCGAAACACGACGCACACGACGCTGAACCTTTTGCTGATCGACGTAAATTAGGTCAAGCTAGATTACTAGAGCCAATCTTGGCTAGCAGTAGTGTAGTAGTGCCAATATTGCGTCCTATACTCGTGTTTTGAAGATCACCATAGAAGGCTCCCCGCGGGACGTACACCTGGGCCGGCAATAAATATTATGCAGAAAACTCCCAAGCATTATACACACGCCTCATCGATCCCCAGAAGTAGTATAATCACTGGAGGCAGCAACGACATGAATATTAAGAAGCAGAAGAAGGTCAGCAATAATATTATTGGTGATGACTTGCACACTTCTATTTGCAAGGAGAGTAGTAAAAGGCTTGCCTCTAGCTGTGCTGACCCAGCCAAGAGAATTGTGCACAAAACTCCCAATATGGCCACGGCACCAATATCATTAAAGCGGGCACATGCCGCATCGATCCCCAGGACTTCTCATGGAGGCAGCAACATTACTACTAAGGTGCAGAAGAAGGTCAGTATCAAAGCTCAGACACCATGTTTTGCATCTCTTCATCATCAGCAGCATTAACATCATTGTGAGCTTTTGTTGATGATCGCCTGGGCCCGACCATCTTCCAAATGAGAGTGTGCAAATCATTACCATTAATTAGTTGTGGCTTTGCAGGCTCACGGTGAGCTTTGATACTAACCTTCTTCTACACCTTAGTAGTAATGTTGCTGCCTCCATGAGAAGTCCTGGGGATCGATGCGGTGTGTGCGCGCTTTAATGATATTGGCGTCGTGGCCATATTGGGAGTTTTGTGCACAATTCTCTTGGTTGGGTCAGCACAGCTAGAGCCAAGCCTTTTACTACTCTCCTTGCAAATGGAAGGGTGCAAGTCATCACCAATAATATTATTGTTGACCTTCTTCTGCACCTTAATATTCATGACGTTGCTGCCTCCAGCGATTATACTACTTATGGGGATCGATGAGGCTTGTGTATAATGCTTGGGAGTTTTCTTCATAATATTCATTGCCGGCCCAGCTCTACGTCCCGCGGGGAGCCTTCTGTGGTGATCTTCAAAACATGAGTAGAGGACGCAATATTGGCACTACTACACTACTGCTAGCCAAGATTGGCTCTAATAATCTAGCTTGACCTAATTTACGTCGATCAGCAAAAGGTTCAGCGGCGTGTGGGCCGTGTTTCGAAGAAACTTTCTTAGTTGTTGAGTCATCTGCACCCTGCATATCAGTTGGAAATAGAAAGCTGTAATGCCGACAGCTCTTCAAGAGCTCTCTGTTGTGCCTGTCCAAGCTAGAATAGCGCCTTTTGGGATGTTGCTGCTTGATATTTTTTTTGGTGTCATGGGCCTGATCAATATGAGCTATTTCTTTGAAGAGCTTGTAGGATGAGATGTCGAAGGGTTTGCATAATTTAGTACTATTCTTTACGGGCGACGCATGAGCAGAGGGAGCAATAGCGGTATGATCTGTATGAGGTGCTATCTTGATTACATAGATGTTCTTGCTTTGTTTTAGTATTGCAGAGCTAGTAGCGCTGTGCTTGCAGGCCTCCGCTTCTTGCGCTGCGTGGTCGGTCCTAAGGACTGTACTGGCTAAAGGCGCAATATATTCTGCTTGCAGATTGATGGAGGTAGGTACAAGCTGGGGAAGGGCGCTAACTATATTTACATCTATAGAACTATCGCCCTCATTATCAAACAGAAAGCTGTTGTAGTCCCGCGAGCTCTTGAGTAGCTGGTTCTTGGCTTGCCGGTCCAGGCTGGAATAGCAAACCCTATTTTCTTTGTAGCCTGTAACTGATCCCCTAGCATTCGCCGCCATGAGAGGTCTAAGATCTGCATCAACAGGTGGTTGTGTGTACTTGAAAATATTGTACGAAGAATATTTGGGCGGCTTTTTCACACCAACCATATCTCTTGATCGCAGAGAGGTGCACGCATCAGCAGAAGCAAGGCGCCTCTCCATGACGGCAGTCTGTGTGCAGGATGCCATCTCTTGTTTGCAGCTTATTAAAAGGGAGTACGTCTACGTCCTGCAAAAATGGAAATTATGAGGAAGCCCTTTAATGGGATCAAAGAGCGCCGTGAAAAGAAGGCTCATGCGTTTTAGGCTATGGAGAAACGGCTAGTAGGAGAAAAGCAAACGACCTACTTGAAGTAAATACCATATTTATGCATTTTGCTTTTTTGTTTGGAAATGTGGCAATTATAAAAGGTTTAAAAACCACTAGTATGTGCCAACGATTTTAAAAAAGTCGTTAATAGTAGTAATCTGAGGCGATGCCCTCTTAGAGGTTGTGTGCCATTGATGGAGAAGGCTTCTGCAGACGCTCACACAATGGTTGGGAAGCCACGTAGGCGGAGCGAGCTATAACACAGAGTTGCAGAGGTCACGAGGGAACATTATATTTTTCTAGATTAAGCGAGGCTTGACGTTGCAGCGTGGGACATTCATGGTGTTGAGATGTAGAGAGAAAGAGAGAGAGACGAGACAAGAGACACACCATATACGCTCCCAAAGACTGATTCATATTGAGAACAAGATACAAATATATAGGTGAGACCAAGTTGAATAGAGTGAGCCATATATAGCTCCGACACCCCCACTCAAACAAATGTCTCTAGCTTTGGATGAAAAAACCCTTGGAGAGTTCAAGGGAAAAACCAAAGCCCCTATACAATGTGAAAATATGAACCAGCGATGATGATGTCAAAGTGAATTGTGCATCTTTGTACAAATATTCAAGTGACTTAGAGATCACAATGTGCAAACGTGGAGTGTGCATAGTGCATGGTACCTAAAAGATTACAATGTCATATGTACAAAGCTATTACAATAGCAAAGAAGCTAATCTAAAAAGAGTGAGGTCGAAGCAACTCCAAGCTCCGAGCGGAAGAGGATGAAACGTGACTCGTTGAGGCCTTTGGTCAAAATGTCTGCAATCATCTGGTCACTTGGACAGTGTTCAACTATAATGGTTCCTTTGCGTACTTCATACCTGATATAATGAGAATGGACAGCAATGTGCTTTGACTTATTATGTTGAACATAGTCTTTTGCAAGACTAATAGCACTTTGGTTGTCACACCGCAAGGGTGTGCTAGAAAGAGGAGAGTGACCAATATCAACCAGAATTTTTCGAATCCAAATCAACTCACGAGCTGCAAGTGATGCCGCAACATATTCTGACTCAGTCGTAGAAACTGCAACACAACGTTGTTTCTTGCTAGTCCAAGAAACAAAACAACCATTTATATAGAAGCAATTTCCACTAGTAGATCGCATAGATAAATGTGAGCTTGCCCAGTCTGCATCTGTGTAACCCAAAAGAGAAAGAGATTGCATAGAATCCGATGTGAGTTGTCGTCGATAGACTAAACCAAAATCTATAGTGCCTTTCAAGTATTTCAACACACGCTTTGCAGCAGACCAATGCTTAAGAGAAGGACATGCAAGATGTTGTCCAAGATAATTAACAGCAAACAGAATATCAGGACGAGTGTTCATGCCAACAAACTGAAGACATCCAATCAAGTTAGCATAAGGTTGATTTGTGACAAGTTGACCGCCATTGTCAGAAGTGTTCTTCGTAGAGCTCGCAAGACAAGGTATGTTGGCTGAATGTGCAGATTCCATACCAAATTTTTGAATAGTATTTGCAATAAACTTTGACTGTCGAAGGAATAAAATACCTTTTGTACGGTTCTATTGGATTTGAATGCCAAGACACGAGTGAATCTCTCCAAGATCCACCATATCAAATGCAGAAGACAATAACTTTTTCACTTGCTGAAGAAATCCCAAATCATTGGAAACAAGGATGGTATCATCACATAAAGAGCAAGAATCACAAAACTGCTACCTTGGCATTTTATGTATAAGTTGGGGTCTGACAAGCAAGAGATGAATCCTTTAGAGGTGAGAAAAAGATCAAATTTTGTATACCAGGCTCGCGAAGCTTGTTTGAGACCATATAGTGTTTTATGGACTTGAGCAACAAGGTCTTCTTTACCTGGAATAACAAACCCTTCTGGTTGTTCCATATAAATTTTCTCTTCCAAGTCACCATTAAGAAAAGCAGTTCGCACATCCATTTGATGAGCTTCTAAATCAAATTGAACAGCAAATGCCAATAAAACTCAAACACTTGTAATGCGAACAACTGGTGAAAAAGTCTCTTGATAATCAACACCAGCTACTAATTGGGAGTAACCTTTTGCAACTAAACGCGCCTTGAACTTGTCAAAAGATCCATCTGCTTTTACTTTTGTCTTATACACCCACTTACATTTAATAGCTGTACGGCCAGGAGGTAATTCAGTTAGTATCCATGTACCTTTAGAGATAAGAGAATCTTACTCTGCTTCCATAGCCTCTTGCCATTGAACCAGCACAAGATGTCAATCGGAAAGAAATTTTTCCTAGGCCAAGATGTCCCCACATATGTATACGTATATATAATTTTCATTGGTTGTTGTAGCAAAGATATTAATAACGGCACCGCTAGTCTACTTGGATTGTGATATACGATATAAACACTAACCTAGAATGTATATTTCACCCTTGGCATAGTTCGATAGTCTCCCTACATGCATATAGAGAAAAATAGAGAACATGTGCATAGCTAATTTGATAGTGTCCCTACATGTATATAGAGAAAAAAAGGGAAAATTAGTTGCATGGTTTGATGTAGAACATGTGCAAGCGACAATACAACCAACACTCGACAATAATAGCGGCAGTGCTAGTCTAGTTGGATATTGAAGTACGATATAAACACTAACCTAAAACGTATATGTTACCCCTTGGATAGTTCTATAGTGTCCCTACATGTATACATGAATAGATGGATAGTGTCCCTGCATGTTTATAGGTACCCATATTAACCCCACATGGATACGCACATATCATTTGCATTTGTTGTTGCAACACAGATATATGTTTTTACTATTTATTATGATATACAATGTAAATAGTGTTTGATAATAATCATGGTGCCGTGAGTCTAGTAATTGAATAATGAGTTAGTATATGAATGTCCTACATATTTTTGAAAAACTATATATTAAATGAAGATGTATATCAAGAGGTAAATGCATAACACTTGATAGGATATAAATTAATTAGAGATACATTCAATACTTAATGAGTGCTAATAAAGTGCGACAATAATTATGATAAGATGTTTACAATCCATGCAATTACTTATAACTTCAAATATAGTGCGTGATAATAATAAAAAAATTGCATGTATGGTATAGTTAGATAGTGAGATAGGATATAAACAATAACCTACAATCACAGTATGATACCTTGTGTATAGATCAACAATGTCAATGTGTATATACAACTCAATATATACACATAGATGAACAAGTTCTATAAACATACTTTCTAGAGTTTGCATATATTTTATATAAACTAAACGAATATATAGATCAATAGGAATTTGTTATATATTTTCAATATATGCGACCTACGATATAAACAATGCAAGATAATAATTACGATGTAGCCTCTAGTCTACTTCATGATAGCTTAGATTAGGTTATGATAACAACCATTATAATACCCCTTCTATAGATGGATAGTGTCCATGTATGTATACAACTCCATATGTACCTAGAATATTATGTTTATGATAACTTAGCACTAGACATTCCCTATATATCTCACAAGATAATATACATTAGACAAATATAATTATGCAAGCTCTATTTTAGCTGTTCCGTGTGATGTAGAACATGTTTCTGATATCCACTAGATATATATAGGGTGTATTTTAGAGATCTAAGAGGATAGTGCATGATAATGATTATGATACCGCATGTAATTATTACGACGAGCCCAATGAACAATTGATATTAAATGTAGATGTATATCAAGGGGTATGAACATAACACCTTGATAGGATATAAATTAATTCGAGATATACTCGAGCAATAATAACGTGCGATAATAATTATGATAAGATGTTTATAATCCATGCAATTACCTACGTCAAATATAGTGCATGATAATAATGGTAGAATTGCATGTATGGTATAGTTGGATAGTGAGATAGGATATAAACAATAACCTACAGTCACTGTATGTTACCTCGTGTATAGATGAACAATGTCCATGTATATATACAACTCGGTATATACGTTGTCAGGAGTTTTTTGGAGCAAGGGATTGCGCATATGTACATACACATGCATGGTGCATCGAATTGTCCATCTATGTACAAATATTCAAGTGACTTAGATATCACAATGTGCAAATGTGGAGTGTGCATAGTGCATGGTACCTAAAAGATTACAATGTCATATGTACAAAGCTATTACAATAGCAAAGAAGCTAATCTAGAAAGAGTAAGGCCGAAGCAACTCCAAGCTCCGAGCGCAAGAGGATGAAACGTGACTCATTGAGGCCTTTGGTCAAAATGTCTGCAATCATCTGGTCACTTGGACAGTGTTCAACCATAATGGTTCCTTTGCGTACTTCATACCTGAGATAATGATAATGGACAGCAATGTGCTTTGACTTATTATGTTGAACATAGTCTTTCGCAAGATTAATAGCACTTTGGTTGTCACACCGCAAGGGTGTGATAGAAAGAGGAGAGTGACCAATATCAATCAGCATTTGTCGAAGGCAAATCCACTCACGAGCTGCAAGTGATGCCGCAACATATTCTGACACAATCGTAGAAACTGCAACAAAACATTGTTTCTTGCTGGTCCAAGAAACAAGACAACCATTTATAAAGAAGCAATTTCCACTAGTAGATAGCATAGATAAATGTGAGCTTGCCCAGTCTGCATCTGTGTAACCCAAAAGAGAAAGAGATTGCATAGAATCCGATGTGAGTTGTCGTCGATAGACTAAACAAAAATCTGTAGTGTCTTTCAAGTATTTCAATACACGCTTTGCAACAGACCAATGCTTAAGAGAAGGACATGCAAGATGTTGTCCAAGATAATTAGCAGCAAACAGAATATCAGGACGAGTGTTCATGCCAACAAACTGAAGACATCCAATCAAGTTATCATAAGGTTGATTTGTGACAAGTTGACCGCCATTGTCAGAAGTGTTCTTCGTAGAGCTCGCAAGACAAGATATGTTGGCTGAATGTGCAGATTCCATACCAAATTTTTGAATATTATCTGCAATAAACTTTGATTGTCGAAGGAATAAAATACCTTTTGTACGGTTCCGTTGGATTTGAATGCCAAGACAAGAGTGAATCTCTCCAAGATCCACCATATCAAATGCATAAGACAATAACTTTTTCACTTGCTGAAGAAATCCCAAATCATTGGAAACAAGGATGGTATCATCCACATAAAGAGCAAGAATCACAAAACTGCTACCTTGGCGTTTTATGTATAAGTTGGGGTCTGACGAGCAAGAGATGAATCCTTTAGAGGTGAGAAAAAGATCAAATTTTGTATACCAAGCTCGCGAAGCTTGTTTGAGACCATATAGTGCCTTATGGAGTTGAGCAACAAGGTCTTCTTTACCTGGAATAACAAACCCTTCTGGTTGTTCCATATAAATTTTCTCTTCCAAGTCACCATTAAGAAAAGCAGTTCGCACATCCATTTGATGAGCTTCTAAATCAAATTGAACAGCAAATGCCAATAAAACTCAAACACTTGTAATGCGAACAACTGGTGAAAAAGTCTCTTGATAATCAACACCAGCTACTTGGGAGTAACCTTTTGCAACTAAACGCGCCTTAAACTTGTCAAAAGATCCATCTGCTTTTACTTTTGTCTTATACACCCACTTACATTTAATAGCTGTACGGCCAGGAGGTAATTCAGTTAGTATCCATGTACCTTTAGAGATAAGACAATCATACTCTGCTTCCATAGCCTCTTGCCATTGATCCTTTTGTGGTGAATAGATAGCTTCATCCTAAGTAACGGGATCTTCAGAAGTAGAAAAATCATTATCAGCAATATCGTCATCATAAACATGACATGAGCCATGTTCAAAATCAATAGGCAGATCAACAAAAATATCAATATCATCATTGGCAGCATTTGGAGTGGATGGTTGTGAAGAGGAAAGTTGCTCTATAGGAAGAGTTTCATCTTCTGAAATAAATGGAAAAGCCTGAAGCAATGATTTAGTATCATCAGAATCATCCATGGACCATGAGCCTCCCATAAGCTGTTCGTTAAAAGTAGCATCACGATTCACAATTACTTTCTTGGAGGAAGGGTCATAGAATTTGTATCCTTTGGAAGTGTCAGAATATCCAATAAAAATAACTTTAAGACCAGGAGCATCAATCTTTGTTCGTGTTTCTTTGGGAACATGAATATAAGCAATACATCCAAAGGTTCGAAAATGAGATACAGAAGGAATGTCACCTGTCCATGTTGTGATGGGTATCTTACCAGAGGGTGCAGTAGTAGGAAGATGATTCTGAATAAATATTGCTGTCAAAGTAGCTTCAGCCCAAAAAACACGAGATAAGCCAGAATGAATCAGCATCATCTTATGGCATTGAGAATAGTGCGATTCTTTCATTCAGTAACACCGTTCTGTAGAGGCGAGTATGGAATAGTGTGTTCATGATGAATCCCACTGTCAGCACAATAACTCACAAACTCTCGAGAAACATATTTGCCTCCATTGTCACTACGAAGCTTCTTAAGGCGACGACCAGTTTGAAGTTCCGCAGCCTTGTGGAATTGTTTGAAAATAGATAATGCTTCAGATTTTTGTCTAAGTAGAATAAGGCTTAGGCCAGCAGTCGTAGAGTAGTTCACACAATTTGGTGAGAGATCGAACAGTATGTACTAACGATTTGTAAAAATTGGTTGATAGCAGGAATCTGGGCAGATCCCAGGCGGATTCCAGCCAAACTAATGCAACGCAGCAAAACGAAATCGCAGACTCACAGTCACTGCATGGAAAGTTTGTAGCGACTGGCAGCTCGAGTGCGCCATGGAAATAGAGTGCATTAGATATAAAATAGAGTTCATGGTTCGTAGGTCTGTAGGGCGACGTCCATGAAGGCAAGCCTGACAAGAGTCCTATCGCATGTCCTCTTTCTCTCTCTCTCTCTCTCTCTCTCTCTCTCTCTCTCTCTCTCTCTCACACACACACACACACACACACACACACACACACACACACACACACAAGGTGGTCTCAAAAGAGCACAGCAGCAGAAACTCTGAGTGTTCGCTCCCTGTAAAATTTGCCAGCAGCAGTATGTCCTAACGATTTGCAGAAATCCCGAGTGTTCGCCCTGTGTGAAGAGTGTGTGTGTGTGTGTGTGTGTGACAGAGAGAGAGAGAGAGAGAGAGAGAGAGAGAGAGAGAGAGAGAGAGAGAGAGAGAGTTATTGATTTTTACAATAGTATGTCCTAACGATTTGCAGAATTCTCAGCGTTCTCCCTGTGTGCAGTGTGTGTGTGTGTGTGTTAGTGAGAGAGAGAGAGAGAAATTGATTTTTACAGCATGTCCGTTCATCTGGGTACATGATGTGAGGGTTATATTTTAGGTTTTTTAAAGAGGACATAAGCTTGCTTAAAGCTTTCTGTGTGGCAGTAATGGTTCTTTTTTTTCTTTATTTAGAGAGAGCACGCATACTCAATGGCTTCGTTGAAAAATAGTGCGAGAGGTGCGGCCAATAGCACGAGCGAAGAAGGCGTCCCCGTTAAGAGGAGGGGGCGTCCTCGAATGACCGCAGAGGAGAGGTCCTCAAATGAGTCGAAGAGGCCGAAAAAGTTAATGGAGGCGAGTGCGACAATCTCCGTGAGAGGGAAGGACATAGATACATGTCTTCTTCCACGCGTTGATGAATTCTTACAGAAGGAGACATTAGCGGGGATGTGCGCAGTGGAAAGAGGAGGCACTGTTTTCCATTTTCATTTCTAGATGGTGGTTTGTATGTTGTCGTTGTTGTCTTTTATTGCCATCAACAAGAAGCTGAAGTCATACTTGGGTTGGGACAAGGAAGGGTGGGCAGGTACGAACATCCTATGAAGAGCTCTAAAGCAGAAAAATATGCATACCTTCCAGGGGATGGTAGGCTACGACATGAAGGACGAAGGGGAGTCGCACTTCCAGAAACTGACTCACAATGTCATTGTTGATGATATCAAAAAGGGTGTAGAGTTGTATACCCTTTACGGTGTAGACGACCTCAAGAATAGGGTATGCCTAACACCGAACAATATTTTCGACCGTGCTGCAATGTATTGGAAGTTCAAAATGCGGCACCCTCTAGGGAACGATTTCTTCTCCACCTTGCACATCATGGTGCGTACCGGAAAATACTACCCTTCATCATCGTGGATCATTCCTTACCAAGGCCGAGGAATGTACCTGAAATAGATAAGAGCAATGTGGCGCTGCATGGCTTTTCCCTCAACCGTGACTTACCAAGACATAGTCAGAATTTTTGTGGCCGATGACTTGTACGCCAATGCACAACCAAGAGCCGATTGGTTTAGGTCCCGATGGGATGCTATAGAAAAGTTAGCATCATATCTGTCTGTGAATAGCAAGGAGCTTATCAATACGACCGCATTTAAAGAGACCAACGTGGATGATCCAAAAGCCAATGTTATTATCATTGATGCCAGTGATGATGACGACAAGGGCACACATATAGGCGATGATTTCATCCCTCTCGTGCATCGCATAGAGGAAATACTTGTTGCATCTTGAAGGTTTATAATTCATGACTATTTCTTTTCCTTGAATCTCATTTTTTTGCCGTTGGATTCTAACTTGTTGGGCTCATTCTTGTTTATGCAAATCGTAATGGAGGAGGGGGGTCATTTGAATGATGTGGAGGCCATTGACACACAGGACACGTTGGAGGGAGTGGAGGAAGGTCTTGTTGAAAGATTAAAGGATATCCTGCTATAAATTTGAACTAAGGTCCATGGCCATGACAATGGCACCCTTAAGTCCTTCATAAAAGAGTCTGTAGAGTCAATAAAAAATGTAGTTCAAGATTGTCAAGTATATGTAGCGGATATCCAAGTAGCTCAACTAGAGGAGCAAATATTGTCATTACGCAAGGAAGTTTCATCTTTAAAAGTTCAATTGAATAAATTGAATGCACCTGTGATAAGACTCAATAATGTAATCATACGTTTCCATTCATGAATTTAATCTGATTGCTCTTCGTTCTCTATCGGATGTGTAATTGTCGTTTGTGTTTACTTGTCATGACACATCAACTTGAATTTATGCCTTACCAGTTTTTATGACTTGTTGTTTGTTATGGAATTCCTTTACCTTCAAGATTCCTTGGCATCTTGATAGAAATAAATTTATTTTGAAGTCTATCAGTATGTACCAGTATGAGAAAAACATTTTCAAAACATCCTTAATAAGAATCTTGCTTAGATTTCTGGAGAAAGCTTTTGAAGGGTGGCAGAATAGGAAAGGTGAAATGTAGTTTTCATGGGAGAGAAACTACACTGTGACAACTGTTACAGCTCTCTCTCTCTCTCTCTCTCTCTCTCTCTCTCTCTCTCTCTCTCTCTCTCTCTCTCTCTCTCTCTCTCTCTCTCTCTCTCTCTCTCTCTCTCTCTCTCTCTCTCTCTCTCTCTCTCTCTCTCTCTCTCTCTCGCTCGCTCGCTCGCTCAGGCGTGGACTCACACACACACACACGAAAGGTGATAGATGAAAAAGCGAGCAGTGCCAAGGTCTATGGGCATGTTGTGTGGCGTTAGGTACGCACCTCTCTCTCTCTCTCTCTCTCCGATTAAGATACTCGCGAAGGTGACTAAGATGCCAGTCATTGTTCACTGTAATGTGGTGCACTACATCATCATGGAGATGTATTTGCAGGTCAACTGATTCTCTAGCAGCAACCTCAGAGTCTAGTGCCTCCCATTCTCCCATCGTTAGCTTCCATCTTCTATAGGGAAAGACCATCAACAAGCTTTGCTTCACAATATGGTATCTGAACACCACCTTGTCAAAAACTACGGAGCACTTGATTCTATCTCCCTGGTGGTTGACCACCTTAGTTTCCCATCCAGATGCAAGAAACCCATTGATCGCACTTCCCCCTTTGCAAGTCCACATTGTTGGTGTCCTCTGTGAACACTTCGAAGTAGAAATTTAAACACAAACACATGAAGAGACATAAACCATGTTACCATGGCTTTATGGGAACCATAGGTGCACTTCATTGCTACTTGTACATCCACCTCGATTATCCTTTTGGTTGCTGCGATCAAGGCACTGTCCAACTTAGGCCATTCCAAACTCTCCAAGGTTGGCGAGTGAACCAGAGATAGATTAACATATCCATTTCGCCTAGGTGTGACATAAGTATGATCATAAAAAAAAACTCACATGAGGCAAGCTCAGAGGACTGACAACTAGAATAGAGCAACAACCAGTATAGAGCAACAAAAGTTCCACAAAAGTGTGAATGGCCTCAAAAGTTCCTATGAAGGACTCTATGGGCTCCCACTCTACAAAATCAAATTGAAAAACATCTGTAAACATGAACAGAAAGCAATGGAAATCTTACGGTCATCAAAAGCAACACACAAGGCAGAAATCCTAAATAGATAACCGAGAAACGTGCAAGAGGAGTAAAAATTACAATTTGCAGGAAACCTCAATGGAGCCACTGCTCTCTCTAGCTTCCGTTGTTGTGAAGCAACATACACATGTTGCACCTTCGCAAGCCTCTTGCCGTCTTGTGTTTGCTTGAACTGGATGATTCTTCCCTTCCAATGGTGTGCTCAAGAAGCCATGTGTCTCCTTGAGACCTTTTGTGCACCTCTTGAGCTGGGTTGCATCGTCACCCACATCATTCGTTTTAACTCCATCGTCACCCAATATCCATTGTTGTCTTGTACATTGCTGCATGAAATGGAGTCAATGACACTCCTAGGTCGTCGAGTACCTGATGATACCATGGGAAATAGTGGCACAACCTGCACACAAAAACTTATGATTAGACATTGCACATCCATGTCCTCAGCTGTATAAAGAGCAAGAATCCTGATGGTACACAAAGGTGAAGGATGGCACTTACTGCTATACTGCTCCACCTGCTTGTTGGCTTAATGTGGAAGATAATGTTGCAAACCATGAGAGGAAAGTAGATCCTCTCTAGAGAGCTTAATGGAGAAGGACCAAGAAACCTGTTGAGAAAAGAAATAGGGGTGATGTAGCAGTAGACTTCAGCTTTAGCTAGAGGTGTTTAGTGAAGCCCATGGAGTAATGGAGAACTTCAGCTTGAGGAGAATGCAGCCCTCAAGAATGCAGTAAGCTTGAGGAGGAAAAGGAGGTTCAAACTTCTACTACAGAGCTTTTGGGAGGGAAAACTGAAAGGAAAGAAAGAGAAACAAGGTGAAGTGAAGAGAAGTGAGAGATGGTATAGTAGAGAGAGAGGTAGGGAATGATCAACACGTTTTTGGAGGAAACTCTTTTTAGGAGAGAGGGGGGAGAAACTGGCAGCTAGTAGAGAGAGAAAAGATTGGTTTTTACTCAATTCTTTAGAGAAAAGTTCATTAGTTTCAATTTATAAGAGATTTTCTCTTTGTATTTTATAAAAGAGTACAGGTTTGACCACTTACTTTTAGGCCCTGCCATACCCACCATTTCAGTCCACATGGCATCCACCCATTTGCCCCTTCCATAATCTCTTTTTTAATCCCATGGCAAATAAAGAGGACCCCTTATACCCCATTCCCTTTGTAATGATAATCATGGGGAAACTTCATATGTACTTGGTTAATCCATACATGCACTCATATACGAAAAAACAATCACCGAGAGGGTGACTACTCAGAACAACGACGTAGAGAGAGAGAGATGATGATGGCTATGGAGTTTAGAGTTTCTCACCATGCTTTAGAATCGAATAGGGGCCGTCAAAAGGCTTCTTGATTTGGCGCAAGAGAGTGGTGATGAGAGCTATATAGAGGTATCCACCACGAAAGCTTCTGGAGAGCACGTACATCGTGAAACGAGAGAGAAGATAGTGAGCAAGTAGAGAGAGAATATCCTGCTTCTTCTTCTTCTTCTTCCCAAGAGAGACGAGCTTATAGAGATGGTGATGAAGAGCTTGCACCACTCTGTATAATAGATACGTATAGCATTGCAGTAGTAGACGCAACAGACGGCACTAAAAAATGAGGTGTCTATGCCAATTTATAGGTTTTCCAATTGCCCGGTGTGTGTCCCAAGCTACAAGTAGCACTACCTCATTACCTTCTTGCTTTTGAGAAAAAGACTCCAGTCTTTTCTAAAAATATGGCACAACTTTTGGTGATCAACTCTCCCACTTACCATTCAATTTTTCCAGTAAAACTGACCAATTGAATAGTATTTGGCAAACTAATGGACCCTTAGCTAGACTATGCCACACCCTGATGTCCTGACATAATTCAGACTTTCCCGTACTACCCCAGCGTATTTAGAGTACCGCTTATTATAAAGATAATCCCCATAAAAATCCCGTTTGGTCCCATTTTTGCTAAGGGTGATCATTTTTAAATCCAATGGAAAGACTAAAATTAATATTTTTATGTCTAGGTCATCCTAAAAAGCACAATGCTTTTCAAAAATGCCGAAAATCATGAAAAACCGAAAAATAGTGTAAAAAGAAAACAGAAGAAAAATTTTCTAAAATTGAACCACGGGCTTCCCTCGTTGGAATAGGGGACTCGCTTTTCACTAAAAAGCGTTAAAAATCATGAAAAACTAAAAATAGTGTGAAAAGCACTCAAAAAGCAGATTTTTACAAAATTGAACCATAGCTTCCCTGGAACACGTAGATCAAGGATCCGACATTGCTTTTTACAAAAAAGCACCCTAAAAGCATGAAAAATTTGAAAATAGCGGATTTTTCCAAAACTGAATCAAAAATTCCGTCTAACCTACTGGAACATGGAAATGGCCTTGGTTTTTACTTTAGAACCTTCCAATACTGTCAATCAAGCATCTTAAATAAAAAATTTGGCAAAATAGATATTGAAAGCTACTTTTCTTATTTTTAGAAGACCGAAAAATTCAGAATCTGACATCCTTCCACACTTGAAAAACTCGAGGTGTCCTCACCTGGACATGAAATCTGGATAATTTAGTCTCATTACATCATCACGTTCCCAAGTGGCATCTTCCTAAGGATATGTTGACCATTCAACAAGGTGTTAAATAATGGTCCAATCACCTAAAGGCTTACTTCTACTCTGAAGTATCACTTCGGGGTATACTTCAAAAGTTCCATCAGTAGAGGTAGATAATAGAGAATCATCAAGAATATGTTGCGGATTAGGTACATACTTCTTGAGTAAGCTGACAAGAAAAACATCAGGTACCTTTATGTGTGGTGGTAACAAGAGTCTATAAGCTTGATCATTAATCCGCTTTGTGATTACAAAAGGTCCACAATATTTTACACTTAGCTTCTTACACTTACCTATTGATAAAGAACTATGTTTGGGTTTCACTGTCAAAAATACCATATCACCCTCTTCAAAAAGTTTGACAGATTTTTTTGGATCATCATAACTCTCCTGTCTATCTTGAGCAGTCTTTCTATCCTACCATATAACATCAGTTTGTAGTTGTATTTCATCCAACACCTCTTTGGATACTTGAACTCGTATGAGAGGTTATGTCCATTTGAGTGGAGTAAAACACTCTTGTCCATACAATGCTTGAAAAGGAGACATTTCAATTGAGCCTTGGAATGAGGAATAAAAAAGTCCATGCACGCATGTGGGTCCATGTTTAATAATCTATGCACGTCTCATCGAGTGCCATGTAACTAGCCGAGTTGCGCAACATGAAAACGGTTGGAAACATGTCTACGTAACTTGCCGAGTTACGTGGTGACCACATAACTCACCGAGTTACATGGACATTTGACGTGTATGCCACGTCTTTTTTGAGAGATTCTCCAGGAAGGCATCCACGTAAATCACCGAGTTACGTGACCTGCCTATGTGTAAATCTAGTAGGCATTTCCATGTAACTCACTGAGTTATGTGGCCTGCCTATGTTGGCATAGCCACGTTACTCGACGAGTTACGTGGCAATGCCGTGTGTCCATGTACGTGGAAATAATTTGTCACCTTTGTGGCATGACCACGTCACTCGGCCAGTAACTCGCCGATTTCTAGAATTATGCCATGCGTTAGAAGATCTTGCTTTGGGCACGAGGGTAACTCGGCGAGTTAGCCACATTGTGGAGGTCATGCTTGGGTGCAGGCTACGAAAAGTGGGTACACTCTATCTTTCATACAAAGATCTCCTCGATCACAAGACAAGACATTTGTGCCCAAGCCTGCTCTTTGCATGCATCCTAAGGCTCTGACTGAAACTCATCTAACAATAAGTCACGGTAAAAGTCAGTAGCAAATGCAAGCATATCCTCTGGCTCTAAAGCAATTCACTTGTCAGGTCTCCTCAAGTGGCTAACACTGGTGTGCACATGATGGGGTCCAACTACCTTAAGGAACAACCAAGTCACTATGTCACCCACATGGGTCCACTAAGATGCCTGTCAATGAAAAGAAAACTCATGACACCTCTCCTCTATGCTAGAAATCTCCTGGCGAGCCTACTCCAATTTCTCCTCCAACCAAGGATTGTCTTGGTGCTGCTCTTGCATCCTCTGCAAGGAAGCAATGCCCCGACGGAGAGGCTGCTTTTCCTCCCTCGTTGCAGCGAGACAGAGGCCGTAGACTCTTGAAGAAATAAATGACTAAGATGAGCAAGTACAGAGGCCACTTTTCTAGTAGGAGAGTCTCGCTTGTCCAAGCCCTCTATCCAAAGAGACACCACTTTCTATCTGAGCTCTGAGTCCAACAAGATCCTTTCAGGGGTGTATAGCATCGTGATCCCCCTCTTTCGTCTATCTATTACTGTGAGGATCATTGGAGCATGGTCCGAAAAAGATGTCCCAGCCACGATGCAAACTAACCCACCCAAGTCACAAATGTGGTCACTAGCGTAGAAGCGATCTATCCAAGATAGATTCACTCCTCCACTTGGTCCGAGAGAGAGAAATCCAAGATGTCTAGGGGCCTAGAAAAGCCAGAGTGCTGCCAAACATCTGAAACTCTCAAAGTCATGCATAGCCTCTCCCAAGATACCAACTCATCTCCGTGCATGCATGGCTACCACCAATCCTGTACGTGGGCTCCTCCAATATGTTGAAGTCACCCCCAATGCACCATTGCTCTACATGCGACAGAGACTCTACAATGTGAGACGAAAACTCTACATGTGCACTTGCCACATTGGGCACATAGATGTTTAGGAAACCCAAGAGGCAACCCTGAACCTGCATAGTAATGCATTGAGTCCTTCCAGGAACAATAATACTCTATCCACAATGGCCTGTTTTCAAGAGTCTACAATAGTTATGCATACCCCTCCCTCCATACCACCAGGTCCAAATGCAACTGACCAAAATGTCTAAAATAGTCCATGCAAACGCTGACCACATCGTCTAATGCGGCTCTCACAAAGATGATGCTCTTGCAGCATAATAATATCAATCTCTCCATTCTCAAGGCATCGTTGAAGCTCCTGATGCAATGGACCCTGATGGCGCTGAAATTGGGGCCCACCTAATCTTGCACATTCCGTGAGACAATCCTCATGGAGAACAAGAGAGAACTGATGTTGCAGCAACAGCGAACCACATTATCTTTGATGCTGGCTTGGATGTGGAATAATCTACATCCGAGCGTCCCCAAGAGAGTTCTATGCGTAGGGCAACCTCCTCTATCCAAGATTACTCATGTATGTATACATAGCATGATGGGCTCTGCATGTCAGCAAAGAAGTGTACCACAATGTGTTTACATCATGCCGAGTTTGGAGGTGTCAATGAGAACTTGGCCAGGGTCCACAAAGTCTGTAACCCCCAGGTCTCCCGTGTGGTGAGAGAACTCAAGGTCTTGTGCCTATAACCACTCCATCATTGAGTCTTGAGTCCACTCAGTATGATCCCTACCACATAAGGGAAAAGAGAAACCAACCACTTAGTCCAAGGCCTCTATCCCTCTAGCTCCAAGGAATAGTACATGAACTCTAAAACAATCTGTCTCAAAGTCTGGTGAGGTGTCACCGAGAAACTACATGAAGTCATAGAAAAAGAAATCCCACGTGCAACAAATGTTGAAACTCATCAGTGCACGAGGAACAGAAAGGGGGGTACACAAGAAGGGTTTTTTATCTTTTGCCAAGTGACTCATGGAAAAAGTGCTACCAAGAGATCTCCTAGCAGCCGAGGAAGGTCCTACCCCATGGGTCGGCTACAGGGTAGGAACGGGAGGAGATGTGGAAGCCGCAGGGGACTAGTAGGAGATGGACGAGTGGGGGTGGGTGGGGGGGGGTGGGGGGGGAGCGATAGAAGGAGTGGGGTGAGGCGGGGATGGAGAGGATGTAGAGGGGGAGGGGTGGAGGAAAAATTGGGAGGAGGAAGGTCTATCAAAGGGGAGGCTGAGGTGGAGGGTGGAGCTGGGATCTAGGTCAAAATGGTTCTTTGTGGATACCCACTACTACTGACCTGGAGACTGGGGAGGCTGAGGTGGAGGGTGGAGCTGGGATCTCATCCTACTGAAGAAGGTCAAAATGGTTCTTTGTGGATAACCACTACTATTGACCTGGAGGCTGGTGACCACTCAAAGGGCATGGCTCACGTGGTGGCCCCTATCGACGTCGACCAAGAACCTGCTACCATCCCTCCTTTGTCTGAACTCCACACTCAAAGGGTGATTCTATTTGAGTACACTATGACTCTGTCTGCTATTGTTGGCCAACCCTAGGAGGTTGGGGCTGAGCCTCAAATGAAGGTCGAGGCCTCCTCTGTGGACAGGCCTTCGAAGGATGGCCGGTCGAGCGACATATGAAACACTGATTCGGGAGGCCCGAATACTCCACGCTGTGGCAGAGCCAACCACCACTCACCCTAGGTAGAAGAATGACCTTCGGGAGGGTGTGGGTGTCTCAAACCAGAACATGTATTCTGGAAATGTCAGCTGCCTTGGCAACTATGGAGACTGCCATGCAAGGTGTCTCTAGAACAATCTCAATCTTTGAGACTATCCTAGATAGTAACGGAAGCCTATTCTCTCCTCAGACTGGGGCAGAAAAATGAGATGGGAAGGTATTCCTCCTTGACAAGCACATCGGTAGCTAAGTCGAAACCATGGCGCCACTGTCAAAATGAGCTTAAACTGGTCAAATTGTCAGGGGGCTCTATGCAATTTCCTTAGATGCCATCTCGGGAGTCTCAAGCTCTATCTGGTAATAGCCATGCCCGAGAAGCTGAACATCGAGCATCTTGCCCACCTTTGCTAAAAGGCAATCATGGAGAAGATCAGGCACCTCTTCTCTGCTAGGGTGAGTGCGGATGATCTTGCAAATGATGGAGGTCACCTATAGGCGCTCCACCTCTGGTGCAAGGCTTGTTTGCTCGCTCCGCAAAAGAGAAAGTTGGATGGTGGGATCTGTAGGGTTTTGCGAGGGGGCCTCTTGAGAGTCCCTCTGGGGTGGAGCATGAGCCTCCCTCTATGTCTATTTCTCACATGGAAAGGGGCCGAGAGGAGTGAATATAACCCTCTGAGAATCTTCGGTGGTAGTGTCACAATAACATGGGGAGGGGGGGGGGGGGGGGGGGGCAACGAACCCCAATATGCAGCGCGAGGGAGTTGGAAGGGGACGCGGGTTGAGGGATGGCAAACAGCACGGCAGGGATGGGAGACAACACAGGGGGAAAGCCAGTGAGGGCGATGTAGCACAGGGGGCGAGGCAGGACAACACGGGGGACTGAAGGGGGGGTTCGGGGGGTTCACTATGTGTAAAACTACCATATCATGTGCGTTCAAGACATGTTTGTTAAACTCCTTATCTGTGAATTTTGTTAAGAATATAATGTACCCTTTTCTTTTAAAATCAGTAAGTTTTTTTCAAATTTAAAAAAATAATGCCCTTCTGTATATATATTTCTGTAAGTTTCAAGAACTTTAAATACCCTTTTGTTGAACTCACGTGATAGGTTAAATTGTTTTTAGGTGACCTACCCGGGAGAGGGGGGGGGGGGCGCAGCGTGAAGAGGATGGAGAGTGGGAAACATAGCATATGTGAATATGATAATAACACATGGTAACCACAAAAAATTTCATGTGATCACGTGATTAGCAAATCCCTAAGTAGGATAATTAATCAGTGCAAGCAACCATTGATTTGTGAGGTGCATGAAGGAAAACACATTCCAGTAGTAGGAATGATGACCCAATTATTTCACCCTCTATTGTCATGTGAAGATCCAGAGGCCACTGGCTGGTATGAACGCACCTCAAGAGTGCCTTTAAAGGGAAACAATTGGTTGGAGAGTGGGTATTCAGACTCCCACTGGTATCAGAGCCATGGAGCTAATTTTAGAAAAGTTCATGCATGAATCATTGCTAATTTGTGAGCTCTCAAGAAAGGAGATCCATGTGCAGAGTCCCTTAGCAAAGGAAGAGAGCCATTGTTGACCAAAACCAAATCGAGTAAGGCCAGGCTTGATGAGCTGGCATTGAACAGGGGAAGGGTTTTTGATTCTTTCTCTCTTACCTAGGAAACATGCATGTAGCAAGCACAATGAGCATCTTTGTCTTATCCACACTGCTGCCATTGTTTATCTTTGTAGAGAACTCATTGAGTTCTCACTAGATCGACCCAAGTTCACCCAACAAGGGTTGAAATACAAAAATATTGAAGTAGGAGGGTTTCCACACCCGGCATCCGGCCCAACTTCTTCTTGTTGGCTCAACAAAGTACTCAATGCAACTAAGGCAAAGACATCAAGGGGGACAATCAGATATCTGTAATTTCAAAAAATTACAAAGATTTTGATTAGTTGCAAGTATTCGAGAAGATCAAGTTTGCTGAATTTTGGCATATTCAAAATCTGTAAGAGAACTCCGCAAATTTGGAGGGATTCAAGAGGCAATATCTAGAAAATCGGCATCAAGCACGGGTTGCATCACTAAGGTGGCAATACCTTGCAAAAGGTTCATGTTTTTTCGCAGTCTGATTAGACACGGTCTTTTTTGACGGGCATCTAAAAATTAGCAAAGCTCGCATTTCAATGAGGATTTCCAAAATCTCAACATTGACATTGAAGATTCTCTATGACTTGGAAAAATTAAACTAGGAACTAGAACGGCTAATTATTTTTTATTGCAATGGTTGTTATTTGATTTTGATATGTTCTCTGCCGACAATTTTCTCTTAGGTACATCTTTTCTCTTGCTAGGACAACACAAAATTGTCATAGATTCGGATATTGACATGCAGCATATGTTTGATTTTGAAAATCTTGCATATGTTTCACCTGTTGTTGCCCGATGGCTGACTACTCTCATAGAGAGCACTTGCATAGCAACGTGTTGGTGGATGATAGCTACAAATTGCTTGACATCCAGAAGTTTAGAGCATTGCAAACACAAATGATTGTTTTAGAGTTTAATTTTGCAAAGTTGAAAGAGAATGTCACCAAAACGTGTGATATGTTTGTGCAATTCATGCAACAATCAACCAAGGGCTAGGCTAATGAGAAAACTAAGGTTTCTACATCCTTGCACTTGGGAGGAGATGGTTGTAGGAGCAGGGCTTTAGGGTTGCACATACTGGGGTAAAGCCCCATGTGGCTGGTTAGGCCAAGTGCCCGCCCAATTCACTTATTTGTTATGTACATAATAGAATAAGGGAGCTCACACAATCATAGTGAGTTGTTGCCCTTGTAAACATAGATCTCCTCTTCTTCTCTCTTCTCCATTGCACACACACATAGGCTCTTGCTTACGCACTTCAACTAGTATTAGAAAACTTCAACACATTTTTGGAGATCTTTTTCTGTCCATAAAAAGGTGTATGTTCGGGCAAATTTCCACACTTACAGTCTGTTCTTTTTTGCTCTGCAACTTTGCAAGAGGAAAGTTTTCCAATATCTCTGCGATTTTGAGATATATTTCTCATACTGCCTGCATGTTGTGTAGGACATGCTGTAGATTTTGCAGATTAGATTTCTTGTAGTTAGAATCAGCATTTCAGGTCGATTCCTCTATTATTGACCGTTTTCATATGCTCTACAACTTTTCATAAGGAAATTTTGGCACATTTTGCACGGTTTGGGAGTTATCTATTTCAATAGGGTGGTCTAGTGTTGTATGTTCTTATACTTACAGGTCCTTTGCATTGCACGAATTTTCTGGCATGGGTATAAGTACCGTTACGACAACATACATTGCAAATTGATATGCAAATGATGTACACGTATTGTGGTGATTAGAGTGCTTTCAGAGGTAATTAGCTACATCTGGAGAGGTCGGATTGAGCTTGGTCCTTCTCTTGTTTTGTGCATATATGGTTTTCTCTCAATGAAGAGAGTGTGGGCTGAAAATTTTAGCAAATTTATGTACATAAGATGAGAATGTTTGGTGGATGTATGCACTCTTGTGGACTCGGAAGATACGAGAGTAGATTCATCACATGTTATGTGCATTGACTTGTGTGATTGAGTAGATTTTGGAGAAAGTGTGGTGCACGGATTTGTAGAGAGTTTCGTTGGCATTTATGACACGATTGTGAGTTGAGTTTTTAGTTGATTCAGATGCTTATTTGATGCACATTTGGTGCATGTTTTGATGCTTGTTTGTATTGCCATGTGGATGCACATTATGTGTGCTTTTTGGCGATGATATTCTCCATTTTTCAATGGCATATGTGGCCTATTTTTCAGCTATTTTTAAGCATCAATTTGTGCCATACTTTGCCTCGTTTGCATCCAGGTTCTTGCCAGTAACTTCCTCGCTTGCAGAGTGTGATTGATTCACTATTGCAAACTCCTTTTGTAACGTGCATTCAAGGGGTATAAAGAAATCTTGTTTTTTAATATGTTTGAAAGCACAAAATGATCTCTTATTTTAAAAAAAACCTAAATTACAAAAAAAACCCTTTAACTTGTGGAAGTTCCCAAAATACCCCCAATATTTTGTCATAAATTTCCAAAATTCCCTCCAAATTCCCAAATACCCATGGTTGTAATGTTAAATCTCTCCAAAGACAAAAAAAATTTGTAGCTTTCATAAGAAGACTGATTGTCTATCAATACAAGATGCCCTTTTTTGCATGGTAATTTTTGTCAAATTACATGTTAATTACTAAAAAATGGAATTTAATTGTCAAAAAGAAATAAGGATTAGAAAATCTTGGGAGTTTTTGAACTTTAAGGGGTATTTTGGGAATTCTCACAAATTAGAGGGATATTTTGATAATTTTATCAATGGGTTCCTTTCATAAAAAGAAGGCACATATAACTTCCTTTGCATCTTCATTGGGAATGTTCGATTAAGGTGAAAGAAAACCTTGTATTGACATGGTGGAATACTCATGTTTATGCTCAACTTATACCCCTTTCCCACATGATGGGTGTCCCCCCATTCAAATACCCTTTATGTTCTACAAATAGAAAGACCATATTTTGAGACATGTGTATGGAAGTATGTGATCGATTAACCACCTTTTGGAGTGAGCTATTGATGACTCGCTTTCCAAACTTACGAATGTTGTGTCCTATTATACACATGCTAAAAGGTTATTTGTCCGTTGTGGTAATAGGGAGACCAAATGGGTCCATAATATTTGTGCATCACCCATTCGTAAATTCATCCTCAAGGATATTCAATATATAGAGTGGTCAACATTTGAGCCGTATATATATGCTCTGAGACCCCAATGCCTGTCCATAAGGGTCCTAAGAATGTGATTAATCTTCATACATCATCGATGAGGAAAAGTGAGAATATGGATACCATTGTAAGTACATTGAGAAACACATTACCTAGCAAAAGAACTAATTTAAAGCATTGTTCACAAAATATTAACACTTTTTGAGTGGTAAGAACTTGATAACCTTTGAATCATGGTGGAGCATGTACCACCTTGTGGTGGTGATAATTTGAAAGTGCCGACAATACTCTGCTCCTTCCCGTTGAGCTCAACAATACTCTTTATCAGATGATAAAACCAAAGTTATGTGAACCTAATGTAAGAATTAAAATCCAAGCTAGAGCTTTCATTCATTGGTGAGACTAAAGTGGTGAAAGTGAAAGGTTACTGAGCTTAAAGTTATAGATGCTCCAAATGTCGAAGTGTTTGAAGTGGATGAAGCTCAACCTGAAATGATTTTTTTACATTTTTTGAATTTTGACCTTGTGAATCAAAATTTGAAGATGTGAGATGTTGGTTTTGATGATTCAACATTGTCAATCTCATATAATTTGGACCAGATTTTGCAAAATATTGAGCAAGAGATGAAGATTTTGAACCTAATTTTGTAAAATGATTCTGAAGTTTAAAGAAATTTGATGTTTGTAAAGTTGCATCATTTGATGAATGGAATGGTTGACTTGCAAAAAGAGGGAGTCTAATTTGCCGAGAATGATGGATGTTGAATAGGAGATGTTTGGGGAGCATTTGGATCATATTTTCCATGGTTCTTGGAAGCACTTTGTTTATTTGAGAATATATTTAAGAGATATGTATGAGAAATTTTAGATTTGCAAAGGGATGCATTTTGCAGGAATGCAGTTTTCAATCATGCAGAATTCGATATTGCAGATTTCAGGGATGCAGGGGATCCTCAACCTAGTTTCAATTCTCTTTGAGATTTATGGGCGGTGTTTAGTGATTACATAGTGTGTAGTTTGTGAATCTTGGACTAAGTTCTAGACTCTTCACTTTACACTTTATAATTACTAGCACTTGCTTTTGGTTTTTTAACACAAGGGATTTTGTGGGTGTCAAGTCCGAATTTTGAGAAAATTCTACAACCTGAAGTATATCCCTTACCCAACTTTATGAATCAGCTTGAAAAACAAGATTTTTAATGAAAATCCTTTTCTTTTAAGAGATGACAATACATCTCCAAAAGCAAAATAAAACGTTAAAATATATTTTTTGAATGTTGAAGTAGTAAAAGTCTAGCTTCTAGCCTTGTGACATTCAACTATCTATAGGAATTAGTTGCTAATGTTTTTACATTGGCCTTAAATATAAGCTACTTTACATTGTGAATTATTTGTTTGGATAATCCTTGATATAGAGCTTTTTATTTGGGGAATTTTTTGTTTGTTTTACTAATCTACCAAATAGATATGTACACAAACACACTCATTTTTCAATGCATTTTTGTGAATTAATGATCCGTATTGATCCACTACATCCATCTTGGGTGGGAGAGGGAGAGGTGTATAGAACAACATATTGGTAGAAAAAGTATATTAAAAAATGCCCTTGCTAAAATATATACAAATGTTTCCTTTATGGTCATACGTGATGGCTCAAGGAGTGCAGTATTGAGAACTCCTTATATAACATGCATTTGAGAAAGTTCATTTTTCGCTTTCTAAAAGAATTTGGCTTTCTAAAACAAACCCTTAGTGTTGGGCTGGGTTAGGGAGACTTCATAGTTTTTAGTGCATGATGGAGACTTACCTTTCATTTCACATCATGTCTTTACTTTTCTTGCATTCTATTGTTTTAGAATGCTAAAGTGAATTTTCACCTTACATAATTTTAGTAAATTTTACACACACACACACACTCACAACATATATGTTTTTTTGCATTCTATTGTTTTAAGATGTTAAGTGAAGCCTCACCTTGCATAGTTCTAATAAATTCTACACACACACATATATTAATTAGTTCTTTTTATTTCACTTTACATTTCACAACTTCACATAACTTCACATGGCTTTACAGTTTTTGTATTTTATAGCTTGATTCCAATTAGTGTTAACATTCAAGAAAGTTTCTTTTGTTAAGCGGTTGTTGATCGAGTTTCCTCCTCCCAAAGAAAACACCCGGAAATACTAGCAAAAACTTTGAGATTTGCTAAATGTTTGGACGACTTTCTTACATATTTCATTCGTTTTTCGTTTACCATGGTTTGCAGCTAGCTAGTCTCGATTTTCAATCGGCTCAAGACTAAACTGATGCAATCCTTCCCAAACACTAATACCAGTTTAAACAATTTTATCACTTTCTTATTGTTTTTGAAAGCCATCGTGACCCTTTCACTTGTTTAATATGTAAGAGAGAGCAAAAAAAAAAAAAACAAACGAACAAAAAACAAAAAACAACTTCTGTGTAATAAATCAATGGCTCCCTTTAATAAAAGGATACCTCATATAACTTCCTTTGCATCTTCACTGGGATTGTCATTGTGAGGCTTTAAGTTTTTTATTTGATCAATCTGAAAGAAAAATTGGTGTTGACATGGTAGAGTACTCATGTCTATGCTCAACCTACACCCCTTTCCCACAAGATGGGTGGCCCCCCATTCAAATACCCTTTATGTTCTACCAATAGAACCACTGTATATATTGAGATGTGTGTATGGAAGCACGTGACCAACAGACCACCTTTTGGAATCACCTATTGATGACTCGCTTTCGAAACGTACAAATGTTGTGTCATACTATACACATGCTAAAAAGTACTTTGTCCTTTGGTAATAGGGCACCCAAATGGGTCCATAATATTTGTGCATCACCCATTCATAAATTCACCCTCGAGGATATTCAATATATAGAGTGGTCAACATTTGAGCCGTATATGTAGGCTTTGAGACACCAATGCCCGTCCATAAGAGTTCTAAGAATGTGATTAATGTTTTTTTTTAATTTGCAAAACTCACAATTGTGAGTGGATAGTATTAAGAACATCAGAAAAATACACCAACCTCGAGCTCAGACCGAGCCTTGAGGGTCCAAAGATTACAAGTTTTTTGCTTGACAGAGAGACCACAACTACTCCAAAGTTTTACTTATTACAAGTTGTCTTCATGACATGTATGGTTCTATACCAATCCTCTAAGGCTTGTTTGCCTCCGATCATGTGGATCATCACTTTGCTCTCTTGTATGATTTCACAAAAGCTTGCCACAACAAAATCCCCCTCAAACACGCGGCAGTTCCTTGATTGCCAAATATGGTGAAAGAAGTAGTATCTGATTATTTGAGTGAAAACAAGAAGAGTAGGACTACCCATCATGTTACTACCAAAGAGTAGATCAGTCTTGAAGAACTTAATTTGCCATGTCCTTTGAATCCACTTGCATATTTTCCCAGCCATGCCACTGATAGCCTCGCATCCCATGAAAAGGTGTGCTAGGTCTTCACTAGCTATTCTGCACCCCAAGCAGCGATCGGACCCGATTCCTCTTTCTTGTATCTCTACGCTCGTCCGCAGAGCACCCCACATCACTTTCCATAGAAATGCCTTCATATACTGAGGCCACCTTGGCTTCCAGATGTTCTCCGTGACTCCCTCCCACCGTTTTTCCATCCAGTGCCTCTTTCATAATTTGTTGAGGGGGCTACACCAGTTAGCCTCGTACATTAATGCATGGTAAATGCCTTTAGAATGGGGTTTCCAAAAGAGGCTACTCTCGGGCCATCTCCAAGAACCCCATTCAAAATTGGATTCACAGATTGGTATCACCACCTTATCAATCTCTTTTAGCACCCTGTATACTTGTAATAACTCAAATCCATTCAATTGAAATTGGATTGCTATAGAGTCAGCAGTTTTTCAACACTTACTGTTTCCATCCCAGAATTGCTCTAGTCGAATGAGCCCCTTACTATTCACATTCCTAGCCATTTCTATCCAATAGGGGCTTTGTGGCAGCCGCAATATTTTAGAGATCCAAGGGGGACCAATGCAGAATGGAGTTCTTAAAGTATCTGGTTTCTTCACCCCATTCCAAAACTTCAGTTGCTCTTTTGCACTTCCTCACCAGTTCCCCTGAGAGTCCACTAGATCTAAGATAAGACCACTTTGGGGAGAGAAGTTTGTCGTGCATCACAACCCCCTTCCCCTTTCCCTCTTTCGATCTCATTTTTACTACATCAAGCATTTCCTTGGTCATGATAGCCCAGGCTTTGTCCTGTTTAGCCAATGAGACCATAAATTTGGCACACATGGCCTCAGCATGGGATACAAGGTTAATAATGCCAAGCCCTCCTTGGTCGACCGGGCAAGCAACCACCTCCCATCTAGCCCACTGCAATGGCCGGGAGGTTTTTGTGCTGTTTTTCCACAAAGAAATCTTTTAAATGGTTTTAAGAATTGTTTCCAGTGACACTTGGCCATCTTAAGCACGGGGCTGAGGGAAAGCAATATAGTGGATCATAAAAGAGTTAATCACTCTAATCTGGCTTTGGAAGGGGAGGAGAACAAACTCCCATCTTCTCATTTTTTAGCTTATTTTTTCAAGGACCCATTGAAATCTTTGCCTGTGGGTTACTTCCACCCCTACGAGGGCTCCCGGGTGTTTGAAAACACTCCCTTTTGAGATAATCTCTCCTGTCCAGACTCAAGGGTCAAAAGAGTCGTTCTCCGACAGGGAGATAAGCCTTGACTTCTCTATATTGCACTTGGATCCCTAGGCCACAGCAATTGTTTGCACAATCTCCAGAGCTCTCCTGAGCACTTGAGGGCACGCCTTGAAAAATAGGAGCAAATCATCTGCGAACATTTTGGCCAGTAGCTGGTCATTGTCCGGTAATGTCAGGCCTTGAATATCTCCGCGTGCAGCACTAGCTTTGAGCATCGTAATGAGAGGATGCGACCCGATGGTGAACAGCAAGGGGGCCAGGGGACAACCTTTCTTAATAGAACTTTTAACCTCAAAAGAGCCCACAATTTTGTCATTGAACAAGAGCTCTGATTGGCTACCAATGCCTAGTGTGCGTATGAGGCGACAAAGGCGAGGCCCAAAGCCCAGCTCTCCCATGACTTCTTCTAAATAGGACCATACTATTCTGTCATAGGCTTTGTCAAGGTCCAGCTGCAGCAAGATGCACTTTTGCTTGGAGAAGGATGCATACTCAGTTCCTACCATTGCTGCTAAGATATTGTCATATATAGATCTCCCTTTAATGAACCCGTGTTGATGGGGAGAGATTATCCGAATCAGGAGGGAGGCAAGTCTGAGAGCTACTACCTTGGCAATAATTTTGTATGTTACTGACATCATCGTAATGGGACGCCAATGTTTAAGTTGAGAGAAATAGATATGTTTGGGGATGGGCTTGATAAGCCCTCTCTTCACACTTGCATCCAAGGACTCTTCAAAAACCGCTTGATTGGCCATCCATGTGATTGGACCCTTGAGATTATCCGAGAATTCTCTGAAGAATTCAGCCATCAGTCCATCCCAACCGGGGGAATTTTCATTGCCAAGAGCTTTAAGTGTTGCTGAGCATTCCTCTTCAGAGAAGTCCAATTCCATGCGGTTGACTTCCTCCTGGGGAACCTTCTTTTAAACAGTCCCAAGTAAAGACGCTCGGGCATCTTCCACTTCGTGAGATTGGGTCTCTGGCTGAGATAATTGAGCATAAGTTCAGCCATCTCATCTTGATTTTGAATGGTATTCCCTTTCTCATCATCGAGCACTTGCACGCGGCCTCGACTATTCCTCACCTTCAAAGCCCTAAAAAAATGTGCTTGGTTAGCAGGCTCTGGGTGAAGGAACGTTTCCCTAGAGAGCAATCTCACTTTCTTGATTTCCTCCAGATGTTCGTTGACCAGGTGAGATTTAGCTTGAAGCCATCGCTTGTGGTCCTCCTTTGTAGCCAGTCCGACAGCCTTTCTAGACGCTAATTGCGCTATGTCATCTATGAGATGTTTGATATGTGCCTCATTGGCTTTTTTAACCCGAGGACCCAAAGTTTTGATTTCTTTTTGTACACTTTGAACAAATAGATTCCAAGCACTAGGTTTATTCGTCCCCACATCTTTCTTGAGCTTTCCCAACGCTTTTTTGGTTATGCTTCTAAAGAGAGGGTCTTTGAACAGGTGTGTCCCTGCAACAAGGAGCTTTTTCTTCCCTCCCGGGAATTGCCCCCCCGCCCCCCTTTATCTTTCTTGAGTTGTAAGTGTAATGGCATGTGATCAAAAAGTCTTTTTGTTGAGATTACCTTCATCTCTAACATCGATGAGATCCAAACAACTTGATGAGAGCAGTAGAATCTATCTAGCCGGGAGGCAGTGCGGGCATATTGAAGGCTCGTGTATGTGAATCCAGGCATGATGTTCCAAGGGCCCAGTTCCCACAAGTCAATCATGGCCCACTTCTCACATAAGCTCAACCATTTAGACTTTTCTGAGCCAGCCAGTATACTGGCGGAGCCTGTTCTGTCTTTCTTTTTCTTGACCACATTGAAATCTCCAACCATCAGCCACTCCCCTTCGATTGGAGTATCCCTGAGCTGCATCCACAGTTTAGCCCTATTCTTTTCATTGCAAGGGCTGTATACATTTACAATGGTGATAGGATGATCGTCCCATTTGATCTGAACACCAAGGACTCTTTCGGAGGGGTGGTTTAACACTATCTTTGGATCCAAATCTCTGTCCGCAATAAATAAGACACCACTGAAACCGTCACTTCCGTCCCCATAGAAGATAAGTTTTTTTCCTACAGCTTGTTTTCTCTTGCTACGGCGTCCAAACGGTGCTCTTGGATGGCCCAGCAATTAATTGCCTTCTCTTTCTTCACTTCTTCCCAGAACAGATTGCCCTTCTTCTGGGTTTTTAATCCCTTCACATTCCAAGATTGAATAGAGAGAGTATCCATCATTGGGAAAGGGGTCAAATTCTTCTGCCTCCAGGAACTCTTCCACAGAGTTCCCATTCAGGTTGTCCTCTTCCATTGGCTCCTTTCTGTTGGAACCTGCAAGATATCGAGGCTGGAAGTGAAAAGGTCCTCTTGATTCATCTTCCCTAAAACTTCGAATAAGTTTTCATACAAGATAGAAGGCTTTGGAAAATCCGGCGGACGACCTTTGATTTGTCTTCATACATCATTGATGAGTAATCATGAGAATATGGATACCGTTGAAAAACACATAACCTAGCAAAAGAACTAATTTAAAGCATTGTTCACAAAACATTTACACTTTTTGCTTTCTAAAAGAAACCTTAGTGTTGTGTTGGGTTAGAAAGACTTTCATTGTTTTCAGTGCATGATGATGGAGACTTACTTTAAATGTTTATTTCACTTTCATTTCATATCTTGACATGTCTTTACTTTTTTTGCATTCTATTGTTTTAGAATGTTAAAGTGAAACTTCACTTGCATAATTCTAGTAAATTCTATGGATATACACACACACATATATATTAATGAGTTGTTGTCTTTCACATTGTGGAGTTGCTAAAAAGTTATTGTTGTTGTTTGTCTTGTTAAAAATATGGGTTGCTAGCTTGCGTCTTCCTTTTCCTTGAAGGAAGACACTAAAGTGTGGCAAACACCAAAGGTAATGGTTTGTTGCATTGCCTTTTTGACAAACATAATTGTTTGCATGTTTTGCTTTCTAAAAGAAGCCTTAGAGGAGTGTTGAGTTATGCATACTTTCAATGTGTTTTCGGGATGATTGAAACTTACATAGATATTATTTTGGTTTTAAAATATTAAATGGATCTTAATTTTATTTCACCTTTGATTTCACGTCCTTACATGTTTTTACTTTTCAAGCATTCAAATGTTTTAGGATGCTAAGTGAAGCTTCACTTTGTATAATCTAGCAAATTCTATTCATATGCACGTGCGCGCACACATACATATATATTTTTTAAGGAGTTCTTTTTATTTCACTTTTCATTTCACAGCTTCACATGTGTTACCATGTACATGTCGTAGTGATGTGTGTGAACACACTAGGACTGTTGGGGTATTTTTTTCCTCTTTAGGAGGCTTTTTCCCCGTGCATTGATATACGCCCATCACTCTAGGGCTATCTATTTTTCCACTGCACACTAAGTAACACACTCTCTATTGTGTGCCTTGAGCTTTTTCGTCTTCTCCAAGCTATGTGCATTTCCTTGCAACCCTAATTCCAACAATTGATATCAGAGCAGGTTGCGTCCTCCTGGGCCTAGTCGTCAGTCACTCCAGCACTTACATGCTCACTTTCTCCGATTTTAGTGAGGTTTGGCGAGCGTTCGTAGGTCGACAAATATTTTGAGAGGTCTCGTAAAGCTCAGTGTGCTCAGATTTTGTATTTCGGCTTGTTTCGTTCTCCATTTCCACTACAAGCAGTACTGCACATGCTATTTTGTCATTTTGTGCAAAATTTTTGTCATTGCGGTTTTCTGCATAACAGGTGCGTTACAATCTTCTACAGTTTGTGCTATATAGCACGTGTTGTTCTCACTCTATTTCTCCTATTTACGAGTAGTTTTCACATCAGGTACAACATTTACCATGGCTGACAACAACACAGATTTGTTCAAGATGTTTACTGTTGAGGACAGGTTGATGGGGACAATTACCCTATGTGGGATTATATGATGCAACACGTTCTTGTGTCAAAGGACATCTAGAATATTTTGCAGGGCATTGATGTACGTCCTGATTCTGAGGATGTAGGTGACATTGAGGATGTTGCAGGTCTTGCTGCAAGGATTGCTACTATTAGAGTTGTTTTGCCTACACTAGAACAAGCTCATCGGAATGTAAAGGATGCACAAGCTCATGCATTGATTGCGTTGTATGTGAAGCGCAGCATTGTTCCTCACATTTGTTCTGGAAAATCTACAAAACAGGGTTGGGATATTCTAGCAGGTCTTTATGCAAGCCGCAGTGAGGCTAAAATGGCTTTGCTGCATAAAGAGATGGAGTCAAAGATTATGCACGAGGAAGATGATATGGACACTTTTCTTGCTAGTGTCAAGGATATTAATGAGCAACATATTTTTGCAGGTGAAGTCATTTCAGACAGTTCCCTTGTGCAAACTGTTCTTGATGTCTTACCAGATTCTCCCCAGACTTTTGCTAGTACTTGGAGACATATGACCCAAGGAAAGCCTGAAGTTGTCAAGTTTGATGCATTATACACATTGTTGTTGCAAGAGTCACTTTCCAGAAAAAAACAAGACTAGGCAGCATGCAGTGAACAGGCTTTTATTGCTTCTCAAAGAAAGGGTGGTAATAGCAATGCAGCCACTTCTTATGGTTCTGCTGCGAGTGGCAAAAATTTCTGTTTCTAATGCTTGTGTTTGCAGCAATTCGTCTGGAAATTCTGGTGATAAGGACAAAAAGAAGATGTGTTGCCATTATTGTAAAGCTAATGATCACTTTATCAAGCAGTGTCCTAAGTTGAAGGCAAAAGAGGCTAAGAAGAAAGAGGGTGGTTTCACTGCAAATGCTGGTTCCACTACAAACGCAGCATTGGAATTCAGTCACTTGTGCCAACAATGCCTTTTATCTGGTTCAAGGAGTTGAAAATATTGTGCTTACTGTTGCTAACATTTGGTAGTTCTTTCACACTTGGTGATGCACTTTATGTACCTAGGATCAAAAAGAATCTTTTGTTTGTATCTGCACTTACTAGACTCGGACTTGTAGAGTGAAATTTGTGGATGACAAATGTACAGTTCATGATCTCAGTTTTGGTGATGGAATTGTTGCATCTGGGCTTTTGTTCCGTGTGATGTATAAGCTCACTTTGTATGAAAAGTGTAGACAAAATTTTGCAAATGCAGTTGTAGATTCAAGGGCTATTTCAGATGCAAAACTTTGGCATGCATGTTTTGGTCATCTGAATTTTTCTAGTTTGCTGCATTTTTAGAAATCTGATATGGTTGCTTCTTTGTTGCCTCTTGAAGCACCTGTCAAACATGTTTGTGAAGGTTGTATTTTGTGTAAGATGCAACGTTCGAAGTTTCCGAAGGATGGTTCAATTCGGCCACATGCAGCTTGCAGCTTGTGCATAGTGATGTTTGTGGGCCCATGCAAACTCCGTCCTTGGGCAATTACTTTTACTTCGTGACTTTCATTGATGATTACTCCATGCATCAGGGATTTAATATTTACGTGATCACTCAAAAATTTTACGTGATCACAAAGTGTTAATTAACATTAACAACTATATAAATTGGAGTTTTTCAAAATTGGTTCTTCCCCCTTTATCCAATAGTATAAATGCATGACTTTGTCAATGTTAAGAAAAGATTCACCTTACAAACTAGATGTTCACTCTAATGTAATTTTGAGTGATTACGTGAATTTTAAATCCCTGCCAGGCATGCATGGGTATTTCCACTTAAAGCGAAGTCCAAAGTTTTTATGTGCTTCGAACAATTTCTGGCTATGGCTGAAAATGTATCGAAATGTACTATGGGCACCCTCCGTTCCGCTCAAACAAGTGAAAGGATCACGTCGACGGATTTCTAAGACAATGAAAATTGGATGGCTACTATGCAATCACAATATGATGCAATAATATAAAATGACACATGGACTTTATGTGATTTGCCTCCTGGCAAAAAGGCCATTGGTACAAAGTGGGTTTACAAGTTGAAATCCAAGCTGGATGGTGAGATCAATCGCCATAAGGCTCGACTTGTTGCAAAGGGTATGCCATTATGAAGAGACTTTTGCTCCCATTTGTCGTAGGACTACTATGCGTTTTCTATGTGCATTGGCAGCTCATTTTGGTTGGGATGTACATCAATCAAACATTTTTACTGCTTTCTTGAATGGTGACATATTTGAGAAAGTTTGCAGCCTCGCGGTTTTGTCAAGAAAGGAAAAGAGGACAAAGTGTGCAAATTTAACAAGGATTTGTATGGGTTGAAGCAATCTCCTCGTGCTTGGTATGACAAAGCTGACACTCATTTGGTAAAACAAGGCTTTCGTAACAATCCAATAGAAAGCACATTGTATGTAAAGCGTGAGGGTGATGTACTTCTCATTATGGTTCTTTATGAAGATGATTTGATGATCACTCGACAAAATGAAAGACATATTGCAAAACTTAAGGCTGATTTGAATGCTACTTTCAAGATGAAATATTTGGGGCTGTTGTTTTGACACGCAAGTGTCCACAAGTGGTTTTTGTTTCATGCTTGGCAGTTCATGTCATGGTTGAGCAAGAAGCAACCTAATATGGCCACTTCGAGTTGTGAGGTTGAGTGCAGGACAGTCTTCACAGCTACGGTTGAGTGTGTCTGGATCAGACGCCTTATGGATTATTTTGGTGTTGGACAGGACACTGCCAACACTATCTACACTGACAGTCAGAGCGCATTGGCAGTTGCAAGGAACCCAGTTTTTCATGCTCGCACAAAGCACATTGAGGTGCATTACCACTATGTCAGGGAGAGGCTCTCAGCAAGAGAGATCAGCTTGGCTTATGTGCCAACACATGACAACCTTGCAAATCTTTTCACAAAGGCATTGTCTCGTGAGAAGCTAGAAGCTTTCCGCAAAGCTTTGGGCTTACTCCCCTTTGTGGACTGATCATGTCCTCAGGGCATGACACTTCCCTTTACTCATGTGCCAGCTCTCGTTCACCACATCACTCCAGGCGGGATTTGTTACCATATACATGTGGTAGTGATGTGTGTGAACACAGTCGGACCGCCGGGGCATTTTTTCCTCTTTAGGAGGTTTTTTCCCCTGTGCATTGTATATACGTGTATCACTCTAGGGCTATCTATCTTTCCATTGCACACTAAGTAACACACTCTCTATTGTGTGCCTTGAGCTTCCTTTGTCTTCTCCAAGCTGTGTGCGTTTCTCTGCAACCCTAATTCCAACAACATGGATTGACTTTTTCTTGCATTCTATAGATTAGTGCTAGTCAGTGTTCGAAACGATCTCTTTTATTAAGCGATTGTCGCTTAAGTTTTTCCTCAAAAAGAAATAAATCAAAAATATAAGAAAAAAATTTGAGTACTTTGCCATATTTTTGAACTATTTTCTCACATATCTTGTCGAATTTTCTTCCCTTTATCATGGTTTGCAACTAGTTAGTTTTGATTTCGAACCCGCTCAAGGCTAAGTTGAGGCAATCCTTTTTTGAACGTTAAATTTCCACTTAAACTCAACCTAATGATTTTATCACTTTTTTATTGTCTTAGAAATCCGTCGACGTGATCCTTTCACTTGTTTGAGTGGTAAGGACTTGATAACCTTTGATTCATGGTGTGGCATGCACCACCTTGTGCTGGTGATAATTTGCAAGTGTCCACAATACACTGCTCCTTCGTGTTGAGCTCAACAAGATGGTGAAACCAAAGTTATGTAAGCCTAATTTAAGACTTAAAATGCAAGCTTGAGCCTTCATTCATTGGTGAGACTAAAGTCGTGAATGTGGAAGGTGAAGGCCTCTTGATCAAGAAATGGCTCAAGCCGTAGGGTAAGTGGACCACTTTAATGACCTTTATGCTTTGCACGGGTGCTTTTTTTGCACTGTTCACCATTTCAACTAAAAATGGGTGCAAACGATAGCGTTGGAAAGCAGTTACCTCCATCTTTGGTGATTTCGTATGCGACAATCCACTAGCAAAGATCGAGAACAAACTCGAGATTCTCATGTTCAAAAAAGGAATACCAATTGCACAATAGCGAAGAGCTATTTTTAAGCCGAAGCTACCAGCAAGGACGGTGTAGTTTCTACCTCTACACAAATATCGCTAGTTGTTGTCCATAAGTGGTGTTGTTTCATTGTACTTTAAAGGCGTCTTAAAAATGTCCTCAAAGTGAATGAGAGTTTTGAAATATCTAAAGGCAAGCCAAAAGCCATGACGTTGCGTATACGACGCAAAAAAGTAACCCATGTGATTGAAAATGCTTGGTGGTTCCCCTGCAGCCCCTAGCCTCCTTAAAAGGATACAATTCCAATCAACCAGGAGCAAAGAGAGCAAGCACGTTCAGTGTGTCTGTGAGAGAGAGAGAGAGAGAGAGAGAGAGAGAGAGACGACATGCAGGCTTCCAGGGATGGCGAGCTGGCCAGTGCCCAGTTTCAGCAGTACATGGGCTCTTATATGCGCACGTCCTTAACGCCATTTACGCCATTGCCACGTAATTGTGGTGCTGATAATCTGGAAGTGCCAGCAATACACTGCTCCTTCCCCACTGAGCTCAGCCCTCTCTACGAGCTGGTGAGGGAGCAGTGCGATGGTTGGATTGTGAAGGTGGCAAAGCCCCCTTCCGCAGCTGCCTGCCAGCTGCTTCTCAACTGCGTCCTCCCGCGCTTGATTTGCCGCACCATGTCTGGAGCCTGCTCTCTCACACGTCTCGTTCACGCCACCAAAATGATCGCCTGGCTCATCATCACCGACGACGAGGACGATCACCACGCCTCCCTCGGCGCCGATGATGTCGCCACAACCAACCACGCCTCCCAGGTCCTCGCCATCCTCAGCGGCCTGCAGCGCGTCCAACCTCCTTCACCAGCCGACGCAGCCGCCCGCGATGACAAGCCGCCTTCGCCCTCCGGCACGAGCAAGGAAGAATTAAAGCGCAGAGAAAACGCACTGCTGGCCCTCGCCTCCCTTTGGGGCGACATGCAGAAAGAGATGAGCCCCCTCCTCTCCGCTCGATTCGTCTCCTGCATGGAGGACTACTTCCGAGCTGTGAAGGTGCAAGCTATCTACCGCAAGGCCCATCGCCCTCCCGACATTAAAGCCCACCGGGAAATTCGACGGCATGCATCTTTCGTTCTGCCCTGCTTCGTCCTCCTCGAGTACGCACTGGGTATTGAGGTGGATGATGCCACCTACGCCAATTCGAGCATCCGGGAGTTCAGGACAACGGCCATGGACTACATCTGTCTCTGCAATGACCTCATATCCTGCAAGGTGGAGATAAGAGTGGGCGACTACTTCAACATGCCATCCATCGTTTACGCTAGCCAGCGCAACAACAGCCATCGACAATTTGCAGCCCAGGGGAGCTTGGGCGTTGGCTCCGCTAATTGGACTCTCCAAGCGGCTGTAAATTGTGTTGTCGACATGGCGCATGATCTGGATGCTCAGTGCGTGTCCATGCTTCATGAATCCAATATATTGCTGGCAGCACAAGCGGATGCAGCAGGCTCTCCAGTGCAAGTTGCAGGTGGTAAGCGCATATGTGTCGGGCCTGTGCTCTTGCATGTCTGGCTGCCTTACTTGGTTTCTGGAGACAGCCCGCTATGCTACCACATAAAAATATAGGTGAAGTAGCAAGAGTGGGCACTAGAAATTTAGTAGAAAAGATTAAATATTCCTTCAAAGTTGTATATATTTTACTAAATTAAGATAAGAGAGTCAATATTTCACAAAAAAAATATCCACGTCCAACTATTAGCTAAAGGCCCGAATAGTGTTTGGTTCAAATTCCCAAAATATCCTTGTATCAACTTCGGATTAGGTTTTCTCTTCTAAATAATAGAGATACATGATTCAATTTCTTAAATAGCCGAGTAAATAACATGTTATGACCAACTAGCTCACAAAAAATTTCCTACAATACGATCAAAATTTCCTACAGCTATTGTCTTTCAATGATGGAGAACCAATCTTTCCATGGTGAGCTACCACGGAAAATGTCTTGAGAGAGGTTTGTGAGATACTAGACAATGGAAATTTTAGAATCTTTAAGAAAAAAAATTCGATATGAGGGGTGCTAATTTGAGATTTTGGGGGGGAATTTGGAGAATTTCCACAATCTTGAGAGCCATTTTCATGATTTTCCCTTCTTTGAATAATCTCTCGTATTTCCTTGCATATCTTCTCATGGAAATTTATATAGGATAGTTGATTTGAAGTAGTACATGGTGAGGGTCCGGGATGCCTTTTTCTTTATAGTTTAGTATGGCAAATTGCTATCAGTAGTATGTCCCATACCTTAGCTCCTCTTGCAAATGAAGAACAAGGTAGTAAAGGTGAAATTGTCAATAATTGATGATGCATACTCGTTTCATTATGTTGTCCATTTTCAATTTCATGTAGCACACAAGGAGATATTGAATTTTCCACACGTCTGCATGTTCTTTGCATGACACTTATGCATTTCAAATAGTTCAAACCTTGCCTAAACCTGGAAATGCCTATCCGGCCCACATCACCTAGGAAATACCACATCAAATGATACATACAAAAATCAAACACCGGCTAGAATCACTCTCCCACATGCATTCAAGCTCCATAGACTGTATTTTATGCTAGCACATGGGGCTGTGAGTTATAGGTTGCTACCATTTAGGACTCTCCTATTATCATCATTGAAAAGCCACACCCACACACTCACGGATACCACCCATTACCCGCTTACTACTTCTCCTAGAGCATGCCCATGCCTTCAAATCTACACCCTTGCATTGCAAAAAAAACTCACTGACTCATCCTTACACACACACACACACACACACACACACACACACACACACAACTCCATTCTCTCTATCTTGACCCTCCTTCACCAACTTCTTAGCCCCTTTTTCTTCCACCATCCATCTCCCCCACACTCGCTAATTACCCCAAACATCCGTCTAACCTATTGGAACATGGAAACGGCTTTGTTTTTTACTTTAGAACCTTCCAATACTATCAATCAAACATCTTAAATAAAAAATTTGGCAAAATAGATATTGAAAGCTACTTTTTTTAATTTTTAGAAGATCCAAAAATTCATAATCTTACATCCTTCCACACTTGAAAAACTCGAGGTGTCCTCATCTCGACATGAAATTTGGATAATTTAGTCTCATTACATCATCACGTTCCCAAGTGGCATCTTTCTGAGGATATGTTGACCATTTAACAAGGTGTTAAATAATGGTCCGATTACATAAAGGCTTACTTCTACCCTAAAGTATCACTTTGGAGTATACTTCAAAAGTTCCATCGGTAGAGGTAGATAAAAGAGAATCATCAAAAATATGTTGCAGATCAGGTACATACTTCTTGAGTAAGCTGACGAGAAAAATATCAGGTACCTTTATGTGCGGTGGTAACAAGAGTCTGTAAGCTTGATCATTAATCCGCTTTGTGATTACAAAAGGTCCACAATATTTGACACTTAGCTTCTTACACTTACCCATTGATAAAGAACTACGTTTGGGTTTCACTCTCAAAAAAACCATATCACCCTCTTTAAAAAGTCTGACAGATCGTTTTAGATCAGCATAACTCTTCTATCTATCTTGAGCAGTCTTTATATCCTGCCGTATAAGATCAATTTGTAGTTGTATTCAGAGGCATGGGTGAGGAGGTCCTCATTGAGAGAGAAGTTGGAACACGTGAGGGAGTGGGTGAAAGTGATGTCACAGCTCAGGCCCAGGTGGTCTGTCCAAGTGATGCAGCTGATGACATTGTTGATGCAGAGGAGACAAAGGGTACATATGTCGCTGTTGAAGATATGGGAGGCTTGGGTGAGGAGGACATCACTAAGAGAGTACCTGGAATAGGCTGAGCAGTGGGTAACGGTGATGTTGCAGCTTCTGCCGACACAGTTGAGGCATACGACAGAGCAGCTCAATCGGGAGAGGCAATGGGAGAAGTTCTTGTGGCTGCTACGGACATGAAAGAGGCAAATACACATAATACAACTGAGGCATGTATAGAGCAAAACAATGAGGCAGGGAAAGGCGCAGAGGTGCCCACTCATAGAGCAGCTGAATCGGGAGAGGCAATGGGAGAACATTTCATGGCTGTTGTGGACACGAAAGAGGCAGTTGCACATGATACAACTGAGTTTTGTACAGATCCCACTGTTGGGAATACCAAAGGTAAAAGTCCAGAGGTCCCT
This sequence comes from Adiantum capillus-veneris, assembly GCF_014529385.1. NCBI lineage: Eukaryota > Viridiplantae > Streptophyta > Polypodiopsida > Polypodiales > Pteridaceae > Adiantum > Adiantum capillus-veneris. The sequence goes on from NC_140943.1 coordinate 79,959,357, forward strand.
ATGGGTCGAGCGGCTGCTACAGATACAGATGAGGCAGGTACAAAGAATGCTGATAAAGAGGCCAAAAATGGACATGAATATGAGAGGCAAGAGAGGCCGTGTCTTATGGTAATGCCAGTACAGATTTTTGCACTGCCTCCTGCCTCTTTTGAGGACAAGAAGAGAAGGGAAAATTTATGCATCATACTGGATGTGAATGGGCTTCTCATAAGGAGGTATAAGGTCTCCTTCTACAAAGGAATAACGAGAAGCAGTATTCCTGATTGGGCAAGATCAAGGTATCAGGTAGTCACTGCGCCAAATGCTACAGGAAAGATGCAATTTGAATATGTGGTCAGGCCCAATGCATCAATCTTTTTGCATGCACTGCTGCAAAGAGCACAAGTTGCACTATGGAGCTGCATGACCCAAGATAATCTAGCACTTGCTTTGAGTGCATGCTTTCCTAGGCTGAACAAACAACATTTCCTCGATATTATCGGTCAAGAGGGGTGTAGAGAGGCGAGCTTCAATCTAAATGAAGTTCCTGGGATCCGTCCATGTAGAGATAACGCAAAGCCCATATTTTTCAAGTGTTTGAAAGACTTTTGGAAGCACCATCCTAAGTTCAACTCTGATAATACACTGGTGGTTGATGACACACTCTACAAGTGTCTGCTCAACCCTCCCGGTACTTGTGTCTGTCCTACTTCATTTGAACCAGCAAATATTTGTCAGTCCCCAATTTACCTGGTTAGCACATTGTTCCCTTGGTTAGTCAAGTGGACAGTCTCACTCAGCCCTAATGCTTATGCAAAGATGAACCAGTTTGAAAATCCTTCGGACAGTGTGTCTGCTCGTGTCATCAGCCACTATAGAAGTCAACGAGAAGTATGTAAGGAAGGTTGATTGTGGTTATGGAATCATGTATACAGCATTTTGTGCACTAAATGTACTTGCGATTACTACACAAAAAATTGACCTGTGCAAAGTTCTCTAAACTTAATGATTGAATTATGTAATTTTATTTTGGTGATATGATGTAATTTTATTTTTCTGATATGATGTTGTCATACTCTGATAGAGTCCTACTACATGGCACACATATTAGCATAGACAAGACCATCGGGCTATTATTACACATAGTTATGCTATATAGCACTCATACTGCAAGAAATACTATGACATAATAGCATAGATAGGGAGATTGGCCTCTTATTACACACACTTACGCTATATGGCACACATAGTGCTCTCAATATGTAATATAGCTCTTTCACATACCACACATCATATCATAGACAGGAACATTGTGCTATGTGATACACACACTTTTACTGTATAGCACAAATGTTGCTATCTTACTACAATAGAGTCCTTTTATAGCATAGACAGGGACATTGGGCTATTATTACACACACTTGTACAATATAGCACACATAATAGCGTAGGTAGAGACAATGGACTATCTTGAAACATTACTTGGCTACATATCACATATAGTAGCATGTACACAACTCCATAACACCCAATGGGTAGCTATTCATAAGAGTGAGATGTTTCACTTGAGAGTTATTCATTGTAAGAATGAGACATGTTTACCTGAGAGTGTATGGGATGCTCTTGATAATGTTTTTTGCCCAATCGTTTCCGACAAATATCTTTCTTATTTGGAGACACCCTACTGTGCTCTATCCAAAATGTAATAATTGTCTGCTTCAATTCCTCCGATAAGGACCCAGCATTTCCAGACTTCCCTTTGCATAAGTCGAACCTCAGTGTACTTGACATAGGATCACTGTTAAGTCAAGTGAGATGATTGTAAGAATGAGACATGTTTACCTGAAATTCATCAAGAAAGTGAATGAGATGCTCTTGATAATGTTTTCTTCCCAATCGTTTCCGAAAAATATCTTGGCTAAATTTTTTCAAGGTGCAACATGTTCACAATAGTAACCTCATTATCTGAAATGTGTGTGATTCTATGCTATGTGCTCTGTGTGGTTGTGTGCTATGTGATACATAGCACAATGGACATGTGTAAGGAGGTACTGAATGGTGAAGGCTATATAGAACATAATATAAGCCTGTTAAATAGGTATCATGCTACTTCATAGGGCATGGCATTGTAAATGGTTTCATGTAGTTCCGGAGATAAATAATATGTCTTTGAGGTAGCATCTACCAAAGGCATGTCAAACTTGATTGCCCGAACAAGGTGAGAGTACAGGTTAGTAACTCCCCTATCATCAAGTAGAGTGTAGTGATTTGGGTCCCCCTCTTGCTGTTGATAATAACACCCTGTGACAACATAAGTGTTTTTTTCACATTTGTTTTTCCACTTATCTCTTAAGATGCAATCTGTCATCCACTTTCTCTTTGTACATGTCAAAAAAAAGAACTCTACACCTTCTACATTGCCAGCGTCTGCATTGACTGCAAAGTTATCACCTTCAATGAGATACTCACTCAGCATATCCTGGGATCCCTCAAACATTGCAGCTTCATCTTCTGGTACCTCAGTCTCTTCTACTACCTCAGAGAGTGGTTTCAATGCCTTATGTGTCCACTTGCCTGCATATGATTTGCTAGAACAAGTCCTCCAATGGCCCTTCATGCAAGCATCACAAAAACAAGAAAGCCGCCTGGTCCTTAATTGATTAGGATCATCACGACAAAAGCCTGAAATGCAATGGAGTGATCGAGATCCTGGTTCTCTCTCACAACCCCATAGATTAGACCTGTCCACTTCTGTCTCTTTTACTAGCCAAAATTTCCTGTTTATAGTAGGACCTGCTTTAGTGGATTGTGCATAAGAGCTACATGCAGCATTGGACATTGTTCTCGTAAAAAATGCAACCACGTCTGCAGCTTGCCTAAGAACAACTCCATTACTCTTGAGTTGTTCATGTGTAAGGGCTCTCTTCATCACAGCGCCAGCGCCATCATGCTCCCCCTTGCCATGGCTGGAGCCAAAAAAATTCCATGTCATCTCTGTACCTGTTAGTTGGTAATATCTAGCAACAAAGTAAAATGGCCTTGCAGACTTGAATTGCGAGGCTGCACCATCTGACCACACCCAGTGCTTCTTGAAATTCAGCCTCTGGTCTTTAAGCCAGTGATCACAATGAAGAAAACAATGCTGGACAAATAGCGTATCATGTTGCCTATCATCGGAGATGTAGAAATGCATATGCTTGATAATACTGTCATCTTCGTTGTCACGCATGTACGTTATGTGAACAAGGATGGTGCATTGATCTGTATGCCAATGCATGGATTGTACTTCATTTTTCTCTTTGAACGAGTAATTTTCAGCAAATTCTACTACAGATATAATGGTATCTGAAGGAAACACCTTCAAACATTCTCTGTATTGATGTGCCTGCCATCTGTAAGTGAAATTGTGCTCTATGAATATTCTGATGTCGTCTTTTATCCTCCCTGTCAGCTCACTTAAAGCCACCTCTTTAAGTGACATCTTTCTCTTACTTAGACCATGCTTAGTTTGAACTTTAATGTCCTCGAAGACTTGCAGTGGAACTGTCTTTGTCATCTATGCAAGTTCTCGTGGACAAAGGCTGAGCTTTTCCACACCACAGTTTTTGCATTGGCCAATCAAGCAGGTGTGTTTATGGAACATATCCCCCTCAGCCTTTGTACATACGCATGATTCTCACAACTTCGTGATCCCTGAAAACGAGTGCTCAACGGCAAGACATACTGCATTCACCCCATCTGATTTGCAAACATTGCATTTACATGTACATGACCTCCCATGAAAACCAAAAGCAGATGAGCGCATAACATTAAATGCATCTTTGAGATACATCAGTTTGGTATGATAAACACAACAGCAAGTATTTCGATCTTTCAACTTTCGCATGAACCAAGGCTTCAGCTTCTCAAAGGACCTTTGCCCAATTGTCACATGTGGGTGGCTATCTTTAAACTTCAAGAAATACTCTGTCTGCTTGAAAAAAAAATGCATTAGAATTACATTTTGCTATATATCACACATAATAGCATAGCTACAGATGCATTGGTATAAATACACATAGCTATGCTACATAGCATAGATAGATAACTCAGCTTTCATTACATGCTCAATTTTGTTATATAACACATAATAGCATAGATAGGGATTTTTAGCTGTTATTACACACACATCACACACGTCTGGTATATAGCACACATAGTGCTCTCATATTATAACATAGTTCTTCTACATAACACACAAAAGAGCATAGACAGAGATATTGTGCTATTATTACACATATCACACTCTGCATAACACACATAATAGCATAGGCATGGATACCGTGCTACTATTACACTAACATCTGCTATGTAGCACACATAGTGCTCTCATAATATTATTAAATCTAATAGCACACATAATACCATAGATAGGTATATTGTGCTATTGCTATATAGCAGACATGATGTTGTCATACTCTGATAGAGTCCTGCTACATGGCACACATAATAGCATAGACAGGACCATCGGGTTATTATTACACATAGCTATGCTATATAGCACTCATACTGTAAGAAATACTATGATATAATAGCATAGATAGGGACATTGGCCTCTTATTACACACACTAACGCTATATGGCACACATACTGCTCTCAATATGTAATATAGCTCTTTCACATACCACACATCATATCATAGACAAGAACATTGTGCTATTCTTACACACACTTTTACTGTATAGCACACATGTTGCTATCTTACTACAATAGAGTCCTTTTACATGGCACACTTATAGCATAGACAGGGACATTGGGCTACACTTGTGCAATATAGCACACATAATAGCGTAGGTAGAGACAATGGACTATCTTGACACATTACTTGGCTACATATCACATATAGTAGGATGTACACAACTCCATAACACGCAATGGGTAGCTATTCATAAGAGTGAGATGTTTCACTTGAGAGTTATTCATTGTAAGAATGAGACATGTTTACCTGAGAGTGTATGGGATGCTCTTGATAATGTTTTCTGCCCAATCGTTTCCGACAAATATCTTTCTTATTTGGAGACACCCTACTGTGCTCTATCCAAAATGTAATAATTGTCTGCTTCAATTCCTCCGATAAAGACCCAGCATTTCCAGACTTCCCTTTGCATAAGTCGAACCTCAGTGTACTTGACATAGGATTACTGTCAAGTCTACCCAAAGCTGAATATAAATTCCTTGGATGAACATTTAATAGCTTTGCCACTTTATGTAGAGTAACACCTCTACCTTGCATCCCATTATCATGCAGTAATCCATTCACTAGCATGCTGAATGTGCTTCGTTTTAAAAACATCTCGTCAGCTGATTTTGGAATCTTTAATTCCTGTAAGGAGACCTTGAGTGCAGAAATAAGGCCATTTGCACGAAGATACAAATCTTCACAGAATGGCAAGATTCTATCATCATTGAAAACACCTTGAAGAACTGCATTCTTATCTTCTTTCCCGTAACTATGCAACTATCTCACAATGTGCTCAACAATATTCTGAATAGTATGTTGCTTCTTGTCTTCCTTTGTGTGTACATTGACGTCCTCCCTATGACAATCTTCCGCTCCAATGTTGACGCTTGGATGTACTTGCTTTCTTGCACGACATCGCTTTCTGTACTCACGCTTAGCCTGTGCTTCATACTTCCTCACTGCAATAATTTCATCCTCATTTAGACAAGCCTGCCTCTTAGAGTGCACCTGCGTATGAATGGTGTCTATTCCATGTGCCTCATCATAAAATCCGTCGTCCACCATCCTGGAACAGTCTGCAGTAGTTTGAAATGAATGAAGACGTACAAAACTTCTTGATTGTAATAGTGAACTGAAATCCAGTTGTGCTGCATTGTTGAGTTGAAGAAGCTCCATTGTTGCTTGTGAGGAGGTATGAGTTGGAACCAAAGCAAGAGGAAGGGAGTCTCCATCATCCATATTATGAACAGGAGAGTAGGAGAGAGAGAGAGAGAGAGAGAGAGAGAGAGATGGAGATGGGCATTGGAGGCCATCTGAGAGAGAGAGAGAGAAAGGGAGAGAGAGGGAGAGGTCCACGCGTGCTAACCCCTCCATGTCTTTCAATCCAAGTAGTCGAGTCGTGAAGTCAATTATCTTACCTATATTCTTTTAAAACTTATTGACTTAAAAGCCCAGCTATGGTGCCATCCATAGCATCATACTTGGTGTCCATGGACACCAAGTATTTAGACACCATTCTATGCTTTCACCCAATTGTGAAACTTCTACCTTCTTAACCCAAACCTTCTTGGGTGCTTTTTGTGATTGTAGTGGTGGTTGTTGCCTGATGGGTTTTCCAAATAGATCCCTTTGACTATTCTTGGTGCTCGACTCTGCAGTAGTAATCTCCTTTATTTTTCTCTTGGAATTCATTGTTGATCTATTGTAAGAAAGGGTTTTTTGCCTTAGCTTTTAAGTCTGTTACCAATGATTTGGTGTTTTGGTCCGCTATAAATGGAACCACTTGATTTTCTTGTGCATGTTGAAAGATGACTGTATCAGAGCTCGAATCAATCTTTACATTGTACTTCTTTGTCATGGCTAACTGAGAAATAATGGATGATGTGCTGGTTGATCTTCTACCACATAAAACATATGAAGATAGAGATATTGATTGATCTGCATATGAATCATCGTCTATCCCATTGCCTTGATTGAATGCTTTGAATAACTTTGAATGTCCTATTGTGTTGGTTGAAGCTCTTCCTCAAGTGTAAGCTTCTTGTATAGGATATAGGAACATTGTGCTATGTGATACACACACTTTTACTGTATAGCACAAATGTTGCTATCTTACTACAATAGAGTCCTTTTATAGCATAGACAGGGACATTGGGCTATTATTACACACACTTGTACAATATAGCACACATAATAGCGTAGGTAGAGACAATGGACTATCTTGAAACATTACTTGGCTACATATCACATATAGTAGCATGTACACAACTCCATAACACCCAATGGGTAGCTATTCATAAGAGTGAGATGTTTCACTTGAGAGTTATTCATTGTAAGAATGAGACATGTTTACCTGAGAGTGTATGGGATGCTCTTGATAATGTTTTTTGCCCAATCGTTTCCGACAAATATCTTTCTTATTTGGAGACACCCTACTGTGCTCTATCCAAAATGTAATAATTGTCTGCTTCAATTCCTCCGATAAGGACCCAGCATTTCCAGACTTCCCTTTGCATAAGTCGAACCTCAGTGTACTTGACATAGGATCACTGTCAAGTCAAGTGAGATGATTGTAAGAATGAGACATGTTTACCTGAAATTCATCAAGAAAGTGAATGAGATGCTCTTGATAATGTTTTCTTCCCAATCGTTTCCGAAAAATATCTTGGCTAAATTTTTTCAAGGTGCAACATGTTCACAATAGTAACCTCATTATCTGAAATGTGTGTGATTCTATGCTATGTGCTCTGTGTGGTTGTGTGCTATGTGATACATAGCACAATGGACATGTGTAAGGAGGTATTGAATGGTGAAGGCTATATAGAACATAATATAAGCCTGTTAAATAGGTATCATGCTACTTCATAGGGCATGGCATTGTAAATGGTTTCATGTAGTTCCGGAGATAAATAATATGTCTTTGAGGTAGCATCTACCAAAGGCATGTCAAACTTGATTGCCCGAACAAGGTGAGAGTACAGGTTAGTAACTCCCCTATCATCAAGTAGAGTGTAGTGATTTGGGTCCCCCTCTTGCTGTTGATAATAACACCCTGTGACAACATAAGTGTTTTTTTCACATTTGTTTTTCCACTTATCTCTTAAGATGCAATCTGTCATCCACTTTCTCTTTGTACATGTCAAAAAAAAGAACTCTACACCTTCTACATTGCCAGCGTCTGCATTGACTGCAAAGTTATCACCTTCAATGAGATACTCACTCAGCATATCCTGGGATCCCTCAAACATTGCAGCTTCATCTTCTGGTACCTCAGTCTCTTCTACTACCTCAGAGAGTGGTTTCAATGCCTTATGTGTCCACTTGCCTGCATATGATTTGCTAGAACAAGTCCTCCAATGGCCCTTCATGCAAGCATCACAAAAACAAGAAAGCCGCCTGGTCCTTAATTGATTAGGATCATCACGACAAAATCCTGAAATGCAATGGAGTGATCGAGATCCTGGTTCTCTCTCACAACCCCATAGATTAGACCTGTCCACTTCTGTCTCTTTTACTAGCCAAAATTTCCTGTTTATAGTAGGACCTGCTTTAGTGGATTGTGCATAAGAGCTACATGCAGCATTGGACATTGTTCTCGTAAAAAATGCAACCACGTCTGCAGCTTGCCTAAGAACAACTCCATTACTCTTGAGTTGTTCATGTGTAAGGGCTCTCTTCATCACAGCGCCAGCGCCATCATGCTCCCCCTTGCCATGGCTGGAGCCAAAAAAATTCCATGTCATCTCTGTACCTGTTAGTTGGTAATATCTAGCAACAAAGTAAAATGGCCTTGCAGACTTGAATTGCGAGGCTGCACCATCTGACCACACCCAGTGCTTCTTGAAATTCAGCCTCTGGTCTTTAAGCCAGTGATCACAAAGAAGAAAACAATGCTGGACAAATAGCGTATCATGTTGCCTATCATCGGAGATGTAGAAATGCATATGCTTGATAATACTGTCATCTTCGTTGTCACGCATGTACGTTATGTGAACAAGGATGGTGCATTGATCTGTATGCCAATGCATGGATTGTACTTCATTTTTCTCTTTGAACGAGTAATTTTCAGCAAATTCTACTACAGATATAATGGTATCTGAAGGAAACACCTTCAAACATTCTCTGTATTGATGTGCCTGCCATCTGTAAGTGAAATTGTGCTCTATGAATATTCTGATGTCGTCTTTTATCCTCCCTGTCAGCTCACTTAAAGCCACCTCTTTAAGTGACATCTTTCTCTTACTTAGACCATGCTTAGTTTGAACTTTAATGTCCTCGAAGACTTGCAGTGGAACTGTCTTTGTCATCTATGCAAGTTCTCGTGGACAAAGGCTGAGCTTTTCCACACCACAGTTTTTGCATTGGCCAATCAAGCAGGTGTGTTTATGGAACATATCCCCCTCAGCCTTTGTACATACGCATGATTCTCACAACTTCGTGATCCCTGAAAACGAGTGCTCAACGGCAAGACATACTGCATTCACCCCATCTGATTTGCAAACATTGCATTTACATGTACATGACCTCCCATGAAAACCAAAAGCAGATGAGCGCATAACATTAAATGCATCTTTGAGATACATCAGTTTGGTATGATAAACACAACAGCAAGTATTTCGATCTTTCAACTTTCGCATGAACCAAGGCTTCAGCTTCTCAAAGGACCTTTGCCCAATTGTCACATGTGGGTGGCTATCTTTAAACTTCAAGAAATACTCTGTCTGCTTGAAAAAAAAATGCATTAGAATTACATTTTGCTATATATCACACATAATAGCATAGCTACAGATGCATTGGTATAAATACACATAGCTATGCTACATAGCATAGATAGATAACTCAGCTTTCATTACATGCTCAATTTTGTTATATAACACATAATAGCATAGATAGGGATTTTTAGCTGTTATTACACACACATCACACACGTCTGGTATATAGCACACATAGTGCTCTCATATTATAACATAGTTCTTCTACATAACACACAAAAGAGCATAGACAGAGATATTGTGCTATTATTACACATATCACACTCTGCATAACACACATAATAGCATAGGCATGGATACCGTGCTACTATTACACTAACATCTGCTATGTAGCACACATAGTGCTCTCATAATATTATTAAATCTAATAGCACACATAATACCATAGATAGGTATATTGTGCTATTGCTATATAGCAGACATGATGTTGTCATACTCTGATAGAGTCCTGCTACATGGCACACATAATAGCATAGACAGGACCATCGGGTTATTATTACACATAGCTATGCTATATAGCACTTATACTGTAAGAAATACTATGATATAATAGCATAGATAGGGACATTGGCCTCTTATTACACACACTAACGCTATATGGCACACATACTGCTCTCAATATGTAATATAGCTCTTTCACATACCACACATCATATCATAGACAAGAACATTGTGCTATTCTTACACACACTTTTACTGTATAGCACACATGTTGCTATCTTACTACAATAGAGTCCTTTTACATGGCACACTTATAGCATAGACAGGGACATTGGGCTACACTTGTGCAATATAGCACACATAATAGCGTAGGTAGAGACAATGGACTATCTTGACACATTACTTGGCTACATATCACATATAGTAGGATGTACACAACTCCATAACACGCAATGGGTAGCTATTCATAAGAGTGAGATGTTTCACTTGAGAGTTATTCATTGTAAGAATGAGACATGTTTACCTGAGAGTGTATGGGATGCTCTTGATAATGTTTTCTGCCCAATCGTTTCCGACAAATATCTTTCTTATTTGGAGACACCCTACTGTGCTCTATCCAAAATGTAATAATTGTCTGCTTCAATTCCTCCGATAAAGACCCAGCATTTCCAGACTTCCCTTTGCATAAGTCGAACCTCAGTGTACTTGACATAGGATTACTGTCAAGTCTACCCAAAGCTGAATATAAATTCCTTGGATGAACATTTAATAGCTTTGCCACTTTATGTAGAGTAACACCTCTACCTTGCATCCCATTATCATGCAGTAATCCATTCACTAGCATGCTGAATGTGCTTCGTTTTAAAAACATCTCGTCAGCTGATTTTGGAATCTTTAATTCCTGTAAGGAGACCTTGAGTGCAGAAATAAGGCCATTTGCACGAAGATACAAATCTTCACAGAATGGCAAGATTCTATCATCATTGAAAACACCTTGAAGAACTGCATTCTTATCTTCTTTCCCGTAACTATGCAACTATCTCACAATGTGCTCAACAATATTCTGAATAGTATGTTGCTTCTTGTCTTCCTTTGTGTGTACATTGACGTCCTCCCTATGACAATCTTCCGCTCCAATGTTGACGCTTGGATGTACTTGCTTTCTTGCACGACATCGCTTTCTGTACTCACGCTTAGCCTGTGCTTCATACTTCCTCACTGCAATTATTTCATCCTCATTTAGACAAGCCTGCCTCTTAGAGTGCACCTGCGTATGAATGGTGTCTATTCCATGTGCCTCATCATAAAATCCGTCGTCCACCATCCTGGAACAATCTGCAGTAGTTTGAAATGAATGAAGTCGTACAAAACTTCTTGATTGTAATAGTGAACTGAAATCCAGTTGTGCTGCATTGTTGAGTTGAAGAAGCTCCATTGTTGCTTGTGAGGAGGTATGAGTTGGAACCAAAGCAAGAGGAAGGGAGTCTCCATCATCCATATTATGAACAGGAGAGTAGGAGAGAGAGAGAGAGAGAGAGAGAGAGAGAGATGGAGATGGGCATTGGAGGCCATCTGAGAGAGAGAGAGAGAGAAAGGGAGAGAGAGGGAGAGGTCCATGCGTGCTAACCCCTCCATGTCTTTCAATCCAAGTAGTCGCGTCGTGAAGTCAATTATCTTACCTATATTCTTTTAAAACTTATTGACTTAAAAGCCCAGCTATGGTGCCGTCCATAGCATCATACTTGGTGTCCATGGACACCAAGTATTTAGACACCATTCTATGCTTTCACCCAATTGTGAAACTTCTACCTTCTTAACCCAAACCTTCTTGGGTGCTTTTTGTGATTGTAGTGGTGGTTGTTGCCTGATGGGTTTTCCAAATAGATCCCTTTGACTATTCTTGGTGCTCGACTCTGCAGTAGTAATCTCCTTTATTTTTCTCTTGGAATTCATTGTTGATCTATTGTAAGAAAGGGTTTTTTGCCTTAGCTTTTAAGTCTGTTACCAATGATTTGGTGTTTTGGTCCGCTATAAATGGAACCACTTGATTTTCTTGTGCATGTTGAAAGATGACTGTATCAGAGCTCGAATCAATCTTTACATTGTACTTCTTTGTCATGGCTAACTGAGAAATAATGGATGATGTGCTGGTTGATCTTCTACCACATAAAACTTATGAAGATAGAGATATTGATTGATCTGCATATGAATCATCGTCTATCCCATTGCCTTGATTGAATGCTTTGAATAACTTTGAATGTCCTATTGTGTTGGTTGAAGCTCTTCCTCAAGTGTAAGCTTCTTGTATAGGATATAGGAACATTGTGCTATGTGATACACACACTTTTACTGTATAGCACAAATGTTGCTATCTTACTACAATAGAGTCCTTTTATAGCATAGACAGGGACATTGGGCTATTATTACACACACTTGTACAATATAGCACACATAATAGCGTAGGTAGAGACAATGGACTATCTTGAAACATTACTTGGCTACATATCACATATAGTAGCATGTACACAACTCCATAACACCCAATGGGTAGCTATTCATAAGAGTGAGATGTTTCACTTGAGAGTTATTCATTGTAAGAATGAGACATGTTTACCTGAGAGTGTATGGGATGCTCTTGATAATGTTTTTTGCCCAATCGTTTCCGACAAATATCTTTCTTATTTGGAGACACCCTACTGTGCTCTATCCAAAATGTAATAATTGTCTGCTTCAATTCCTCCGATAAGGACCCAGCATTTCCAGACTTCCCTTTGCATAAGTCGAACCTCAGTGTACTTGACATAGGATCACTGTCAAGTCAAGTGAGATGATTGTAAGAATGAGACATGTTTACCTGAAATTCATCAAGAAAGTGAATGAGATGCTCTTGATAATGTTTTCTTCCCAATCGTTTCCGAAAAATATCTTGGCTAAATTTTTTCAAGGTGCAACATGTTCACAATAGTAACCTCATTATCTGAAATGTGTGTGATTCTATGCTATGTGCTCTGTGTGGTTGTGTGCTATGTGATACATAGCACAATGGACATGTGTAAGGAGGTATTGAATGGTGAAGGCTATATAGAACATAATATAAGCCTGTTAAATAGGTATCATGCTACTTCATAGGGCATGGCATTGTAAATGGTTTCATGTAGTTCCGGAGATAAATAATATGTCTTTGAGGTAGCATCTACCAAAGGCATGTCAAACTTGATTGCCCGAACAAGGTGAGAGTACAGGTTAGTAACTCCCCTATCATCAAGTAGAGTGTAGTGATTTGGGTCCCCCTCTTGCTGTTGATAATAACACCCTGTGACAACATAAGTGTTTTTTTCACATTTGTTTTTCCACTTATCTCTTAAGATGCAATCTGTCATCCACTTTCTCTTTGTACATGTCAAAAGAAAGAACTCTACACCTTCTACATTGCCAGCGTCTGCATTGACTGCAAAGTTATCACCTTCAATGAGATACTCACTCAGCATATCCTGGGATCCCTCAAACATTGCAGCTTCATCTTCTGGTACCTCAGTCTCTTCTACTACCTCAGAGAGTGGTTTCAATGCCTTATGTGTCCACTTGCCTGCATATGATTTGCTAGAACAAGTCCTCCAATGGCCCTTCATGCAAGCATCACAAAAACAAGAAAGCCGCCTGGTCCTTAATTGAGTAGGATCATCACGACAAAATCCTCAAATGCAATGGAGTGATCGAGATCCTGGTTCTCTCTCACAACCCCATAGATTAGACCTGTCCACTTCTGTCTCTTTTACTAGCCAAAATTTCCTGTTTATAGTAGGACCTGCTTTAGTGGATTGTGCATAAGAGCTACATGCAGCATTGGACATTGTTCTCGTAAAAAATGCAACCACGTCTGCAGCTTGCCTAAGAACAACTCCATTACTCTTGAGTTGTTCATGTGTAAGGGCTCTCTTCATCACAGCGCCAGCGCCATCATGCTCCCCCTTGCCATGGCTGGAGCCAAAAAAATTCCATGTCATCTCTGTACCTGTTAGTTGGTAATATCTAGCAACAAAGTAAAATGGCCTTGCAGACTTGAATTGCGAGGCTGCACCATCTGACCACACCCAGTGCTTCTTGAAATTCAGCCTCTGGTCTTTAAGCCAGTGATCACAAAGAAGAAAACAATGCTGGACAAATAGCGTATCATGTTGCCTATCATCGGAGATGTAGAAATGCATATGCTTGATAATACTGTCATCTTCGTTGTCACGCATGTACGTTATGTGAACAAGGATGGTGCATTGATCTGTATGCCAATGCATGGATTGTACTTCATTTTTCTCTTTGAACGAGTAATTTTCAGCAAATTCTACTACAGATATAATGGTATCTGAAGGAAACACCTTCAAACATTCTCTGTATTGATGTGCCTGCCATCTGTAAGTGAAATTGTGCTCTATGAATATTCTGATGTCGTCTTTTATCCTCCCTGTCAGCTCACTTAAAGCCACCTCTTTAAGTGACATCTTTCTCTTACTTAGACCATGCTTAGTTTGAACTTTAATGTCCTCGAAGACTTGCAGTGGAACTGTCTTTGTCATCTATGCAAGTTCTCGTGGACAAAGGCTGAGCTTTTCCACACCACAGTTTTTGCATTGGCCAATCAAGCAGGTGTGTTTATGGAACATATCCCCCTCAGCCTTTGTACATACGCATGATTCTCACAACTTCGTGATCCCTGAAAACGAGTGCTCAACGGCAAGACATACTGCATTCACCCCATCTGATTTGCAAACATTGCATTTACATGTACATGACCTCCCATGAAAACCAAAAGCAGATGAGCGCATAACATTAAATGCATCTTTGAGATACATCAGTTTGGTATGATAAACACAACAGCAAGTATTTCGATCTTTCAACTTTCGCATGAACCAAGGCTTCAGCTTCTCAAAGGACCTTTGCCCAATTGTCACATGTGGGTGGCTATCTTTAAACTTCAAGAAATACTCTGTCTGCTTGAAAAAAAAATGCATTAGAATTACATTTTGCTATATATCACACATAATAGCATAGCTACAGATGCATTGGTATAAATACACATAGCTATGCTACATAGCATAGATAGATAACTCAGCTTTCATTACATGCTCAATTTTGTTATATAACACATAATAGCATAGATAGGGATTTTTAGCTGTTATTAAACACACATCACACACGTCTAGTATATAGCACACATAGTGCTCTCATATTATAACACAGTTCTTCTACATAACACACAAAAGAGCATAGACAGAGATATTGTGCTATTATTACACATATCACACACTGCACAACACACATAATAGCATAGGCATGGATACCGTGCTACTATTACACTAACATCTGCTATGTAGCACACATAGTGCTCTCATAATATTATTAAATCTAATAGCACACATAATACCATAGATAGGTATATTGTGCTATTGCTATATAGCAGACATGATGTTGTCATACTCTGATAGAATCCTGCTACATGGCACACATAATAGCATAGACAGGACCATCGGGTTATTATTACACATAGCTATGCTATATAGCACTCATACTGTAAGAAATACTATGATATAATAGCATAGATAGGGACATTGGCCTCTTATTACACACACTAACGCTATATGGCACACATAGTGCTCTCAATATGTAATATAGCTCTTTCACATACCACACATCATATCATAGACAGGAACATTGTGCTATTCTTACACACACTTTTACTGTATAGCACACATGTTGCTATCTTACTACAATAGAGTCCTTTTATAGCATAGACAGGGACATTGGGCTATTATTACACACACTTGTACAATATAGCACACATAATAGCGTAGGTAGAGACAATGGACTATCTTGAAACATTACTTGGCTACATATCACATATAGTAGCATGTACACAACTCCATAACACCCAATGGGTAGCTATTCATAAGAGTGAGATGTTTCACTTGAGAGTTATTCATTGTAAGAATGAGACATGTTTACCTGAGAGTGTATGGGATGCTCTTGATAATGTTTTTTGCCCAATCGTTTCCGACAAATATCTTTCTTATTTGGAGACACCCTACTGTGCTCTATCCAAAATGTAATAATTGTCTGCTTCAATTCCTCCGATAAGGACCCAGCATTTCCAGACTTCCCTTTGCATAAGTCGAACCTCAGTGTACTTGACATAGGATCACTGTCAAGTCAAGTGAGATGATTGTAAGAATGAGACATGTTTACCTGAAATTCATCAAGAAAGTGAATGAGATGCTCTTGATAATGTTTTCTTCCCAATCGTTTCCGAAAAATATCTTGGCTAAATTTTTTCAAGGTGCAACATGTTCACAATAGTAACCTCATTATCTGAAATGTGTGTGATTCTATGCTATGTGCTCTGTGTGGTTGTGTGCTATGTGATACATAGCACAATGGACATGTGTAAGGAGGTACTGAATGGTGAAGGCTATATAGAACATAATATAAGCCTGTTAAATAGGTATCATGCTACTTCATAGGGCATGGCATTGTAAATGGTTTCATGTAGTTCCGGAGATAAATAATATGTCTTTGAGGTAGCATCTACCAAAGGCATGTCAAACTTGATTGCCCGAACAAGGTGAGAGTACAGGTTAGTAACTCCCCTATCATCAAGTAGAGTGTAGTGATTTGGGTCCCCCTCTTGCTGTTGATAATAACACCCTGTGACAACATAAGTGTTTTTTTCACATTTGTTTTTCCACTTATCTCTTAAGATGCAATCTGTCATCCACTTTCTCTTTGTACATGTCAAAAGAAAGAACTCTACACCTTCTACATTGCCAGCGTCTGCATTGACTGCAAAGTTATCACCTTCAATGAGATACTCACTCAGCATATCCTGGGATCCCTCAAACATTGCAGCTTCATCTTCTGGTACCTCAGTCTCTTCTACTACCTCAGAGAGTGGTTTCAATGCCTTATGTGTCCACTTGCCTGCATATGATTTGCTAGAACAAGTCCTCCAATGGCCCTTCATGCAAGCATCACAAAAACAAGAAAGCCGCCTGGTCCTTAATTGAGTAGGATCATGACGACAAAAGCCTGAAATGCAATGGAGTGATCGAGATCCTGGTTCTCTCTCACAACCCCATAGATTAGACCTGTCCACTTCTGTCTCTTTTACTAGCCAAAATTTCCTGTTTATAGTAGGACCTGCTTTAGTGGATTGTGCATAAGAGCTACATGCAGCATTGGACATTGTTCTCGTAAAAAATGCAACCACGTCTGCAGCTTGCCTAAGAAAAACTCCATTACTCTTGAGTTGTTCATGTGTAAGGGCTCTCTTCATCACAGCGCCAGCGCCATCATGCTCCCCCTTGCCATGGCTGGAGCCAAAAAAATTCCATGTCATCTCTGTACCTGTTAGTTGGTAATATCTAGCAACAAAGTAAAATGGCCTTGCAGACTTGAATTGCGAGGCTGCACTATCTGACCACACCCAGTGCTTCTTGAAATTCAGCCTCTGGTCTTTAAGCCAGTGATCACAAAGAAGAAAACAATGCTGGACAAATAGCGTATCATGTTGCCTATCATCGGAGATGTAGAAATGCATATGCTTGATAATACTGTCATCTTCGTTGTCACGCATGTACGTTATGTGAACAAGGATGGTGCATTGATCTGTATGCCAATGCATGGATTGTACTTCATTTTTCTCTTTGAACGAGTAATTTTCAGCAAATTCTACTACAGATATAATGGTATCTGAAGGAAACACCTTCAAACATTCTCTGTATTGATGTGCCTGCCATCTGTAAGTGAAATTGTGCTCTATGAATATTCTGATGTCGTCTTTTATCCTCCCTGTCAGCTCACTTAAAGCCACCTCTTTAAGTGACATCTTTCTCTTACTTAGACCATGCTTAGTTTGAACTTTAATGTCCTCGAAGACTTGCAGTGGAACTGTCTTTGTCATCTATGCAAGTTCTCGTGGACAAAGGCTGAGCTTTTCCACACCACAGTTTTTGCATTGGCCAATCAAGCAAGTGTGTTTATGGAACATATCCCCCTCAGCCTTTGTACATACGCATGATTCTCACAACTTCGTGATCCCTGAAAACGAGTGCTCAACGGCAAGACATACTGCATTCACCCCATCTGATTTGCAAACATTGCATTTACATGTACATGACCTCCCATGAAAACCAAAAGCAGATGAGCGCATAACATTAAATGCATCTTTGAGATACATCAGTTTGGTATGATAAACACAACAGCAAGTATTTCGATCTTTCAACTTTCGCATGAACCAAGGCTTCAGCTTCTCAAAGGACCTTTGCCCAATTGTCACATGTGGGTGGCTATCTTTAAACTTCAAGAAATACTCTGTCTGCTTGAAAAAAAAATGCATTAGAATTACATTTTGCTATATATCACACATAATAGCATAGCTACAGATGCATTGGTATAAATACACATAGCTATGCTACATAGCATAGATAATAGCATAGATAGATAACTCAGCTTTCATTACATGCTCAATTTTGTTATATAACACATAATAGCATAGATAGGGATTTTTAGCTGTTATTACACACACATCACACACGTCTGGTATATAGCACACATAGTGCTCTCATATTATAACATAGTTCTTCTACATAACACACAAAAGAGCATAGACAGAGATATTGTGCTATTATTACACATATCACACTCTGCATAACACACATAATAGCATAGGCATGGATACCGTGCTACTATTACACTAACATCTGCTATGTAGCACACATAGTGCTCTCATAATATTATTAAATCTAATAGCACACATAATACCATAGATAGGTATATTGTGCTATTGCTATATAGCAGACATGATGTTGTCATACTCTGATAGAGTCCTGCTACATGGCACACATAATAGCATAGACAGGACCATCGGGTTATTATTACACATAGCTATGCTATATAGCACTCATACTGTAAGAAATACTATGATATAATAGCATAGATAGGGACATTGGCCTCTTATTACACACACTAACGCTATATGGCACACATAGTGCTCTCAATATGTAATATAGCTCTTTCACATACCACACATCATATCATAGACAAGAACATTGTGCTATTCTTACACACACTTTTACTGTATAGCACACATGTTGCTATCTTACTACAATAGAGTCCTTTTACATGGCACACTTATAGCATAGACAGGGACATTGGGCTACACTTGTGCAATATAGCACACATAATAGCGTAGGTAGAGACAATGGACTATCTTGACACATTACTTGGCTACATATCACATATAGTAGGATGTACACAACTCCATAACACGCAATGGGTAGCTATTCATAAGAGTGAGATGTTTCACTTGAGAGTTATTCATTGTAAGAATGAGACATGTTTACCTGAGAGTGTATGGGATGCTCTTGATAATGTTTTCTGCCCAATCGTTTCCGACAAATATCTTTCTTATTTGGAGACACCCTACTGTGCTCTATCCAAAATGTAATAATTGTCTGCTTCAATTCCTCCGATAAAGACCCAGCATTTCCAGACTTCCCTTTGCATAAGTCGAACCTCAGTGTACTTGACATAGGATTACTGTCAAGTCTACCCAAAGCTGAATATAAATTCCTTGGATGAACATTTAATAGCTTTGCCACTTTATGTAGAGTAACACCTCTACCTTGCATCCCATTATCATGCAGTAATCCATTCACCAGCATGCTGAATGTGCTTCGTTTTAAAAACATCTCGTCAGCTGATTTTGGAATCTTTAATTCCTGTAAGGAGACCTTGAGTGCAGAAATAAGGCCATTTGCACGAAGATACAAATTTTCACAGAATGGCAAGATTCTATCATCATTGAAAACACCTTGAAGAACTGCATTCTTATCTTCTTTCCCGTAACTATGCAACTATCTCACAATGTGCTCAACAATATTCTGAATAGTATGTTGCTTCTTGTCTTCCTTTGTGTGTACATTGACGTCCTCCCTATGACAATCTTCCGCTCCAATGTTGACACTTGGATGTACTTGATTTCTTGCACGACATCGCTTTCTGTACTCACGCTTAGCCTGTGCTTCATACTTCCTCACTGCAATAATTTCATCCTCATTTAGACAAGCCTGCCTCTTAGAGTGCACCTGCATATGAATGGTGTCTATTCCATGTGCCTCATCATAAAATCCGTCGTCCACCATCCTGGAACAGTCTGCAGTAGTTTGAAATGAATGAAGTCGTACAAAACTTCTTGATTGTAATAGTGAACTGAAATCCAGTTGTGCTGCATTGTTGAGTTGAAGAAGCTCCATTGTTGCTTGTGAGGAGGTATGAGTTGGAACCAAAGCAAGAGGAAGGGAGTCTCCATCATCCATATTATGAACAGGAGAGTAGGAGAGAGAGAGAGAGAGAGAGAGAGAGAGAGAGAGAGAGAGAGAGAGATGGAGATGGGCATTGGAGGCCATCTGAGAGAGAGAGAGAGAAAGGGAGAGAGAGGGAGAGGTCCACGCGTGCTAACCCCTCCATGTCTTTCAATCCAAGTAGTCGAGTCGTGAAGTCAATTATCTTACCTATATTCTTTTAAAACTTATTGACTTAAAAGCCCAGCTATGGTGCCATCCATAGCATCATACTTGGTGTCCATGGACACCAAGTATTTAGACACCATTCTATGCTTTCACCCAATTGTGAAACTTCTACCTTCTTAACCCAAACCTTCTTGGGTGCTTTTTGTGATTGTAGTGGTGGTTGTTGCCTGATGGGTTTTCCAAATAGATCCCTTTGACTATTCTTGGTGCTCGACTCTGCAGTAGTAATCTCCTTTATTTTTCTCTTGGAATTCATTGTTGATCTATTGTAAGGAAGGGTTTTTTGCCTTAGCTTTTAAGTCTGTTACCAATGATTTGGTGTTTTGGTCCGCTATAAATGGAACCACTTGATTTTCTTGTGCATGTTGAAAGATGACTGTATCAGAGCTCGAATCAATCTTTACATTGTACTTCTTTGTCATGGCTAACTGAGAAATAATGGATGATGTGCTGGTTGATCTTCTACCACATAAAACTTATGAAGATAGAGATATTGATTGATCTGCATATGAATCATCGTCTATCCCATTGCCTTGATTGAATGCTTTGAATAACTTTGAATGTCCTATTGTGTTGGTTGAAGCTCTTCCTCAAGTGTAAGCTTCTTGTATAGGATATAGGAAATAAGATCTCCTTGAGCTTCAAAATCTAGGATTGCTTATCTCCAACCTTGACTTTTATGGTGTGACCACCATATGCTCCTCTTCAAAATCTGTCACTTTGATTACATTGATCCATAGTGGTGGTCCTTACTACAGTTGTTCTCATAGAAGCTTCCTTTTTGCCATGCGCTCTTTTTCTTTGTCTTGAGCTTCTTTGACTATGTGCTGCTTTTCTTGAGATTGTTTCTTCTCCACATGTATTTGTTGTGGCATGTTTTGGGTTATTGGTAGATGATACTTTTTAAGCTGATAGCCCCATTAATCCAATTAGGCATTTCTTCACCATCCAATGAAGCAAGCTTGCCAGCCCCACTTGGTGATATATCGGTGATCACCAAGGGTCCCATCCCTCGCTTTTTAAGTTTTTTTGAATGTTGTTTCAATGTATAAACGAGGGCATAATCTCTTATTTTAAACTCTTTTGAGCGTACATGCTTATCAAAAATTTCTTTTGTCTTCTTTTTTGAGCGTAGCTACTAATTTAAAGAAATCTCATCTATCTTCTCTAGGTCATTGACTCTTGAAGGCAATTCATGGCCTGTCCACTTAAGCTGTTTAGCTACTCTTAGTGTTGGGATCATGAATTCTATAGGCAAGATCGCATTAAGACCAAGCACCATGTTGTACAATGTTGTTCCAATAGATGTTTTGTAGGCTACCCTATAAGCACATAATGTAGAGTGTAATTGCTAGTCCCAATCTTCTCTTGATTTTGATACTATTTTCATCAAGATAGTGCAGAGTCTTATTTGTAGCTTCAGTCTATCCATTTTCCTGCGGATGGTATGGAATAGACTTCCTGTGAACTACCATGAATTTGTCTAAAAGATTTTCAATAACTTCATCAATGAAACGTGTGCCATGATCACTGACAATCTATATGGGTAGAGCATATCTAACAAAAATATTTTCATATAGAAATTATGCAGTGGTCTGTACATTTGCTTTGTATGTGGCCTTAACTTCAACATATCTTGTAAGATAGTCCATAGCCACAATAATATATTGGGCATGAGATTTGTAAGCGGGGGGTGAAATTGGTCCAAAAAAATCTATACCCCACTAAGCAAATACTATGGCTCCCATCATTGGCCTTAAGGGCATCTCATCTCTCCTTATCAGCACTTTAGTACGTTGACACCTTGGGGGGTCACTTAATAAAGATATGACTATAACGTGAGCGCAGTAGAAGGGGCTAATAAGTTCCATAATTTCACATATAGAAGTGTACCATAAAATAGAATTGAGAAAAAAATTTACAGATTGAATAGTAAAAGGGTATATTTTATCTTTTAAAAATTCACAAATAAGCAGTCTTAAAAATAGTCCTTCAATGCACGCATCACATCTCTTACGTATTTGTTAGCATCCGTGTGTAATGTAGGCCACCATATTCCAGCGGCAGTTAAGACAATTTTTTCCATCTTATACCTGAAAATGGCCTCCATTGATTCCTTCATGTGCCTACTCTAAGACTGGCAAACACATGCTTTTGGTCGCACATATCTTGAGCTGATTGTCCTTTCCTGTCTTATACATTTAATTTCCCTTAGTGCAAAATCTCGAACTTCTATTTCTATGGAGCTTCGTAGTGATCTAGAGGTATTTTCAAAAAACTTCCTTGTTTTCAAGTAGTCTATTTTATATTGGCTCCATTTTGGTGCAATTGTTACCTAAAGCAGTGTAGCATGCTCTACAAGTGGTTTAGACCTATAGGTTGCATAGTTAGTAATGTTGTTGAACATCGGTGCGCATAGTTGGCCAATAAACTCCATATTATTTCAAGCGCTGGTGTGTTTTTGTTTGCAAGCAATGAAATGCTTAGTCGTGAACATGTGCTTCCAAAAGATAGCACTTGTACTCCTCCAATCATCTACTCCTTCTGGAGCTTCTACGTTTGGAAATCTGGAAAGGTGATCTGCTCATAGATGCATCTTCCCTTTTTCAACAATAAAATCAAACTCTAGAAATATGATAAACAATCATACAATTCTTCCTATATTGCAAGGTTTGTTTACTAGGTATAAGAGGGCTTGATGATGGGTGAGAAGGACAAACTTGTTTGCAAGGAGATAATGCCAAAATTTCTTAACAGCATATATCACCCCAAGCCCCTCTCTTGCCGTGGTTGTGTAGTTCTTTTGAGCACTGTTAAGCTGCATGCTTGCATAACAGACTCGGAAATCCATATTTCCTTCTCGTGGTTGGGCCAAGATGCATCTAATCGCAAATGATGAAGCATTGATATGAACATGAAAGATCTTCTCCCAATAGGGTTCTTTCAATCCTGAAGTGGCTATGAGTGCTTTCTTCATTTTTCAAATGATTCCTCACACTCATTTGTCCACACAAAGGCTGTTATGAGTCTGTATAGGGGTTGGGCAACGATTGCATACATGTGTATAAACCTCTTGTAGTAATCACAGTGTCCCATAAAGCATTGTACTTGCTTTGTGTTTTTTGGTCTAGGAATCTCTACAACTACTTTTATCTTGTCTAAATCAGTAGATATGCCGTTCTTCCAGAAAATGTATCCCAAGATTTTGCCTTGTCTAACCGTAAATACGCACTTTTTTGGGCTAAGATAGATCCTATAAGATTTGCACTTCTTGAATAATTTTATGAGGTGCTCTGTATGTTTTTCTTTCAAGAGAGAGTGTACATATCAGTCATCCATGTAGATTTCCAAGAATATCCTCAAGTATTCCTTAAAGGCATGTGCCATCAATCTCTGAAATGTTGTTGGGGCATCGATTAGGCCAAAAGGAATCACCCTATTTGCATAATTACCCCATTCCATGGAAAAAAATCTCTTGTATTGATCTTCAAGAGCAATTGCGAGTTGGTTATATCCCAAGAATCCATCTAAGAAGGAGTAAGACCGCTTACCTGCCACTCGTTTGAGGACATGGTCAGTAATAGGTTAGGGACAATTATCCCGTATTGTGGCAATATTAACATTCTTTAGATTCACACACACTCGTAGTTTACCATTCTTCTTAGGCACTACCACAATGGGAGATACCCAGTCAGTATGTTCTATCTCGTAGATAAACTCAGTCTCCTTTAGCTTGTCGATCTCCTCCTTGATGTGCTTAGCAAACGTATCACTGTACGTGTAAGTTCTCTGTTGGCTAGGCTTTGAATTGGATTTTAAAGGGATCGTGTGCTCTCATATCGTAGGATGTACTCCTTCCAGGTTTTTATATGAATAAGAAACAAACCCTTGTACTCCTTGAGAAGACCTGTGAGCTTGTCCTCCTCTTTTGGATTTAGATCTTTTGCTATGTAGGCGGTCCATGGCTCTTCTTTGGGTCCTGCCAAGTCTATCTTCTTTGCATCCTCATGCCCATTGTAGGACTCCTTGTCCTTTTTCTCTCATAGAGGTTGCATCATCACTACCTTTTGATCCCAGATAGTGAACTTTTTGTAGTGGGATGGCACACTCATTTTATCTTCCTTTTTATCATCTTCTCCTTCCCCATTTTCTACTTCCATTGTCCATACTTACTTAAGAGTTTTCTTAAGATCTTGGTACTTCTTCTTTGTCTCCACCTTGGTCCATTTAGTTTCTCCAAACTCATTTATTCCTGTTTCTTTTGAACTTTGTTTGAGTTTTGTTTCAGATTTTGACTTTTTGGTTTGTTTTTGTAGGTTTCTTATGCTCTCTTTTGTTTTTGTATCTTGAGCTTTAGAGTACCTTCCAAATATCTGGTCCTTCATACAATCTTTGTCTTTTATAAGCATAAAAAATTGTGTTTTCTCCCTTCTTCTAGGCATAGGGTTCTCTCTTAATTTTTTTTCAGCTCTCGTTTTCTTGCAACCTCCTGACGTCTAGGTTTTTTATTTGGAAAATCATAAAACCTAACATCCATTATCATTTATTCATGTTCACTTGGGTTGTCACAACATTCATTATCTTAATTATCTACTCTCTCAAAATGCTATGGAGAGTCATAAAATACCTCCTCTTCTTTGGCACTCTCCAATTGATCATCTTGGGTTTTTCCAAGACTAATTTCTCATCATTTGCATTTAATATATTGACCGTATAGTATGGAACCACGTCATAACCGTCCTTGTCATAGAATTTTGTTGTGGATCCATCCAAAATAGCACACACATCTAGGGTTTCTAGAATACAAGTCCATTCCAATGACTCTAGAGCTTCCTCAGGAAAAGGTTCGGGAATGTATTCTTTATCCTCAAGCACCCTTTTCAAGAATACACTCTTCTTGTTTCAAACTCCCACAATGTGATGTGTTGAACATCCATAGCTCTTTGGGCTTGTCTAACCAAGATGAAAGCTCCAATCCTGCTATTGTAGTCTTTGTAACTATGGTCTTTGAGTTTATGGCATTGTGGTTTCCATGTGTCTGAGGTATATATGATCATATCGCCAATCTTGAACCATCTTCAACTATCACATGAATGGACACACAAGTATCATGTCATAGCTATTCCTTTTGCCAAAATCCACTATAGCAAAGGTATGCGCATACTCAATGCCGCAAGAAGTAGCAATCACTTTCTCTATAAGCCCTAAGGGTTTCTTTGTGTACCCATCTGCGAGTTGCAATTTCCGCCTGGTAGCCCTCAAGGTAGGTTTTGCCCACTTCTCCAAATATCCTTGGTGGAAGTAGCAACACCAAGTCCACCATCAAGAATTTCCATGGTTGTTACACTTTGGAACTCTACTGGAAGCGTACTATTACCATCTTCACCCCCGCAATACTCTCCAACCTGTTTAATGGTGCAGGTTGTGTTTTCAATTGAGGTTTTTCTAGTTCTCGGATCCCTTCTTGAATTTTTGATGTTGGATTTTTTACCCCAAGCTTCTCCAAGCATTTTCCAACAGTCACCCACATGTTTGGTCTTATTTGAGGAGCTTTACTAGCATAATAGTGCAAGTCACAGATGTACACATAACTTGATCTTCGGCCACTCTCTGTTCTCTTAGAAGACACCTTTTGGATCTTAAATTCATCAAATTCTTCACACAAACAGCTATCGCCCCAACCTCTTACCTTAGAAGTCCGCTTGTGGTTGTTCCTTTGCCTTGGTTTTCTCTCAAGCCACCTTTTCAACTTGTAGAGTAATTTGCACTTCCAACTGATCACTAACTTGCAGGATCCTTGGTTTTGGCTATCTGTACGAAATTTTGACTATGTAATTCTTTGTCAAAACAGTGATTCTCACTTCCTACTGTATATAAATATAGGACACTTATTTGAGTTCTAACCCCTGTAGGTACGTTGATCTCTCCTATGTAGGCCTTGGTCACTACCAACTTTTCGAGGAGGTTATCTAAGCCAAAAATGATCTACTTGGGTGAAAATTGGTCCTTAAGCTTTCCTTGGGGTGCTAAACACCCTTGTGAGCTCTTTTGTGAGTTCTAATTTCTAAAAATGCCCCTGAGACATCATACAAGTATGATGTCTATCTAGCTAGAATGAGGTGAAAATCACTATAAAGGTCCTTCACCGCACAAGCAACTCACTGCAACTTGCAAAATTCAATTTCAACACCTCTTGTGCTAGATATGGTCAAATCGAGCATTCACTTTGCCTAAATCCGTCTCTTCATCCCTAAAAGCCTTAAATTGCTTCAAATTCAATGGGATTTGGACTATTTACTTCTTAAATGCTCATGACTATAATGGCTTACCAAAATGTGTCTTTTGACCCAAAATTAGGCTTCTCAGACATCACACGTGTCTAAGTGGTCAGATTAAAGTCCTGTTTATAACCCAGGTGCTCCTTGATGTGTACAATATGCACATGTGCTCATAGTATATTTTGGATATCACCACCTTTTACCAATGAGATTCCCAAAAAGAGTAAAACTGCCCAAATGAGATGAAACTTGGTGTATATGCCCTATAGAATATGCAGACTATGGGTATACAGAATCACAAGTTTTCTTTTTTCTATTTTCAAATCATGACTTGTGTCTTTTGGGGACCAAATGTTGGTGACAACTTCAGTCTCAAGGTGTACTTAGGGTAGAACACCCCTTTAAAACACTCTGGTGCAGTCAGTTTTTGTAAATTTAGTCTCCTTCTAGTCCCTAAGACATCATAAATGTATGATGTCTATTGATGAAAAATTGCAAGTTTCTCATGTAGATCTCTTGCATAGATCACAATCACTACAAGAGGTTGTGTGCTCTTGTGACGCTGTTAGCGACGGAAATACACTGGGTTTTTATAACCCCCGGCGTCGCTAAAACCGTCGCTACGAGCGTCGCTACGAGAGCGTCGCTATGAGCGTCTCTATATAGAGACGCTCATAGAGACGGTTATAGCGACGTTTACACTGAAGACTATAGCGACGCTACAGAGCCATAAATAGCGACGCTTATAGCGACGCCCGAGAGAATTTTTTTTTGGTGGCAGGGCATTGAATGCCCTGCCACCCATCAACCATATTGTACTTGATTCACTTTTTAAAAAAAGTGCAAGGGTAGATAATAGACCCAAAATAGTCACCCACAAGACGCATTGTTTGCAAAATTGACAATTGTACACATCATAGGCAAAATGAATTGATTGGCAAATGTAATAATGACAATTGTACAACATCATAGGCATAAAGAATTGATTGGCAAAAGAAACTGCGGTGACAAATGTAATAATATACATGGTTCAAAAAGACGTATAAATTCCGTCTCATGATACATAAGCTATGAGAAACCCTAAACTAATGCTATCTAGCTACGGCTGAACTGACGTCGTCTAGTGAGACGTCTCATCGCGTCCAAGCGGCGTATCTGTCGGATTCTGCAAAAAAAGACAATAAGATAGCTTTCAGTAAGTATAAACATATAACGACATTTATAAAACAATACAAAAAATAAAAAAGAGTAAACCCTAATACTAACCATGCCTCCGCGAGAACTGAGAATGTCCATCAGGGCGTTTAAGCCCTTCCTGCCTGCGTACTCGCGCTCGTACGGTGTGGGATCACGTCCCGTCATCGACCACTGTCAAAACATACAAAGATTTCATTATGTTAGAATTAAAAAAATCATAAACCCTAAACTATCGAACATAAAGAGCAATGCGAAAACACTTACAAAATCAGCCTCAAATGATGCCCATCCACCGCTCCCCAAGTGGTGCGAGCTCCCTACCTCTACTCGCGCTCTGGCTGCATCCTTTTGTTGCTTCCACTTGTCGGGATTCTCGCGCGCTGCTTTCTTCGCATTCTTCCAATCTTCTTTGGCCAGCCAATCTGGCCTGTTCCACCCATTCTTGATTGCTTTTTGCACTTTGGAACGCTTGTGTTTGCAGTATTCGCGCATTCGAATCTTCATCAAGTCTTCATTGAAGCGCTGATCCCGTGTTGGAACGGGAAACTCATCATGAAGTATGCTGATGACTCTGTTTTTTAAATCACTTGGTACTTCACTCCATTTGTTTAGTATGTAGTGTCTAAAGAGCTGAGAGCAAAGACCACGCATGCGCGAGATCACCTTCTTGCCGTCATCATCCATGATGATGCCTCCGCTGAAGTCAATGGAGTAAGACAAGCCCTCTGGCCGGTGACGCGTGAACCTGGGTGTCTCGGCAGGGGTCTCTAGCGACGTGTCGATGGGGGTATGGACGTCAGGTGTCTCTACCGGCGTCTGGGCCCCGAAGCGAGGAGTGTCGAGTGGGGTGGCTCCTGGCGAAGTAGGTAGAGGTGTGTAGCTTCTAGGAACAGTCAGCCGTGCAAAACCTGGCGTAGATGGCGATGCTGTGGCAGGTGTGGGGGCGGGCAAAGAAGGGGAGGGTAAAGAGCCTCGTCGAACACGAGGCGGTGTGGAGGCATCGGTGGCGGAATCCCCACAACAACCGCCACCGCCACCACTAGAGGGCCGGTGTCTAGACGAGTGTGAAGCTCGTCTCATCGATGCCGAAGCTTCGGAGCGCGCCGAATGCTCCGAAAGAGAGGGAGATGCGGATGGAGTAGGAACGCGCGATGATGCGCCAGAGCGATGACGCTCCACGTACCATTGTCTCTGCTGCGGTGACAAAGAAGAAAGAAACTCCTCATCATCCATACCTGCATTAAACACACAAATATTTAAACTTAATATTGAATGAATAGAGTAGACAATGACGCAAAGACCATTAAATACAATGACGTAATGACGCATATAAATACAATGACGCAATGAATTGAGTGATAGAAGAGGCAAGTCGAAAACACAGAATTTTCAATCAAAAGATGTGAGCGCAAGTAGAAAAGAGCGTTATACACTATGGAAGGTACTTTGAGAGCCAGAGCTTTTACAACACGGAGCAAAATTGTTCAAATACAATATTTGTGGCTTTAAGAGATCTCTCTCTCATCCTCGCATAACTCAGCATAACTTCCTATATCTATATAGAGCTCTCCGTTTAAACACATATCCTCTGTTTCATTTTGTAGCTCCTCTGCATGCACCCCATAGAGAGTAGTAGCATCTTGATGCTCGTCTGGCACCACCGCAGCGGCTTTCTGATTGAGCATCTTCTCTGATCTCCTCCATTGATGCCGTTGTGATTGGCACATGGTAGCCTTCATACGTCCTTGCACTACGAGGGGCTACCTCTATGACGTCCCACCAGTTTGATGTAGACTTTGTAGGATGAAATATTACCTGCCAAAGCCACATAACTTACATGAGAGCTTTCAAGCACATAACTTGTAAAAGGGGGATGTTAACTATTTACATACTTACTTGTTCACAATGCTCGGGTAGTACGAAAGTGTCTCTTAGGTCAGTCCATTTCTTAGTAGAATCCACCTCAAGAAAACCAGACTCTCCTCTATGCACAGTAGCGTTGCGACCCTCCATGATTATCTTGAACCATTGCACGTCGAACAAGTCGACAAAAAATCCTCTGTAATCAATCCTCAAAATCTCTTGCAGCGTGCCGAAGTAAGTGAGTTCCGCCACCACAGGATCTGCATCAGAGGAACGTCGTCGACTAGACTATTCAAATTTTGCCATGATTCCACAATCTTGAGTAAAACGCTTTTTGTCGATTCATTCCACCCTAAAATGTCGACCTTTACACCATGCTGCTGTGTATGACTTATACTACAAGGAACAAAGATTATGAGTGGCCGTTCAAACGTTTATAAATAAAGTCACTTGCTAGTCGTACATTGCAAACTTACCTTGGTCGCGCAACCCCGAGAGTACTCCCACTCTTCCTCAGTCACTTCGTCACCGCATTGTTGTGCGCTTATTGGTTGTGCAACCATCTTAAGCTCCTGAAGGTTGGTAGGCTCTCCAGAACCACTGGATAGTGCATCGGTGGTCGTCTTCCCCGTCTCCACTCGATTCGTGCCCTTTGTCGCTCTTGCTTTGCATCCTCATATTGTGAAATCCACTTTTGCATCACTGGATTGTGAAGCATGCAAAATCGGTTGATTTTAGCCTCTAGATCTTCCGTCATCTTCTTCTCAACACCGAGATTGCACATGACAATCCCAGATATGCGCTCATCATCTATGGTTCGCCATAGCGTGTCCTGGGCTTTATCAAATCCGTCTAGCCACTCTCCAATGTACACTAGGGACTCTGATACCAACCAACCTTCTGCCATGCTACCCTCCGGACGTGCCTTTTGACGCACATATCCCTTAAGCGTTTTCATGAAACGTTCTAAGAAGAACATCCATCTGGAATGAACTGTGCCAGCTATTTCCACCTCATCAACTATGTGAACAAGAAGATGCACCTGAATGGTTAGCATTGTAGTAGGAAAATGTTTCTCAAACATGCACACAAGCTCCGCAGCATTTAGTTTGGTGAATGGTATGGAGTCTACGTTGATCTCCTTTTGTGAGATCCATTGCACCAGCTTTGCAAGTTTGTAGATTGTGTTACGGATGTCGAGAGACAAACATCCCTCAATGGCAATCGGTAAAATAAACTGTAAAGTATGTGCAGCAATGATATTAAAGTCCACATTTTATGCAATGATATTAAAGTCCACTATGAACGTACCTGACACATTTTATGCCAATCGTGTGACTTCAAACCGGTAAGCTTTCCTTCTTTAGTAAAACACGTTCGGAGCGAGTGCATTACGCCAGTGGGGGTCCGCAAAGATCGAATGGTCTCTTTTACTTTGCGTTCTTGGGCTCCTGTGAAAATCCATGGTGCTTTAGGGAGTTTTATCGATCCATCAGACGCTGTTTGCGGCCAATATTGCTCCATACGATCCACATTTCTAAGGTCAACTCTGGCTCCCAAAGTATCTTTCTTGCCGGTCAGATGGTCCCATAGTAGATTACCCACATTCTTGAATATGTGCATTGGATCGAGCAAGTGATTGATCATGAGTCGGGGCCAGTATGGTAACTCGTACCATAGAGATAGTCTCTTCATCCCTGGAGGCAATCCGTCATCGCACATCTCCTTCTGCTCTAACCATGCTTGTGGAGACATCCTTGGTGGCTCTCTTCCCAAAAAGCCATCGCGTAACACATGATTCTCTGGAATATACGCTTGATGACCTTCGTAGATTTGGTTCTTCAGTGAGGGTGCCCTACGTGCATTCAGTCTAGGTCCACATGTGACACATGCTCTGTATCCGCTTGTTTGAAGCCCTGCATGTATACACATGATAATAGATCAACTATGGGAAAAAACAAGATTTACAGTGTCTGAGTGAGGAGTGTCAATAGATCACCTGAGCATTCTGCTAGCCCGGGATAGTCATGCATGGTCCACATTAGAATGCCTCTGATCAAAGCATTCCGTCGTCCTGTGTGTCGGCTCATATCCACCACCTCTATGCCAATCCACAATTGTTGTAGCTCTTCCAATAGTGGACGCAGATACACATCCATATTCCCCACTTTATATCGCCCTGGCACAATCAAGCTTAGCCATAGGTGCCCCTTCTTCGTAGTCAACCACGGGGGAATGTTGTAGTTGACGATGACAACGGGCCATACACTGTAAGATGTTGATCTTTCACCAAATGGATTTACGCCATCCATAGCCAGGCCTAAGCGCAAATTTCGAGCTTCCCTGGCAAAATCCGACCATGTTCCATCTATATGTTTCCAGCCTACGCAATCTGCAGGAATTCGTAGCACACCATCCGAAGATTTATTCTCCTCATGCCATGATGCTAGGGCGGCCATGGACTTACATTCGAAGAAATGCTTGATGCGAGGAAGCAAAGGGAAATGTCGCAAAACCTTTTGTGGAATTTTTGTCCCGTGGAGATCTACTCGATATCTTTCGGAATCACATTTCGGACACTTCTCCATGTCTATGTATTCCCCTCTGAAAAGAATGCAGTCATTAGGACAAGCGTGGATAGAATTGTAATCCATCCCAAAGTTTCGCAAAATCTTTCTTGCTTCATCTCGGGAATCTGGCATCACATTGTCAGCTGGTAGTATGTGCTCTTTCAGCAATCTACACAAACATAAAAATATGATACAGTCGTGTAAAAATCTATCAGATCATTATACATTTAGAGTTTTTTTAAAGTAAACTAATTGTAATAGATCACCTGAAAAGCGCTGTGACGCTAGTGTCACTCCATCCAAACTTTGCCTGCATGTTGAGAAGAACCAGGAGTGCTTTCAATCTAGACATACATGCTCCATTATACAATGGTGTATCGGCTTCACTTTTCATATCATCATAGATAAGCCTTTCTGAATCCATGATCGTCTCGATCATTTCATCAATCTCGGGATCAAACATTGCCTCATTGGGAATGTGCTCTGCATGATCATCCCCCGAGCTGTCAGAGGCTACATCTTGTGGCCTCACATATGCTGCTTGACCAAAGCGCCTGCGAACACGTCTATTGGGTTGCAAGATTGCTGCTTGTTGGCCAGCGTCAGAGTCCGACGATTATAATTGGCAACAACTCGATCTATAATAGATGGATCGAACTCGCCAAATTCGCGAACGTGTTGCAAAGAAACACGTCTTGTCCGTCGCACAGCATGCTTGCATTGATTACAAGGACATAAGACCCTCGTTGAGAGATAGGTGTTTCGGTTGGACGGTCCCACATCCTCGTCACTACTCATAATGAGGATAAAAAACTTATAACCTGCACAACAAATTTAATATTCTATTGGCATTCTTCGTCTTATCTCTCTCTCTCTCTCTCTCTCTCTCTCTCTCTCTCTCTCTCTCTCTCTCTCTCTCTTTACCTCACATTCTCTAGTCATGTCCAATCCTCGCACACCTCGGTCTAGAGGTGCACGGAGATCAGAACCACCGGGTTATAATCTCGTCTTTATTGTTCAATACCTATATTTGTGGGTACAAGAAATCTACACACCCACGTCTACATGATACTGCATGTAGTGGACAAAACCCCTTTGCCTCTTCTCTAGCTGTAGCACTTCACAGCATCTTAACATCTTTTCACAGTATATCTTTTCACTGTTCGTCTAACTCTAAACCCTAAACCGTAAGTAATTCTTGAGTGGACTCGATCTAACGTAAATAAGCGTAAATCTAAATAAACGTAAATCTAACTAAAAATAAACCTAAATCTAATTTAACGTAAGTCTACATCTAACCTAATCTTTAACGTCTTTTGGGATAGTTTCCTACGACGTTAAAACTCTCTTCTTCTTGTGTGTGTGTGTGTGTGTGTGTGTGTGTGTGTGTGTGTGTGTGTGGGTAAACCTAAATAAACCTAAGTCTAATCTAATATAACATAAATCTAAATCTAACGTAAATTATGTTATATTAAAAACAAAGAACTAAACTAACAAGGATTATAAGAACCTTAAAACTGATTTAACACATAATTTTTCACATAACTTGGCAAGAGTTGGCATTCTCATCACTAAAGATGTGAGAGTTAACTTCCGGCGGTGACGCTGCCTCATCTCTATCCACATCTGATGACAGCAATTGGCCCTTTAGACCGTTCTTGCTCTTGTTACTAACTTTGAAGTTGATGTTGAATGACTAGAGGTTGTCTAGATGGTCATTGTGTCGGGGATGTAGTGACTCTTGCCGCCCTGAAGATCCACCTTCTTCCCTATCTTCTGAAGACATTTCACGAGTACTTTTGGATCGACGGAGCCCACCATGAGTGAAGGCAGCAATACCCTATATTCCATTGAGGGCTTTCTTCACCCGCTTCATGCAGGCGTCGCAGTCTATGGAGACCTAAATCTAATCTAATATAATGTAAATCTAAATCTAGCGTAAATAAACGTAAATCTAGTTAAAAATAAACCTAAATCTAATTTAATGTAAGTCTACATATAACCTAATCTTTAACGTCTTTTAAGATAGTTTCCTACGACGTTATAACTCTTTTCTTCTTGTGTGTGTGCGCGTGTGTGGATGTGTGTGCCAATAAAAAGAGATAAATGGTATAACCTTTCTATCACCCATGCCAAGTATGATAGATTGATTATTCCATTTCCCTCTTGAATAATAGGTCTTGAGTTCAACTCCTCGTCGGCTAGATCTTTAGGTCTTTTAATTTTAATTAGTTTCCTACGACGTTAAATTAGTTTCTCTCTCTTTCTCTCTCAATGCGTGTGCGTTTTTTTGGATCGTATGCATGTTTTCTCTCTCTTTTCCTCTCTCAATGTGTGCGTTTTTTGTTTATGCATGTTCTCTCTCTCTTTTCCTCTCTCAATGCGTGCGTTTTTTGTTTATGCATGCTCTCTCTCTCTCTTTTCCTCTCTCAATGTGTGTGTGCATTCTTTGTTTATGTATGTGTGTGTGCGTTTTTGTTTTTGTTTGTACTCTCTCTCTCTCTCTCTCTCTCTCTCTCTCTCTCTCTCAAAAACACTATGTGTGTGTGTGTATGTGTGTGTGTGTGAGAGAGAGAGAGAGAGAGAGAAAGAGGGGAAGGGAACATGAGAATGAGGAGAGGGAAGGAGCATACCTGGCTCTCCTTCCTCTCCTCGTGTGTGTGTGTGTGTGTGTGGAGAAGAAAAAGAGAGAGAGAGAGAGAGAGAGAGAGAGAGAGAGAGGGAGGGAGAGCGTTACCTGCTCCTTGCTTGAGGGCGCCGAAAAACTCAGATCTGAGATCTGAGTTTTTGGG
The DNA here is from genome assembly GCF_014529385.1 of Adiantum capillus-veneris. Lineage (NCBI taxonomy): Eukaryota > Viridiplantae > Streptophyta > Polypodiopsida > Polypodiales > Pteridaceae > Adiantum > Adiantum capillus-veneris. The sequence goes on from NC_140943.1 coordinate 79,994,547, forward strand.
CGCGCTTGGTTATTTTTTTAGCCCAGTCGGCGTCGCTATGAGCGTCGCAAATTTCTTTGTGAATTTGCGACGCTCATAGCGACGCCGGGAAATTTTTTTTTGAGCGTCGCTGTGTGAGCGTCGCTAATATGAATAGCCTCTTGTAGTGAATCATATGTCTTATCTACAATTACTCCTACTCATCATGTGGGGTTTTGCAATTGTGAGTAGAAACAAACTTTACTACCACACACAGACTAGTAAAAACTTTTGCAACACCACAACCACTCCAACAACAAAAATAACAACTATACAAAATCAACTAAAATTGTCTACCACGAAAGACCCAGGCAAGATACATGGTCCCTAGAACCTCTCTAAGATTTCAAAAGTCCTACTGCCGGACCCTACCTAAGGTAAAACAACAAGACTCTAGAACCAGAGGAGCTTTCACCTTGTAGCAATAGTCTAAGGTCACCTACCTAGGTCTCTCAACCTTGAAAACTGTGCCAATGTTCTCAAATAGATACACTACTCGTAGTTGCTAGCAAAGTAAGAACTAGGCCAACGAACACGATGTTAACCAAGGATGGAGCTTGGTATGTAGGTGCATGGAAACAAATAGATGGTGTCAATCACCTACTTGACCTTCTCGATACAATCACTACTAAGGGAAATCAACTCAAAGCACACTATGTGCATGCAACCGCTACCTTACCGACGGCGGCTACACTCTCCGAAACATGACCTAACATTGTCAAATCGTCACAAAATTTAAGGAGGAACCTCTACACACCTAGAGGACACTACCCTAAAGTCTCCACCCGATTTACTACCTGCAAACACCTGGTGCAAAAATCGTGTATGAAGACATGCCAAAAATTACAAGTCATCGAGGCTCAGCATGTTAAGGCCTAAAGTGTAGTTCAACTCGCCTGAATGCAATGACATATAGAAATGACAAAATGTATACACAATTAGAGAGAAAACTCACTTCAAAGCTCGTGGGAGATCTCTTTGTGAGAAGAGATCCGAATCATGCAAGCTTGATGTTGAAGCATAGCTCTTGGCATTGCTAATGTGATGGTGTAGCTACCTTTGCAAGTAGCTTTGGTAGTATTCATAGAGATTAGAAGAAGACCTCACTCTCTCATACAAAATACATAGTCACGGCATGCTTAGTTGACCTCAAAAGATGATTAATTCAAAAGTTGTTCTTAGGGTTACAAAACATGGCTTTTGTACCTCAGCCTTGGAGGTTCTAACTTATCAAAATCACCTCCTACTTTCTACCATAGGTTCAGCTAATCCACATATTTAATATATTATATCTGGAAACTCGATTGAGTCTCAGAAAATTAAAAATAATTATAGTTGAGTCCGTCAATTAAATGATACAAAATGGACTTTCTAGTGTTTAGACGTCAACACCTCAGCCTATAAAGTCTTTATTCATTGCTGAACTTTTTGCATGTGGGATCTTTCCTAGTGCCGCGTTACACTTCAAGAGCCTCACAAGGGCATTACAAAAACTCCAAAAAAAGTCAATCTTCTTTTTTGAACATAACTGCTTGCCATTCCTTGCTTGATAACCCAATCACTAAGCCGCAAACTCCATTTTAAAACACTCAATTCCCAGATTTGATTTTTACAAACCCTATCGTATGTCAAATTTGTGGAGCCCAAAATTTTAAAAAAATGTTTGGGACTACCTGGCAGGCAACCACCGTCAACTTCAAACTTCAATATTTGACCGATACAAATCCAATCGATGAGCTGTAAAAAATGCCTTGGTCATCACTTGCCACATAAAACTCATGCAAATCCTCGCGAGGCTCCAGAACCCTAAGATGGCATGCTCTTCCAAACAGTCAAACAAGCACCAAACTTGGCCTTCGACAAAACTTCAAAGCTCCGCAACTCGGCATCCAAGATTCAAATTTTTGATATGAAAAGACCAATAGACCCATAATTCAAGCACTACACATCTAATTGTTGGAATCGGCTTGGATAACCTGGAACCACATGCCCTGTCCGTCTAAAATCTACAGTGTATTGCACCTTCAAACTCAAATATCTTGGGCTCTATAGCTCTATTTGACAAGCCATCTGGACTAGTCTCCTCGTCGCTAAAAACTCAACAATCTCAATAAAAAAACCTTCCGTGTGATCATCCTTCACCTGCCACCCCATTAGGCCCTTTTTGGAGCCCTTCTTGGCTTATAAACCACATTAAGCATACACATCCGCTGCTACTTGTCTGCCCAAGATCTTTGTAGATACTCTAGCCCTTTGTCATGCATCTACTAGCATATTCATACCTGCTTGTGGCATCTTCTATGGTTGACCAACTTTGGTTGCACCATCGTCTTGGAGAAAATCTAGGTGGAATCCTCTTTGATATACGCTTTGATATCATTTTTGGAAATCTATATCCAAATCATTGTCCTATTGATTCCATAGCTTTATTCTCTAGATAATGAGTATATTTAAGAGACTCATTGAATCCCATTCTTCCCATTGATCGAGTCTCAACTCTTTGTGTTTTGGTCTCACAATCATTGGTGCACTCACACTTGGCTAAAAATACGTACAGATTGGAGTACTCTTATGTGTATATCTTTCTAGGTCAATTTGATCAACAAGTTTGTACTCTCATCCAATTTTATCTACCATTAAAACTTGCACTTCTTGATCATTGTTTTATGTGTATATATGGAGGTTCGTATGGTCTATCAACTCTCCAGCACTGAGTTCTACACAATTGTAGAAGTTATGTTGTTCCCTGTTTGTGAACTTATACAAGCTCTCATGAGAATAATATATTGGAACTCTCATGGATTCATTGGTTTTAATAAATCTCACATTGGGTTTGCTAATTGGCAGATGCTTCTCCTGTAGGTCTTCATCAATTTTTGCTCTCATATTTCTAGGCACATGCATATGAGTTGAGGTGTATAATAACTGGTATGGTTCTCTATGAGGTGTATAATCCCTTGGCCAAGATCCATGAGCCATGCCTTGAGGTGTGTTGTTGTATTTTTTATATGATTTTGATATTTATAGGCACACACATATGAGTTGAGGTGTATAATGGTTGGTGTGGTTCTCAACAATGAGGTGTAGGCCAAGATCCATGAGCCATGCCTTGAGGTGTGATGCTCTCATATTTCTAGACACACGCATATGAGTTGATGTGTATAATGGCTAGTGTGGTTATCAATGAGTTATATAATCCACTGGCTAAGATTCATGAGCCATGCCTTGAAGTGTGGTGTTGTATGTTTGATATGTCCCCATGTTTTCTCTCATTCCCACTATAAAAGGTATGGCAATGTTTCTTGCGGTTTGCATACCTCTGAATTGAGTAGAAAACCTTGGTGGTGGATCATTTTTCATTGCTAAGGTTCACTTGATAGCTTTTGACAATCCCGCCTTGGCTTAATGCAACTTATCCATTTTTATCCCTAGTCAGGTCTCTCAAAACTCAGGTGTTTGTGACACTTTGGTCTATGAAAACTTAATCTGGATACCCTAAAAGTTTGGAATTAGAAATTGTAAAAAAGTGTGGATCACAAGCTTTTATATTGGCTTTACCTGACTAAGTTTGGATTATGTGTAGCAAATGTTAAAGCAATTTTGGTGAACTACACTTGATATATCACTCATAATAGTCTCAAGACAAGGACACAAGAACTTTTGCTTGTATCTTGGTCTCTAAAGGGCATTTTCAGCTCAAACCTATGATATAAGATGTACTCAAGTATAAAATGCTCATCAAGTCTGATACCCCCACTATGAAGAGATACATGGATTGTGATCCATGAACCTTTGTCAAATTTTGACAGTAGCTAGACAAGGTCATCTATAGGCTATGTACTAATTTTCACCAATTATCAAAGGTTTGGCAACATGGATCGTAATCCATGTTCCACCACATTTGGACTTGATCTCACTCTATGTCCACAAGCTACATCTCAAATTATTTTGAATTTGGAATTGTTTGGTTAGGTTCAATGTCAAACCCTAAGTCCAATCTGCAATTTTGAGTCTGCCTTTTGTTTTGATGCCTTTTGACCCAAATTTGCTCAATTTTTTTTCAAATTAGGACTTGTGGATATGTTTCCTTATGTATGCACTAGAGTCTAGGAAAATTTTAAGTCAAGCTATCACCATAGGGATGGGGATTTTATATTTGCGAGCTTTTGTTTTTAAGCTTCTGGAATTGAAACATTATTTTTGAGCTTTTTAATGCTCGTATTACACTAATAATATCTTCAAATATGAGTGTTGCATGAGAAAAGTCTACATTAGATAGTGCAAAATTTTAATCACCAAACAATCAAATGTAACATGCATGCATATCTTTGCTATGGGATTGTATGCTCATGCACATCTCTTATTAGCCTAAAATGTAACTTTTAAAAGCACAATTTGTGATTATTTTTTATTCAACACTATATTTTGAAGTATTAATAGCAAACAACATACTTGTCATAGTCTCAAAGTAATCTTGGCATGTCCTTTTCTATAGAGAGTGAATCCCCCGCGGTTTGCATGCTATTCAAAAGCATTATACCCTCTACTAAAGCTTCTATATGAAGCTTATGAATGGTATATATGGTGTAAGTATGACATGAAAAACTAGACCAGAGAAGCAATAGGTGCTTTGAGAAGTCCAAAAATAGCCTACCGCCAGCATCTTCAATAGTTATGCAAGAAGAGGTGTCAAGAATATTGATACCGGGCAAACTGGAGAGATACAGAAGGGGTAGTATGGGGCAATAGGAAGATGCAGAAGGGAGAAGACGAGTGTAGGGGATAAGCCTCTGCGGGAAAAAGGAGCATGGGGCGCGATGATGGTATGATAATGCGTGAGTTATAGATAGAAAGCCAAGGTGAAGAGAAGTTATGGAAGGAGACCATGCAGAGAATCTATGGAGAGAGAGAGAAACAGTAGGGACTATATAGCTGCAGGCTCAAAGAGGAGGATGAGAAAGGAATTACAAAAGATTGTGGAGTAGCTCAAGGGATGTACGGTGTCAAATAGTGTGCATTCTAGCTGGAAAGGTGCGTACCCTTTGGCTCTGGGAGTCTGTGATGAGAATCACAAACACTTTGTGAAAAAGTTTTTATGGATAATCACCAACCCTCTTCCTAAAGATGGTTTGAATTCTAAGAGAATTCGTGAAAAACAGACTTCACAAACCCTCTTTCCTACTGTGCTTGGAACTTGTTTGTTTTTGGAAGCGAGTTCTTGATGGAAGGATCACCAATTCACATCTAGCTTTACTTTAAAAAAGAAATTAAACATAAACTCTCATACAAGAACAAATCCCATTCAAAACCCAAACCTCATACAAGAACAAATCCCATTCAAAACCCAAACCTCATACAAGAACAAATCCCATTCAAAACCCAAACCTCTTTCATGGAATCATGTAGCATTGCCCCCATTTACATAGTCGTAACTTCAAACACTTGAAAGGAATACATGAGCTTCCACCTTCACAACAAAAAATTTTAGTTTTTCAGAGATTTCAAATATTCCATGTTTAAGCCCACACACCATTTTGATGAAGGGACCCTAATTCACTCCCTCACAAGCTCAGATACAAGATTGCAAAGAGGCGAGACTGCACTACACATAGATTCAACAACCATGAAGGGAATTGTACAGATGGGGAAAATTTCAGGATTTTTCACTAAAAAGAAGCCCTCTCTCTCTTCCCCGTGGAAAGATCAGCTGATGTGTCAAGTTTTGGGCCATTTTGTCACTTTGGACCAAAACTAGATCATTTTTCAGCTCATTTTTAACCTAAAAAGGGCCATTTTTTATGTAAAAAATCCCAAACAGAGTTTTAAAAATCCTTAAATTTGTGGATCATTTGCATAAACATAAAAAAAATGAATATGCATCAATGCTAATAGATTTTTCATTTTAAGTCACTCTTTATGCAATTTTACAAGACGACGCCCATTAGTTGTTATTTTCGGCAGTTTTTGTCTACATAAATATTTGTAGTCGAGATGAGTGTGCCACCATGAAATGATTAGAATATGTACATCACAAAACAAAATAAGGCATCTTATCATATGACATCCTCAATTGGCATGCATGGCTTCTGGTCATACATCAATTCAGTAGGCATGTAACCAATCATTGAGCTATGAGTTGTAGAGCCAGCCCATATAGTGTATGGTGGAAACCTTGGCCATTCATGCATTTTACCTTTGCATGCCTTAGACAAAGATTTTATAATAGGAGGATTTCCTCTTTCACTTTTTCCATTTCTCTCTTGATTATAAGCACAAGTTAAGGCTAGCTTGATATCAATTCTTGTGAAGAACTCCGTTGTTTCATCTGCATCTAACTCATCTTTATCAGTAACTATTTTTCCCACATACCTATAGTAATAAATTGCATCTTTAAGCAAAAAAATACAAACAAATTATGTAGTATTTTTTCACAATGCATGCCCTTCCACTTGATTTGTCAAGTATTATCGTGCAAGTACCAAGTATCTCATTTGCCAAAGTCCTAAGGCATTGTGACTAGATCAAAAACCCATTTATAATGCATAGCTAATGGGTAGGCATGATGCAATCCATCATGATGGTGTATATTATAATACATCTAACATGTGACAGACTCCAAAAAATCTGCTACATCCTTATACATGCCTTTCCACCAATATCTTCTTCACTTTGGCAAAAATAGCCCATCCACCTGGATGTATGACATATAGGCTTTTGTGAAGCTCTTTGGTAATTTTGAGCTAAGTAGGCTTATCATATACTACTCGTAATGGAGTCTCATCTCTTCTTTTAGGATGTTTCCATAAGTATCCATCCCTCAAGAAGTATCCATATGCTTCCTTTTTTATCCTTTTGAATTTTGCTTCAATCCAATTAGCCTTATTTTGTAAAGTCCGATCGATATATATATTATTCAAAAAAAACCCTTGTAATGGAAATGGCCTATGAAATTTGAGAGTAGTGGAATTAGGTAATTAGGTGAAGCACTTTTGAGAGATTACTTTGTGAGCATAGCGGGGGAACTTAATCGATGGAAGCAACATAAACATGGTACTTAGTTAGCATGGCATGAACAATACTTTTAAGAGAGAGAGAGAGAGAGAGAGAGAGAGAGAGAGAGAGAGAGAGAGAGAGAGAGAGAGAGTTTAGAGAACATGACAATAGTTGAGGAATGGATTCATACGGAGACGGTCCCCCCTCCAATATTAGGCATTTGTAAGATTTGGTACAATACAATATTTGTGTTCCTTGTAACCTAGGTGATGCAATGAAGATGGAAAGCTTCATGTATGACAAGCATAACATAAACTTGAAGAAAGTATCAACTATCCCAAGCCTCACTCCCAAGGCCTCAAACACCTTCGAAGGTGGAGAGAGCTAGCGGGGAATGAGGATAGGGAAGAGGAAGAAGAAGCTTCCATAGGAGAAAGAAATAGTTCCTCACTTATCATTACTCTTCTTGCTAGCATACATAATAGCATAGTAATGAAGATGGAGAAGATGGCAAGCTTAAGCATTGAATAATGACTCTTGGTTGTATTTGTATTCCATAGCCAAGAGTATTGGTGTAGGCTTTCACTCTCACAAGCTTGGAGAAGGAGGTGGTGTTCCTCCACTTTCACCAAGTGAGAATGGCCTTGCCAATGAGTGTGTGTGTGTGTGTGTGTGTGTGTGTGTGTGTGTGTGTGGAGTATATCCCCCTATCACCCCCCTTCCTTGCTTTGGGCAAAATTTCTACATGCTACAAGCTCATTGGACCCCCCTCCCCTAGCCAATCACATGCAGCCTGCAATCAAGCACATGGGGGTAGTATTTTGACAACTGTCCTCCTTACCCCTTAGAGAGAGAGAGCTTGAAAATATCTAGATATTTGTTAATGGAAGTAGAATCTCATTGGACCCCTCTTTAGCCCAACCAATAGCATTCAAGTACACAATGTGGTTAAGCTTAGTGAGATTCTGACATGTGTCCCATGTGCTCTTTTAGAATTCCCCTAACTTTGAGATTTTTATGCATAGGAAGTTTCTCAAGAAACTTCCTCATTAAGTGTGTAGGTTCTCATTTTGACTCAAGCATCTTACCCCCCATGCATAGGAAGCTTCTCAAGCAACTTCCTCATTAAATGTGACAAGTACCTATAGTACCTTAGTCATCAAGCATGACAAGCACCTTAGGTGGGGTTCCCACCTCAAGCATAGCCCTAGCTTGCTTAAGTTTAGGTCCGGTTCCCACCTCAAGCACCTCAAGTACCTCTAGTACCTTAGTCATCAAGCATGACAAGCACCTTAGGTGGAGTTCCCACCTCAAGCATAGCCCTAGATTGCTTAAGTTTAGGTCCGGCTCCCACCTCAAGCACAACCCTAGCTTGCTTAAGTTTAGGTCGGGTTCCCACCTTAAGCACAACCCTACCTTGCTTAAGTTTAGGGCGGGTTCCCACCTCAAGCTCAGCCCTAGCTTGCTTAAGGTCAAAGGACTTTTAAAACTAACCATTGGAGGTCTTTAATGAAGCTAACCCTAATGTATTTTAAGATTCATTAGTTAACCTTGCTCTTTGACATACCATCTCTCATTTGGGCCCCTTTACCATTGGCTCCGTGCTGAGATAGATTCGTAAGCACATGTCTATATTCTAACCCTTTTTTCCATTTATTATCCCATATTAAATGATTAGTTTAATATGAGAAAATCATTTGGGTTGGTTAGTTATAAGATATTTAATGACATTACCTCTCTCTTGAAATCATAGCCGTCCTCGACTATGAGATAAAAGAGATAAAGTCAAAGTCATTAGTCAATTGTATTAGCGGGTAGAGGATCCCATTTTACCCTACGACATCATTCCAAGATGGATGACTAATACATTTGGTGCTTGGGAGATATAGCTGCCACAAGCATGTCTGCTCTTTAGTCCATTTCATCCTCTCAAGTAGAGTGACAAATTCTACATGGTGTTTGAGAGACGTCGTCATCCCAAACATGATTCTTAGTATGCATACTACTTAAATTTGTGCACAATAAAGAGATAATTAGTCTTATAATACATAAACATTGATCATTTAAAAGAAACATGTACATTTGGTTACTCTTATGTAGCATTGTAAGCGTTGACAAGGTTCATACTATCCTTAAGCTGGATTCCTTGCATCCATCTAGCATCTTCAAAAGGATAATTTTTTAACTTAATAAGATACCGTCAGATAATCTTACCATGTCGTAGTACCTTGTCTTCATGCCGAAGGATAGCTTTGGGTTGTAGTACCTCTTCTTGATCTTCGATTTTGGGAGGGTCTTCAATAATTGGTTCATTTGGAGGCTCTCCTTTGTAGGGCTTGATTAGGCTCACATGAAAAAACATGGTGCATGAGCCAATGGTTGGGCAACTTTAATTAATAAGCCATCCCATTGATTAATAAGACATACTTAAAGGCACAATCAAGAGATAATGTGACCTAAATATTGAATCTCTTGTAGAAAAATTTCTCTTTTCTTTTTATTAATGAAAAGCTTATTCTCTCTCACAATCTTGAAAGATTACCTGGAGGTGTCGCTTGTAATCTTCAATAGAATTTGAATGGCCTGAAGATTTTTTTGTCCATCATGAGTTTGAATGCATCTAGAGCATTTGTCAGGCCAAAACTTGTAATTATCAAATAGATCTTCTACCCGCGGCACGGGAAATCTATTTTTTTGATAGTGATCTTATTGAGTGTCCTATAGTCAACACACGTGTGATGTGTGTCGTCTTTATTTTGGAATAAAAGCAATGGTGAACAAAATGGAGAGGAGATAGACCTCACCATCCCCTTTTTTTTCACCGCTTCATGCACTTGCCTCATGATCTCCTCTTATTGAGATTGTGAAACTCGATAAGGAGGCTTGTTAGGCAGTGAGCTTCTTGGTAGGAGCTCAATTGCATGGTCATCATCCCTCATTTTAGAGATAGCTCACTAGGGATGTCATCAACGAAAACATCTTGGAATCCATTTAGAAAATTAGACAACTCTAATTCCTCTTGATTACATTTATTGTAGGGATATGGTGTTTCCCAACTCATAAACATCTATGTGCATGCTCTTTTTCTTGTAGGTGAAGTGGATTATCCTTTCAAGGAGCTTCATGTTGGAAGCCATGTGGTTAAATCATGGTGTCCCAATGATAACATTCTCATGTTTGAGAGGGGAGATGAAGAAATCCTCTTTGTCCAAATAGCTTTGGATATGAAGCCTTAATTTTCCAACGAATGAAGGAACTAAGACGTCTTGTCCCTTGATAGCTCCATTGGCTTTCAATGCATCTCCCATCTTGTGGGCCTGTATGCCTAGCTTAGTGGTAAAATCTGTGGATATGAAGTGGTGAGTTGAACTAGGGTCAAACAAAATGAAGGAATCATGCTCTTGCATCTTTCCCCAAGCATAGGAAAGGCGAAATCCCTGGCAATGAGCATCCTCTTTTGGAGCTTCAAACATAGATATTCTAGGAGTCTCATTGAAGGCAATTCTCTTGGGCCAAGGACGATAACCATGGCCTTGCTCCCCACACTTAAAACATTTGTGGTCCTTACTAAAAGCTTCTAGCTCTTCAGGAGAGATTTTATATTTACCTTTGTAAACTCCCTTCTCCTTGGACCAAATGTTGTTGTTGTTGGAATAGCCTTGGCAAGAATTTTGGGCATTGGTTTTCCCCTTGGCATCATTTTTGTCTTTATTTTCCATGGGCTTGACATTCCTTCTAGCCCAATTTTGAAAATTGATGCGTAAAGAAACCATGGTGTGGTGGATTACTTTGGTGATAGAACCAGGACGTTGAGAGTTGACATACTCGGCCATCTCTTTGGGTAATCCCGCATAGAACTGTTGCTTTTGCTCGACAAAGTCTATATTTTGAAAGATAATAGACTTGATATGTAAATCCCAAAACTTGTCCACATATTTGTGGATAGACTCATGAGAGAGAATCTTTAAACTTCACCATTTGGTAAGCACTTTTTCCTTTGCATCACTTGCAAGGAATTGCTTCATGATGGAAACTCGTAGAGTTTTCCATGTCTTTGAGGCTTCGCTGTTGCCACAGAGGCTAGCCCACCATTGAGCCAATTTTTTGGAAGTGCATAGCTACATGGAATAGCTTGGAGGACTCCGTGAAGCCCTCGTCTCCAAAGCCCATCAAATTGTTGGATGAAGGCCAATACTTTGTCGGTAGCACCAAAGGTGCCATCATAGGTGAGAAAAGAGATATTGTTCCGTCCCTCTTTGAACTTCTTTATCTTTTGTGACCTTCACCATGGAGGGTAAGATTTGCGATGTCCTCCCCTCTTGTATTCTCTACGAGAATAGCCATAGCTCATCGATAGAGGAGGAAGGTGAAGAAGAGGGAGAAGAGGGTGACCTCTTTCTTGCCCTTTTCTTCCTTTATTTCCTCTCTTCCCTTTTGGAGTGATGAGGAGAAGGACTATGGGTTAACCGTTTCCTCTTGGGAGGAGTTGGCGATTGTCTAGACCACCATCTTCATGGAGCCACATCTTTTGAGGAACTTAGGGAGTCATTACTTTCTCATTCTTTGGATTCCTCCTCTCGTATGGGAGAGAGTCTTCTTTTGGGGGTCTCACCAAGAGGCCTCCTAAGCTCTCTCTCCTCTTTGAGAGGAAAGGAAATACCATAAGCACGAAGTTGTTGAGTAACATCGGCTTGCAAAGAGGGGTTGGCCATAGCTTGTTGCAACCTGGTAACAAGATAATTAACAAACATGGGGGAATCATCATTAACACCTTCATGTGCAAAATCAAAGTTATCAATGTTCATTCTACTCTCTTGGTTATTGTCAACCATGTTAATTAAACTTAGGTGTTTACTTAGTGTATGCTTTGGCAATTCAAAACCTTAATTGCTACTCCTCTTAGCCTTTGAAAATAGGCACTTAAGTATCTACACCCATGGCTCGATTTGGTTAATTATAGAGAGTAGTGGAGTGAGCCTAACATAGCGAAGCTGCCGAGGGATATCTCCTTTTGGACTTCTTATGGCTCAATAATGGTAAAGCCGTAGGCAAGTCTAGAAAGACTCCGTTATTAATACCAAAGCTCCCGAGGTGTGCACCATATCCCACATAGTGGGATCAACAAAATCGATAGTAGATCCATTAACAAAATCTTATGTATGCTCAGGTTCCCACCTAAAGCTCAGCCCTAGCTTGCTTAAGGTCAAAGGACTTTTAAGACTAACCATTGGAGGTCTTTAATGAATCTAACCCTAAGGTATTTTAAGCTTCATTAGTTAACCTTGCTCTTTGACAGACCATCTCTCATTTGGGCCCCTTTAACATTGGCCCCATGTTGAGATAGATCCATAAGCACGTGTCTATATTCTAACGGTTTTTCCCGTTTATTATCCCATATTAAATGATCAATTTAATATGAGAAAATCATTAGGGTTGGTTAGATATTAGATATTTAATGACAACCCTTGTCATCCTGGGCATACTCCTGCCAGAACAGCAATGATGTCAGTCCGGGCTTCATCCTCATGCCATGGAAAAACATAAGTGCAGTATCCAGCTGGGCCATCTTGGGTGTACTCCCACTGCAGCATCAGCTATGCCACCCTGGGCATCATCTCACGCCTCGACAACTGCCGCCTAATGATAGCGCTAATATGTAGAGAGTCTTGAGGAGAACCATATCAAAAGTATTGGATATACATTCCATCATAAGCTTTTGCTCCCTTGGCTATGATTTCCATTTGTGTTATATTCGAGCACGAGTGTGATCATCAAGTGTGTACCATGATGGTGTGATCATTTCCACGCATCAACAAACTTCATTGGACATATTTATGTGACTTGTGTAGGGTTTAGTGCTCTATTTTCACGATTTTCATTGCACAAAATGGAGAAAGCTTTTGGGCATGCATATGTCTTCATTATAGAGAGCTACAATTGACACTGCAGGAATGATTGGTGAAAATTGTGTATCAAAAGTTGATCTTGGTATTGTTTATTGCATTTGAGTGCTTAAATTAAATGAAAAATCATGGGAAAGCACTAGAATTGAGCTTCTTGATAGCAAAAACAGGTCACTAAATTTTGGTCTTCACACTGATTGTGCATTATTAGTGCTTGATATTAATGTAAAATCATTGCATAGCACTAATAGGGCTTCTTGAATGACCATGAGATAGCATTGAACATGATTTTTGGTGTTTGTGTTGGATGTTCAAAAGCTAAAGAGCACTAATGATTTGAGTCTCTGTGAAGGGATGTGGGCAAGAGTGTGCTTTCATTGATCCAAGAAGGGGTCATCATTGCAAAATATTGCAAAATGTGGCTAGTTAGAGCCATTTTACTTCTTTTGATTAAAAGTTGTATACATGCTAGCTCATAGCTTGGTCTAAAAGTCATGTAAGCTAGTATTTACCCAAATTTTTGAGCTTTCAAGTACAAATTTAGAGCCATTCATTTTCATTTCATCAAGTTGCAGTCATATCTACACTACAACACATCATGCAAAAATCGGTGCAGGTATCGACGAAATAAAGTTAGTTTTAAAACCAAAAAGCACTGAAATAGGCATCGAAAGAGACGCCGGTATCGTAGCGTCAAAATGAGCATCAATATACTAACATCGGAATAATCCTTTAAATATGCGTCGAAATCGACTACCAAATAAGGACCGGTATTTATATAGTATATTTCGGCGCTTCTTTAGAAGTCTATACCGATGCTCATACCGTACTCTAACCGGCGACCAAACCTACAAATTGTTTTTGGGCAGAGAGGGCTGGGAACTAATGCTGCATAAAGTGTTGACATAGCCATGAATCACATGTGTGTGATGGTTTTAAAGGAACTTACCCAAGCACTCACCGAAGCCTAGCCAATCGTGCATGGTCCACATGAGAATTCCTTACACATGTACATTTTGTCGTCCGATTAGTTGGGACATATCAACCAGCACATGTGTGTGATGGTTTTAAAGGCACTTACTCAAGCACTCACCGAAGCATGGCCAATCGTGCATGGTCCACATGAGAATTCCTTACACATGTAGATTCCGTCGTCCGATTGGTTGGGACATATCAACCATATCAATTCCTGTCCATAAGATTTGGAGCTTTCATTATGCAAAATTTGGACTCACAAAGGGGCCCTTTAAGGAGTTTAACTTTACCTCTCTCTACCAAAACAGGGGCATGGATAAATTTTTGCAAACAAACTTCAAAGTTGGCGGAGGTTTGACAGCTAGAATGTCCTCTTCAAGCTCTATCTACCGATATATAGCATGCCATGAGATTCCTCATATTTTAGAAGATTCTTTTTTTGATTCACCTATGATGTGAGAACTCTGTCGGAATCTAAGTGAATCAAAAAAAGAATCGTCTAAAATATGAGGAATCTCATGGCATTCTATATATCAGTAGATAGAGCTTGAAGAGGACATTCTAATTGTCAAATCTCCACCAACTTTGGAGTTTGTTTGCAAAAATTTATCCATGCGTCTGTTTTGGTAGAGAGGGTAAAGTCAAACTCCTTAAAGGGCCCCTTTGTGAGTCCAAATTTTGCCTAATGTCTATAAGTGGTGGTAGATAGATATCCATGTTCTTTGATTTTTACTTTCCTTGGACAATCAATGACAACAAAAGATGGCCCTTCTTGATAGCAAGCCATGGTGGAAGATTTTAATTAACCAGACAAATAGGCCACCTGCTCCATGACGAACTCCATAATCTGAATGGGTTTACTCCGTACATTGCTAGACCAAAGCGGATACATTGAGACTCGTTCTTAAATGTAAGCCAACTTTCCTCTATGTGCTTCCATGCACGAGAGTCAGCAGGTACCCGTATCACATCATCTGTTGATCTAGTATTTGAGTGCCATGTCATCAAAGCGGATATGGACTTGCACCTAAACATGCTCTTTATTCTTGGAATGATAGGAAAGTGTCGAAGAACCTTTGCAGGGATAAATTTTCCTTGTGTGTCCTCCCTGTACCTGTTTGATCTACAATTGGGACATTGTTCCAGGTTTGCATACTCATTGCAAAAAAGTATACAATCATTAGGACATGCATGTATTTTTTGATAATCCAAGCCCAGATTAGTAAGAAGCCTTTTAGTGGCTGGACGGGTAGGGTGCATGTGATTCCCTTCTGGCAAGATTTTCTCATTCAGCAACCTGTCGTTACATGAACAAGTCAGCCCTTTGATCACTTTATATGAACTGTAATTTGCACTTTACCATGCTTAGGATAAAATATGTTTACCTGAAAAGATCTGTGACTGAGGTGTCAGACCAACCATAGACAGACTACAAATTAAGCATTGCCAACACGGTACAGAGAACTGAGATTTTTGCACCAGTGTAGAGTGGCATGTGTGCAAGACTTTTCATCTTCTCTCCCTCTTCATTGTTTCTACCATGTCGTGGATATGAACGGGATGGATGAGGTTGGTCCACAGTACCGCGTTCAATGTTGCCGCCTTCTATGCTGGAATCCATGTCAAAGAACGCATCAAACATCTGCTCTATCTCTACTTCTTGAAATGCCGCTTTAGGTATTAGCTGGGACGACTCAACCGATGGCTGCTCGTTTGAAAATAACTACTTGTAGAATTTGACCTTCAATCTCTAGACCATGAGATGATAACGCAGGTCTTGTACTTGCTCTATTGGAAAGAGACCGTGATTGCGTATGTGTTGATTGTAGATTTTTCATTTTCGAAAGATTTGATGCTTGTAATGCGCACAAGGACACGCCATCCTATTGTCCATACTTTATCTACCAATGATGCAACCAATAACTAAAACACTCTAGTTGTTATAACTACACACTACTAAGTACATGACAAGCTTTAACAATCTCACATTCTCTAGCTAGGCCCGATCCCCGCACACCTTGGTCTAGAGGTGCACGGAGATTAGGACCACATGGTAAAAATCTTGTCTTTATTAGTCAATGACTATATATTAAAATTCTTGAAGTTTGTGTGTACTTTTGAAGTTTGATTGCGTTTTTTCAACTATTTTCTGCTAGCTCTAACAACCTCACATTCTCTAACCAGGCTCGATCCTCGCACACCTCTGTCTAGAGGTGCACGGAGATTAGGACCATAGGGTAATAATCTCGTTTTTATTGGTCAATGACTATACATTAAGGTTCTTGAAGTCTGTGTGCACTTTTGAAGTCTGATTGCGTTTTTTCTACTATTAATTTGATGCTAGCTCTAACCTAACCTATAACATAAACCTAACCTAACTTAATGTAACATAACTTATAACCTATAACCTAACCTAGCCAAAGTCTGTTTGCGTTTTTAGAAGTACACGAGTCATCTTTGAAGTCCGATTACGTTTTTTCTACTATTAATTTGACGCTAGCTATAACCTAACCTATAATCGTTATGCCTTACCTATAATCTAACTAACCTAAAACCTATACTTAACCTAACTTAATGTAACCTAACTTATAACCTAAACCTAAACTATAACCTAACCTAACCAAAGTCCGTTTGCATTTTTAGAAGTACACGAGTCATCTTCGAAGTCCGTTTGTATTTTTTCTACTATTAATTTGCCGCTAGCTCTAACCTAACCTATAACCTAAACCTAACCTAACTTAACTTAACATAAAAACAACCCAATGATGAGGTGTTTAGCAAAACGACAAGCCATACAGCTTGCCCACAATGCATATTCAATGTGGGCAAGCTCTATGGCTTGCCAATTTGGAAAACAGCTCACCATTGTGTTGTTTTTAGGGTTCCAAAACGATTTTATGGCTTGAAAACCGCTCGCAGACATATAGACAATACAATGGTAAGCCGTTGGCAATATGGCAAGCCAAAGAGCTTGCCCACAATGCATATGCCTTGTGGGCAAGATTTATGGCTTGTCGTATTGCCAAACGGATCGCCATTGTGTTGTTTTTAGGGACACGAGGCAATTTTAGCGCTTGAAAATCGCTCGCAAATATATAGACAACACAATGGCTAGCCGTTGGCAATACGGAAAGCCATATATCTTGCCCACAATGGAGATGCATTGTGGGTAAGCTCTATGGCTTTCTGTTTTGCCAAACAGATCTCCATTGTGTTATTTTTAGTGCTGCTTAGCTATTTTAGGGCTGAAAAACCGCTTGCGAACATAAAAACAACACAATGACAAGTTGTTGGCAATACAGAATTCCATAGAGCTTGACCTCAATGCATATGCCTTGTGCGTAAGCTTTATGGCTTGTCGTACTGCCAAACGGATCGCCATTGTGTTGTTTTTAGGGACACTAGGCAGTTTTAGCGCTTGAAAATCGCTCACAAACATATAGACAACACCATGGCCCGCCGTTTGGCAATAACGCAAGGCATAAAGCTTGCCCACAATGCATATGCATTGTAAGCAAGATCTATGGCTTGCCGTATTGCCAAAAGGCTTACCATTGTGTTGTTTTTAGGACCGCTTAGCTATTTTAGGATTTGAAAACCGCTTGTAGACATATAGAAAACACAATGGCGAGCTGTTTGGCAATACGTCAAGCCATAGAGCTTGCCCACAATGCATATGCATTGTGGGAAATCTCTATGGCTTGCCATATTGCCAAACGGCTCACCATGGTGTTATTTTCAGAGCCGCTTAGCTATTTTAGGACTTAAAAACAACACAATGGCGAGCCGTTGGCAATACAGAAAGCCATAGAGCTCGCCCACAATGCATATGTGTTGTGGGTAAGTTTTATGGCTTGCCGTATTTATGAACGGATCGCCATTGTGTTGTTTTTAATATGTGCTGTGGGTAAGCTTCATGGCTTGCCGTATTGTCGAACGTAGCTTAACCTAACCTAACGTAACCTAACATAGGTTAACTTAACCTAACCTAACATATAAGATAACCGAACCTAACCTAATGTAGCTTAACCTAACCTAACCTTATATAAATTAACCTGACATATCTTAACTTAATCTAACCTAACATATAAGATAATCTAACGTAACCTAACCTAACCTAACCTAACGTATAACCTAACCGAACAACGTAGCTTAACTTAACGTAACCTAACGTATAAGATAACCTAATCTAACGTAATTTAACTTAACTTATAACTTAAACTTAACGTAAAACATAAACCCCATCAATTGCATAATTTGAAAAACAACATAATTCAAAACAAAATTTTTTCAAAACAAGATTTTTTCATAAAACCAAAACAAAAAATTTTCATAATTTAAAATGAAATTTCACATCACAAACCGTAATTTCTTTTAAAGCATTGAAAAATTAAAGCATTCAAAAATGAAAGCATGAAATTTTCTTTTATTAATAAACAAAGTAATTTAAATAAATCTAATATGCATTTAAAGGTTTGAGCACTCACATCCGTCCTATTTGAGCAATGAAAGTTGTTGTAAAAGTCCTAGAACCTGAAAAAATGCACACACAAAGACAAAGTTAAACCCTAAACCCTAAATCTACAAGTAAACATGAAAACAATCTCACCCTACTGTTATGCGTTAACCAACAAGCAAGATTAGTACTTCCGACGGCTTGTTTTGCACTAGATCTGTGAGAGATGGGGAGAAGAGAGCTTGAGAAAACGCGCAAGAACAAGAGAAATGGGCAGAGAAAGCCCACTGTTTTTCTTTTTGCAAGTGACCTTGGGACAGAAGTCGGCTTAGGCATCGAAACAATCGTCGGAAAGTCCATGCGCGCTGACATCGGAATAGGTGCCGGAATATACGTCGAAAATTTGAAAATCAAACTTAAAAAAAAACATTAGCTTTCTCCATACATACACACACATATAGCAACGTCCGCTAGTGACGCCAGTAATGTGGCGTCGGAATTTAAGTGACCTCTTGTAGTGCTAGCTTATAGATTGTTTCTAAAAAAATTACAAAATTTCATGTGAGCTAGTTGTTAGCCAACTATTTGAAAAGATTTAAAATGTAAAATTCGGCTTTCAAGAGCCACTTCATTTCATTCAAAAGTTGCATTATTTTCAGCTCTTGGCTTGTTTTTTACATATTTCATTGAGCTAGAAATTAATCAAACTTTTGAATCATACATGAGAGATTGTAATTTGTAAAATTTTGTTATGTAGAAGCATTTTATCTCTCACCGTTGTTATGTATGCATAAATTTGCTACTTTATAGCATCATGTGCATAACCAAAGGCACTTTTTTCCCTTGTGGTTTTTTCCCTTTGGCAAATTCTCGTATGCAAGACCCTAGCTTTAGGATTTCATTACTGTTTTTGTGAGCTTTTGGCTTTCAATAAGTGTCTTTTGTACCTTGTGTTTACACTTAGCTTCAAAAAGCTTCTTTTGCAAATAAAAAGATCAAGAGACTTCTCTACGAAGGATTCTTGCTCAAGGATGCTCAAAAGAGCATGAATAGGAGTAATCCTTCCATGATTTTTCTCATTTGTTCATCTCTCCATTCTCTATGCTTGGCTTAAGTGAAACTTTGCTTCTAAGGCATCCTAAAGTTTTAACACTTTGCTTTGTGAAAATTCACTCATCAAAAAATTAGGTTTATGTGTGCTAATCATAGGTAATTGGCCTTGACCTTAGGTTAATATAGGTCCATTTCTCATTAGTCCTAGACTCTTGGTGATAGTTTTAATACTCCATTCGTTTTTAACATGACCTAGGGCTATGATTAGGCTTTAGTCCTTTAGTCCAATTTCCATTAGCATCTCATGTCGAAAGCAATAAAAATGTGCTAAAAATGAATCAATGAAGCAAAAAAATGTCAAGAAAAAGTAGCAAAAATGCTACTAGACACATGAAAAAGAAAAGTTCTATGTTATGTTGTGTCTATGTGAGGCCTAGCGTCTTATTAGAACTTGGGAGGCGAGGGGAATCACCTTGGCTCTCTTGGTCAAGGCCCTAAACCGATGCCCTGGGCTGATAGAGGTTAGCCGTCACCTTGGTAGGCTAGTAGGCTTTTGGAACACCTTCTTGAGGGTTCAAGGAGCCGAGAGTCACACCTAGACTTGCCTTGGGGTGGTAGCCTTGTGATTGTGCTTTAATTTTTTCAATGAATGACAAAAAACAAAACTTGCATGAGCTTCAAAAAGCTCTGACAATGTACTAATAGATTAGGAGCTTTTTTATAGCCTGTAGACATGATAGACTATTAAGAATTGGTCACATAGTTTTTAGGAGCTAGTAGGTTTATGAACTTGCATTAGCCTAGGGTCATAATAGACTGTTTGTGTTTCATGCATAAAACTGAAACTTCAAGTGGTTTAATCTTCACATTAGTTAAGGTGTCTTTTTTGCTTTATGTTGTCTAGTTTTTTACTATGATTCATCCATCTTTTGGAAGCAAAAAATTCACTTTGCATGATTGTTCATTGTGCTTTATGTTTTATTCATTCTTCATGACCTTTGTTGCTCATTACTTGCTCTTATGTTTTGCATCTCAACATTTCTTCCATGGACTTGCTTTCTACCCTGTCTTCACAGTGTTTTGCTTCACCAGCACACGAGGACGTGCGCCAAATTAGGAAGGGGGGAATGTTAGTAGCGGCTAACACAAGCTACACCAAATATGCATCAAGCGGGAGATATGTTGTGGTTGTGCATAATATTTCCAACACACTTTGTATAAATCTTGGGCTCACTTGGAGTTCCAAAGTTGTATATGGTAGTTTGAGGACTCAAGCTTAAACTTATAGTAGAAGGGATTGTAGTGAAAGCCTTTAAAAAAGGAAGCCTTTATGCAAGGAGGCTTCATTTTTGAGTATCCACTCTTGAGGATCCACTTTTGAGAGCTCCCTCTCTCTTGAGTGTTCACTCTATGGCCTAGCCTTGAGCTTAATGTCTATGCTTGAGAGGCTAGTGCTAACCATTTTGATTAGAGTAAGCTCTTCTTCATTAATCTAATCCTTATTTTCTCATTAGTCTACTTCTTCTCTACATTTCATCTTGTCATGAAGTAGTATTACACTTTCATTATTCTAGATTTGAGAGATGTATGTACTTTTGCTATTAACCACTCCTAGTCTTCCATAAGCATTCGATTTGTGAGATTAAGCATCACAAATTAGGTTGATTAAGTTGGGTCTTAATCTTGTAATTTGTATGTGTGCCCTATTCTTTGCTTGTGTGTAGATAGGTTTTATGAAACTCTAGGACCATTCACCTCGTGTCTGTAGCTATTGATGAAGTGCTGTGATTGACATGTGGTAATTAGTGTGTGATTATCATTAGTGTGCTTGGGGTTTCTAGTCTATAATAAGTCGGACTTTGGTGGACTTGATGTGTGTAGGAGTTGTTTGATTAGTGATTAGAGTATGTTTAGAGTTAGTCTTGCCATGGCTAATCTCTACTTGCATTGGAGAGGTGACATCTTGAATCATCTATTTCTATTCATCCGATGTTCGTACTTCCATGCCCTAGCCGGGTTGCCCATCCACGGATTTGATAAATTTGTGTGGGTTGCAATTAGGTCGTGCTTCAATACCTCCCTACAGCTTTTTTTACACATTTTCAACATGTGGAAGACCCACAAAAGGTATGATAGAGTATATTCAAAGATTGGTTTACAAGGTGAAAGTCAGACCATAGAAGAATTTGTGAAGGGACTCGTTGCATTATGGAAAAAGTGGTGTACATCTTTGGGGGGGTGAATGTCCTCCAGCCATGTTAAAGAAGGACAAGTTTGTTGCAAGCTTGAGAATAGGTCTATGCTTGAAGGTGGAGCTCAAGCAATCAAATACCTTTGTAGAGCCAGTTAAAATTGCAAAGAATAAAGAGTGGAAGACCGAGCCTCTTAATAAGGGTGGGATCAATGTCGAGCAACAGGTGAAGTGAAATCTATAGAGCAACCAAAGCCCCTCATCACGGAGCCGAGTTGTAATCAACAAGCTCTCAAAATGTGAATACTTTTTGCAAGGAGATGCAAGAGGTGGTAGGTCTTATGAAGAATCTCACTGTACATATGACGGGAGGTAGAAGAGGTCAAAGTTATGGATATGAGCCCGGCTATGGAAACACTCATTCAATATGGCTTCATATCATGAAATGACAAAATCACAAATATATTAAATAGAGTTAGAATTTGAAGTTTTTGACATCACCAATGTGTTTGGAATGCCCAAAAAACCTAAAAAATGAATATCTACTTGCCCCGCTTTGACACCCACTTTGACACCCAAAGAGGGAGAAAAGGCCAAAAAACCCTTGAAAAGGGTTTTTTGTCAAATGGTGCATAGAGGCCATTCCAAAAAAACATTGAAACGGCCTCTATGCACCGTGAGGCAAAAATTGTCAAATGACGCATAGAGGACATTTTGAGTTTTTTTGGAATGCCCCCTGCTACCCCTTTGTAAGGGTTTTTTGGCATTTTCTCTCTCTCCTATTGTTAGAACAGGATAGATAGACATTCATTTTTTATATTTTTAGGCGTTCTAGATCCATGAACGATGTCAAAAGCTTCAAACTCTAACACTAGTTAATAGTTTTTTTGATTTTTTATTTTAGTGATGACATCGAAGCCATATTGAATGAGTGACATCTACCTCATGAAAAAGACACTCGTATTTAATGAAAAGGTGAACGTTTTCAAGTATCATTGAAAAGTCAGGTTCACTTTATAGAGTGTCTAGTTTTCCTTTTGGACGTATTCAATAAGTGCAAGTCCATTTTGAGAAAATTTTCTAGAGAGAGAAATAAAATTTCTTAGAAGGCTCTCCAAATGACCTCCGAACTCTCCTAATGGATGTTTCAATTGCTAGGGCTCTTGCCCTTGAACACTCGAGTGCATCCTCCTCCTGGGGTGGGTCACATGAGTAGGAGGCTCCTAGTTGGTTGGTACATCTCCACCGTTCCCAACATGTGGTGCATCAATTAGGAGGCCATGGTGATGCCTACATGTGGCTCTTGCCCGATGGTACATGGACCTTGCCCGACCATGTTTCATGGCTCATATTTGGAAGGGATAAGCACCTCCCCCTGTGGGGATCTGGTTATTTCCTTCAATTTGCCAAGAGCTAATTTTATTTAAAAATTATTTTTTTGGAAATTTTACACTATTTTTCTTTGTTTTGAGGTGGAATGTCTCTTTTTTTCTTGCTCTCAACCAACATTTTTGAAATTGAAAATGGCACAATATAAAGCTGAGGCATATATTTCCCAAACACTAGTTTCAAGAGTAAGGACACTCGAGTTGAGTATTTTGGTGTGATCATGTAGGTCTTGCGTAAGTAGGCCCCAAACAAGCAAGATGCCATGTTGATGCCCTCTCTCGCTAGACTAGGAAGAATCCTCTTTCTACCTTGCCTCGGCATTTGGGGATTCATCACGATTGCCACCCAGGTTATGTATCATTTTATGACTGGGTGATATGCCCATACATTCATATTATGAGGTTGAAAGGTAAGTTGGCACACATACTATGCATTCCATGTACTTTTCTTTTGCTTGAATCGTGATACATATTGAAAAAGGGGATGGAGCACTAATGATAATCAAGGGAAACTAGTATTCAAGCTTCTTCAAGCTCCTAATAATAAGGGAGTTGTCAAGCGGCACATAGTTATGAGTTACTTTCTCAAATAATTGAGCCTCATGCATGGCCACATGTGCACCAATTATTTGTCTTTTATGCGTCATGGAAGGCCTTTGGTAACTATGCCGGGTTTGGCATAGTTGGATCACTAACACCTTATTGATAACTATGATTCGCGAGAGCGCATGCAATTTTGTAGAGAGATATTGGTATCTCATGCTTAGTGGTAGCACCTGTACACCACACCGACACGTATGTGCTTGAGGAAAACATCCATGTGATGTGATAGAGGGTTGGGAGTTGGTAGTTGGCCTCTTCTTTTACCCACATGGGCCATGCTATGCAAGCCTAAGAGGGGAGGTTTCCGAATTGAGGAGAGTAAGTAGGCCTAAGTTATACATAAAGGTTCTAAAAGGCACTTAACACTTTGTCCTTATCGACTCACACTGTAGGTAGCATACGATAGTCAATGAAAGGAACGTACGACAAAGAGGAGGGCTAGTTATGATGAAGGGGAAGCACAAATGCCCCTATGTAGATTTCCTTTTGAAGCAAAATGATGTGAATAGATCTAGGGAGGGGCGGCATTTTGTGTAAAGTACCCATGTGGAATCTACGCTAATGCGGGCGAAATGATGAAGGCCAGTAGGAAGTGGGATTCTCTTTTGCTATATAAATTGAAAGCAGCTAGCGACATTTATCATATTTTTTTACCGGATTAGGGCTCCATAGCTGCCTGTATCCATCAACTAATTACGGTCTTAATCACATGCGCTATCTCTACATTATGCCTTAATCCCAATTCATCAAGCCTTATTAACCTTAAGCTTTACATGATTAGGCTGCACTGTGTATAGCATGCCGCCTTCTATTTTTTTGATAGTTATCGGCTGCAACTCATTTCATCGACTACGTACAATGTTGATGGCCCGTCGCAGCAGCAGAAGAGGGAGAGCACAGCCCATCTCCTTCTACTCCATTTCTTCTTGTATTGTCGTTATATTTGGTTGGCTGTGCTCTCTCTGTTCTGCTCCTCCCTCTGGCTTCCCGCTCATGGCCTTCACCTGGTAAGCTCCTGCTTTCTAACTGTAATCTTATGATTCACGACCGATAAGGTGTCTATGGGGATCGGGGTTGAACCCAGGACCTCGCCCACCTAACCATTGCTATTTCATAGTGTAGCTCTAATAAAATTCATGTGCTGTTGCCCAAAATTGTGTGGCTTTATACTCTATATACAATATTGGCTCTTGCCCAAAATTGTGTGGCTTTATACTCTATATATAATTTGGGTCTTGCCCAAATCTTGGGTGCATGTGGTCCAATGTTTCCCTCTTGCCCAAAATTGAGTGGCTTTATCTATAGTGGCTCTTGCCCAAATCTTCTCTCATGTGGTCCCATGGTTTGGTTCTACCAAAAGATTCTGGCTTTCACCCTAGCACATAATCTCCAATGATCTCACCCTTCTTCTATGCAACATCCAAACTTACGAATCTTGTTGCACAATAGTAGGTTTGAAGTAAGTATCCCAAAATATTGGAATGTTCAATGGCTCTTGCATATTGCTATGTGGATCTCTTTCTCTTGACATAGCCCTTCCCGACCTTGATAGGAAGATAAGTATTCAATGGTTAGCCCTCTACATGTCGAATTTGAAGCCACATGTCAAATTCAAAATGTTTGCAGTTTTTATCTCAACCTTCTTCATCAAACAATGGATACCCGCCCTAATATCATGATGATAGAATCTCATGTGAAGACTCTATTTTAATTTGTGATTTATCAATCACACTTAAATCGGCTAATAATCTCCATTAATCAAGTTATTGATGGTTTTCTCCTTGCATACAATCAAATCAGCAACCTTTCCCAACTTTGGCTTAAGGGTCTCTCTCTCTCTCTCTCTCTCTCTCTCTCTCTCTCTCTCTCTCTCTCTCTCTCTCTCTCTCTCTCTCTCTCTACATGCATGCACACACACGGTATATATATTTTAGGTGACCTCCCGTAGTGAGTAATTTTAGATGCACTTTCAAATTGATGATGCAAAAATATTGCTTCATGAGTAGTCATAGATTAATTATCATAAGTGTAACTAAGTTTACGAAGGATAGTGATTTGTGGCTTTCATGACTAAGCATAGCTAAAACTAATCATATACTTAACACAGGCTTAACACTAGAGAGCTTGACTATGACTTATATGCAAAGTAGAAATCAACTAATTTGAAGTGAGTACATAGGAGGCTCTTATATAGAGCTTGCAAGAGACAAGGATATGACATCATGCGTGAGGTCTTTGAGATAGAGTCCCACTCAAGGGGTCCCGTGTGTGATAGATAGGGATGCTTGTGCATGTATTTCTTCATTTAGAAAAAGAGATCTTTGACTACTCATGTGCAATGTGCTATGGCTCATGCCTAACGGCTCATCATGCCTCATAGAGAGAGAGAGAGAGAGAGAGAGAGGTGTACCCATGACTAGGGTTACATCAACAAAATTACCCAAAAACCTAGTCATGGGATTGATTTATTAGGATCTTATGCGATTCACTTATACATCATGAAAGAATCAACATGATTCTTCTCTTCATGGTGGACAAGGTGTTCACATGTTCTTAAATAGGCTCAATTAAAAGCTAGAGCACATCATTAAATTCACAAATATAATTGCATGATCATTAGGATGTAGTTGGATCATGGTGATCGTCATAATAGCAGCGGTCATGTGAACTCGTCCTTTTATTTTAGCTCTTGCTTTGTTTTCTTAGGTTCTTTCTCTTGGTCTTGAATCTTATTCTTGGTCCTTCTTGAAGCATTGAGATGGTGGATGTCATGTTTTGTGACCTAGGCTACAACGGTTGATTATGTAGCAATGTTTAGTAGAATGGTTGGATCTTCTACACTTCTTTCACTTTGAGTTGCTTGATGAGGCTATATAGGCTCCACTTGGCTCCTTCTTCTTCTCGTGAGCTTGAAGAGAGTTGATGGGGTGCATGGTCCTTCTTCATAAGTAGTGTACAATTTGCTCAAAGTCCTGTCAGGCATAGCTTTTAAAAGGATATGAACCTTTTCTTTATCTTGTATGGGGAATTTGATGTTTGAGAGTTAGGTGCATATGATATTCATCCTATTGAATACAGAGTCTGTTTCCTCTCCATCCTCCACTGTTAGTCTAGAGAGTCGCAATTTGAGTGAAATCTCGGATGTCTTAGCTTTCTCTCCAAAATGCCTTTCTAAAATGAGCCAAGTTTTGTGAGAATTATTACATCCATCCATCAAATAATGGATGTAATATTTTTCAAGAAAGGTAACTAGGATGCCAAATGCTTGTTTACCCCTCTCTTGGAATTTTTATTTTCCTAGGTCTAGTTTCTACCCATTCATTCTCTCACGAGGGTTTCACTAGTGGCTGTATATATTCTTCTTGATAAGGTAGCCTTTCACGTTGGCTTGCCAAATGTGAAAGCCACTCCTATCAAATTTGAATATACCCTCTACCCAGAGTGAGCATTGGAGGTCTTAACACTCAAAGAGACTCTCTTGAGTGCCATGCCTATCTTGAAAATACAAGACTGGACACCTTCTATTGTGTAGACTTGACTCCACCAACAAATTGAAGGGTACTCTGTGAAAATTTCTTCAAGAATCAACCTTGATTGATTTTTCCATTCTCTATTGTAGGAAGTTGAGATGTATGAAAGAAAACACTGAATGCTCCAAAAATTAGAGATAGGAATCCCTTGATCATGATAAGCATCCCTCGGGTTAGTGGCATGCTTATTCTGCAGTGTGGTAGTTGCTAGAAGGGCATCGGTTTGGAAGTAACAGGGCCACTTTGGACATGCCAAGCAGAGAATCAGGTAAACCACATTGATAGCTCAAATGCAATGGGCTATCAAAGCTTTGATGAATGAGTGCAGCCTTCAATGAATGGCATGATCCTACTATATCAATCTGAGCTCCTTTTGGTATAGCGGGCACAAACGGAGAATGGGCCAAGCTACACACAATTCGGGAGAGGAATGGGGTGAGAGGAATGGAACACAACCTTTTCCATTTGTAAGAGTGGTCAAATTTCTAAAAGGAGGTCATGAAAAAATAGCCCAGCTTATTAGTCTCCTAAAAATAAGTCTAAATGCACCTACCACTATTGGCGAATCCTTCTTTCTCAAAATTGGCCAAGGGTAGTGGCACCTTGCTTCACCCTGCTTTAGAGCAAGCTACATGCTCAATCACCAGCTTTAATTAAGAGGGCTTTTTTAGGATACTATGCCTGTGCAAATAAGTTTTTTATTCAACCAAGCCTAGATATGAGGATACCTAGTTGATCGAGCATGGAGATAATGGATGCCTAAGTATCTAGAATTAGGCTAAGAAATGGAGAATATCCATCATAGGCTTTGATGCCCAATGAAAGTGTAACTAAGTTTATGGAGGATAGTGATTAATCATAGCTTAAACTACTCACACACTTTATAAATACTAGAGATCTTGACTATAGATTATATGCAAATTGGAAATAAACTAACTTGAAGTGAGTACATTCGAAGCTCTTATATAGAACTTGCAAGAGAGAAAGATATGAAATCACGTGTGAGGTCTTTGAGAGAAAATCCCACTCAAGGGAAATCATGGGTGCTAGATAGGAATGCTTGTGCATGTGTTTCTTCATTTAACAAAAGAGATCTTTGACTCCTCATGTGCCATGTGCTATGTCTCAAGCCTCATGGTTCATCATGCCTCATAGAGAGAGAAGAGGGTGTACACCACCCATAACTTGTGTCATCCTAACAAGTATAAACCCCCTCTAATGATTCTAAAATAATGTGGATAGAAAAGGGTCTCTTAGTGCTATCTCTAGATTTGGGAGCTTACCTATATTACAAGGCCATTGACTGACATTAGTAAGAAACTGAGAATATGGAAAAGTTCATGCAACGATGGTCAGCCACTCGAAACCCATGCATCACATAAGTATTAAGCCCTTTACCTTACTAATTTATTTAATCATACTTTCTAAAAAGAATATATTTATTTCTTTGACTAACTACTTTTGTATGCTTTGAAACCTCTAAATAATTTTAGATCTAGCATGTTATGAATCATTTGATAGTCTTAAAACATGTCATAATACGGATGCTTTCCTTTGGTCAGAGTTCTCCCTAGTAGGTGAACAATACAATTGAGAAAATAAAAGCGGAAAAATTGTAGATGAACATTGATTACCATATCTCTTGCAAAGAGAATGTACTCGGGGGCTGCTCCACAACAAGTTCGATGAGGACAAGTATTGCATACTTCCCAAGATTTAGTAATTTTCCATTCACTAGTACCCCAATAGAAAGTAGTAATGAACTATTTGTATTTGAGGAGTGATCGAACGGGCGTCCACCTAGCCGGGACACGTAGCTGGACACCACATTTCTAGTCTATTATTTTGCCGAGCTAGTGTAGTGATATTCTATGTAAATCTTGATTGTAGAGAGCAGGTCGATTCTCTCAGTTATAGTGATGTCATGATAATTGTAAAGGTCCATGTGAGCCGGCCACTGGCCTTTTAGAATACCCTAGGTATAAATGTCAATAACCTTAATGTGAAAAAAAGGCTTATCTTTAGAGAAGAAAGAGCCCTGATGTACATACGCTCAAGCTATGAAGCTGCTCCAACTTGTAATTAGCTTTTCTAACGATTGGGTAATCACTTTTTACTTTTGAAACTTGCATGTGTTCCTCTCTCTTTGCTCTTTAACTCAAGTGTAAGCATTGTCAATTTTGTTGTGGTTTATGACTACGCGTCTGTGAGTCTTAATTGCAGATTTGAGTGCTTAAATCACTTTTTTTATTGTTTTGACCATAGGAGAGTGTTCCTAGACCATAGGGCGACCTTTCTAGATAGTATTGTTGCAATTTTCAAGACCTTTTCATGATGGATCGTGATTTTGGTACCTTGTTGGATTATGACTAGACTAGACTTGGTAGGATAATGCCTCTAGGTGTCCTAGACTTCCCCCTAAAGTTTTGTTACATTTCTAGTCCGTTCAAGTACCGAAATGTCGTGATGACCTAGAGTTGTGAGAAAGGACTTGGGTAGATTTTCATGATCATTGAGTGTTGTTGTGTTTTCTTGTTAAGTTTTACTTCTTGAGATTGACAATCTCAAAGAGTCTCCGTGCCCCATCCAAGTCACTTTCCTAAGTATTGACATTATGTTAGTGCCAGATCGCTATGCTACAGATGTCCGTCGTGGCGACCCGCTAATATTGGCGCCACTGCCGGGAATATGATCCTTAGATGGTGAGTGACCTAGTGCATATTTAGAGCATTATTTTTTGAATATTTGTCTCTCCATTCCATTTACACTTTAGCAGTGAAGCAGCTAGACATGCGGTTTAGTGCTTGGTAGAGTCTAGAAGTCGAGGACTTGCTAGATCTATTCTTGATATGTAAAGAGAGTTGTGAGTGAGATCGCCAAAAGCATTTCATTCTTCAATTTTCTCTATGTTTTTAGAGTGATGTTTCATTTTTTGTTACGACTTTATTTTGTGCCATTTTGTTTGTTTTTATTTCATGTTTCATTTGAGTACTTAGAAATAGGGTAAGTAGAAACTACCACCATCAAATTTAGGCTAAAAGATTGAGGAAAAAAAGGGTGAAAACCATATTTTGGTCGAAATGACCGTAACTTCAAAATTCTAAAAATTTGTTGGTAGAGACCTCAAAAGTGATCCAAAATCAAAAATTTATGGATCAAAGTCATCAACATACTCTCTAGAAGCAATTTGAAAAGTTTGATCAGATTCTGTTGAGGAACATGGATCGCGATCCATGTATCCCAGAGACCATTTTTTGTGAAAAGTGATCAGTTATACAGTGTACATCATTGGGAAACTTCTCAGATCAAGTTTTCTTGAAGAAAAACTCAAAAATCACATCAAAATTGGTTGTTAGGGCAAAAACAACAAAACAGGCATTGGAGACACAAAACTTGGGATTTTTGAACTTTTTGGAATCCAAATTCAAAAAGGGGTGAGATTTGGCTTCTACACGGAATAGAGAACCAGCAAAACAAAATTCATAAAAAAATGTTGCTAAACATGGATCGTGATCCATGTACCTTTTGACATTTGGGGCTAATATTTGACAAGTACATCCCTGATAACTAGTGGAACAACTTTGCCAAAAGGGGCCATAGCAAAAACATTTAAAATGTTTTTCTGTCTGCTTTGTGGTTTTTGAAGACAGGAAAACTCACTTTTGACTGGGAAATTCTTGTCCAAATTCAGAAAAGAGTGGTGGAATAGACTACTAACACTGCATGTAATCAAACCAAATTTAGTGTTCAAATCTGATGGAACGTGGATCGCGATCCATGTACCTCATCAAAATTTTTGGCTAAGATTTGATTAGTGGGTAGTTGAGACATAGACAAACACTTTTCCCAAAAGAGCCATATGCAAGAAAGTTGTAAAATGTGATTAAAAAAAGCCAAAAATAGAACATTCTTTAAACTGGCTCAACAAACTGTACAAGTGACTTTTGGTTGGGCAAAACCGATCAAAAACTTCTTGATGAGTAGGCTACAAATATCATAGTCTATTTACTCACCAAAGATCAAGTCCCAAAGTGGTGGAAGATGGATCAGATCCATAAACCCCTGAGAAAGTTTTGGACAAAAACATTTCTAGCATGTAGCGAGACCATTGTGAACAAAAGTCCCCAAAGAAATTTTGTCAAAAAAGTCCAAAAAAGTCATCAAAAGTGTCATAAATTGATCAAGGTGAAAACCCTAAAACAGACCTCTGAATTGACTTTTGCTTGGCCTAAACAAGTCCAAATCATACAAAAACCATTGTAGCAAGGATCAAGAGACCAAGGACAAGCTGTGTGCCAAGTTTCATTACCATCTGACACAAAGGTACATGCATCGCGATCCATGTTCCTCTATCACAGACTGATACCAAACTTGCACTATAGCTAGAGGACATCACACGGAGTCTAGTGGTCTTTTCAAAACTTAATTTGGATACCGAAAACTGGACCAAAAGCCCAAAATTGCCAAGTACTCTGAGCAAGTACCATAATTGACCTAATTTTTAATCTAGAGGTCCATTTTCAAAAAAATTGATACCATAGGACCTCCTGATCATGCTAAATTTGATGGTACCAAGAGAAGTCAATTTGGGCTCCAAACATGGATTGCGATCCATGTACCCATAGTGACAAGTTGACCTAAAACTTTCTAGACCAATAGTGCATACACAAGGAAACATATCCTCAAGCGTAGTTGTGGAAAAATTTGAGCAAATTTGGTTCAAAAGGGAGCAAAACAGGTGACAGAAAGAAAACCATTGTGCAAACCTAGTATTGGGCATTTGGCCCATCAAACCAAGTCCAAATCCAAAAAGATTTGAGATTTAGCTTATGGACATAGTCAGGAACAAACTCCTAAGAGATCAAGTCAAAATGTGGTTGAATATGGGTAGCGATCCATGTACCTCAACCTCAGAATTTGATGAAAATTGGCATAGAGCTTTCACATGCCCTTGTCTACACATAGTCAAAATTTGAATAAATTATTTGGATAAAAAAATTTGAGAGAGGAACATGGATCGCGATCCATGTACCTCACCATAGTGGGGGTATCTGAGTTGGTGATCTTGTAGACATACTTGACTACATCTCAAATCTCAAGTTTGAGCTAAAAATACCTTCTGGAGACCAAGATACAAGCCAAAGTTCTTGTGTTCTGGTCTTGGAATTGTTTTGAGTGTTGTTTCAAGAGCAATTCACCAAAATTGATCTAACTTTTGATACACAACTCCAAATTGAGTCAAGTAAAGCTAGGAAGAAAGCTTGCGGGCAATAGGACACACCTAGACTAGTTTCCAGAGAGTTTTAGAGCTGAAATTTTGAGGTTTATTAAATCCAAACTTTTAGGGTACCCAAGACTAGTTTCCAGAGAGTTTTAGAGCTGAAAGAAAGCCACAAATTCCTAACTTTTGAGAGGTCTGATCAAGGACAAAAAGAGATAAGTTGCACTAAGCCAAAGTGGGCTTGTTAAGGACTATCTTGAAAGTATTGAGGGATCCTCAAACATGACAAATCACTCACCACCAAGGTTTTGTACTCCACTCAGAGACATGAAAAACATTGCAATGCCGACAACAGGGGGACTGGGAGAATACACAGAGGAGAGGCATCCTCTGATCCACAAACCAAACATGAGATTCATTAGAACCAATTAACCCATGCTAGTTATTCTGCATTATGCTCATGAGGGCTTGTATAGTTTCACAAACGGGCATCCATATATCTTCTACAAGTGTGTAGAACCCTATGCTAGAGAGTTGACCACCCATAAGAACCTCTATGCATTTACGTATATAGATGCCCATGGAGTGCAGGTTTTGATGGTAGATAAGTATGGAAGAGAGTACAAACTTGTCAACCCAATTGACCTAGATAGATATACATACAAGGGTACTCCAATATCTACTTACTTTCAGCCAAAAACTATGCCAAAGCACATATCAGAGAGGATTCCATCGGGATTTTCTCCAAGACTAGAGGAGAGGATGACAAATGCCTTTCCAAGAGACCACAAATTGGTGAGATTAATGACTGAACCACAACGCTTAAGAACATATCAAGTGGCTCAATGTGTCAAGACAAAATACAATGGGTCAAGGGATCCATATGCTCATGTCTCATTCTTCAAACAAGTTTTGAGAGTTAAACAGATTGCATATTTCCATACTCAGTATGAGAGATTTGGATTGACATTAGAAGGAATGACTTTGACGTGGTTCCAATCACTAAACAGAGTTAATTTCCCAAACATAGCACAACTCTTACAAGAGTTTGTAGAGGAGTTCTTGAAAAGGGGGATCAAACACAATAGTGTGTTCCAAATCTACACTTTCAAATAGAAAAAGAACAAGAGAGTGAAGGAAGATTTTCTTCGCTTCAAGTATTACATCGAGAGATGTCCTATGATAGAGCTACCGCAAGATGAGAGATTGGCAGTTCTCTTCATTGAGGGCTTAAAGAAGAAGCTCTAAAAAAGGACCTACATATGAAAGGATGCACGACATTTTGAGAAAGTCACTAGAGAAGCTCTATATCTACTTGACAATTGTAAGGCCTATAGAGAGGTGAGGGAAGATATAGATAACCCGACTAACAGTGCCTCAGCTTCGAAGAGCAAATCAACAGCAAAGAGAGATGTTCATGCCAATTCCTGAAGTGGAATAACAATGGCCACAGTATCTCTTGGAGCATATCCAAAATAAAAAAGATGAAAGTGCAACACTTCAATTAGCCCCTATCATGAAGATCCACCTCGAACATGAGCTCTACCCAAATGATATCCGATCATTGTATGGTGATGCAAGTACAGAGATATTGGAAGATAACAAATCTCTGTCATTGAAGACGTTACCTTCATTCATAGGCAACCATGAAACCAGATCACAAGTAGAAAAAGTACTATCTCAATGGAAGGCTAATCCTAAGATGATGGATACCAAAACTCTTCATGAGTTGATGTCGTCCCCTATCTGTTGTACGCTAACTCTATCGGAGTTACTACATATAAGACCTCATCTTTGGGAAGAGGTGGGAAAAAACTTGGAGCTAATAGGGCTGGTGATTTCACCACCAAATGTTTCTTCAAAAAACACTGAATAACCAAACCTCAAAACAAACTAAACATGAGCCGGTACCAGTGAACAAGGTATAAGACTATTGTGAAGGGAAAGAAGGAAACACGACCTTGCCTGTGGAGTACAAAGAAGTAAAATCGATAGCAATATTGGATAGTGGAGCTAGAATTTCCATAGCCACCAAAGCAATGTGGGAAAAATGGGGAAAGACTGCTCTAAGAAAAACTAGAATGAAACTTCAATTAGCGGATGGGTACTTGAAAAGACCTATTTGCATATCAAAGAAAACCGTAGTAACCTCTTGCGGAATCGCATATGAACACACATTTGCTATTATGAGTTTTGATGAGAGCCGTAATTTTGATATCATATTGGCAGATCGTTTATGCGTCAACTCAAAATGGTACAAGATTGGGGTTACAAATATATCTACCTAAGAAACAAGGATGTCACAAACCCCTGGAGAGGAACTAAACTCCACAAAGGACCAAGCAGGAGAAATACATGCTTGGCTGCAAAACAAAGCTCACCATTGGACATGTGGAGCTTTTGAGGGTGGTAGTTTGAAAAAAGAAGACTGCATTCATGATAGGTCAATACAAGACGAGGCATATGTACCAGAACCATTTCCAGAGGAGTTATTTGAACCCTTTGGATGGGATCAAATATTGGCGACTCTTGATGTCTGCATAAATGAGGTGACCAACACCAAATTTTGCGGTGAATATGGCTATGATATAGCTCCCTTGTTTAAGATAAAGGTGTTGAAGGAAGCTAATGAGGTTTGTGAGTGTGAAAGCAGAAAAAGTGAGACAAATGGCTACGTCATGGGGCATGATACCAAAATGCACATGAGGGAAGCAAAGCAATAACGAGAATATGTCATCATTGACATACCTGAAGAATCAACAAGATCTGTTTCAAAGAAGTTGATTCTAGAAAGAGCACAATCGTCAAATTTTTAGCAAACGCAAGATCAAAAGAAGAACACGGATAAGGAAGAAGATCAATTGTCTCCTACGATGATCAAATTGAGCATATGCGAAGAAACATGACTCAAAATCACATGTTCAACTGTACTAGATCCAGAAGTGACAAAGAATCTAATGACTTATGGAGCATGGATCATGATGGGAAAGCCACAAGTCACCGAGCTAGAGGAGACAGTGTACACAAGCTCTAAAACGGCAATTCCTAGCTTTGGAGTGGTAGAACTTGTACTCAAGTTGAGTATCGGGGAGTATAAGGATACTTTCTACGTAATTGACTCCCATCATATCAAAGAGTGTTTGATCTTGAGAGAAAGCTGGAGGAACATCTTCTTTCAACAACAACCAAAAGCTTCAACACCAACATCATCAAAAGCCCCAAAAGCACCTCAAGTCAATGAAAAAAAGGATCAACCAAGCATAGTAGAAAAAGGTAAAGCTAAGGTAAAATTTGAAGTATATCAACCAAAGTTTCCATCACAAAAAAGTATCTAAAAGAAGTCAATGAATGTGAATCAAGTGTTGGTATCCAAAGAGCACATTAAAATCAAAGACCCAGTTTGGATACATGAAGCACAATTTCAACCTCAACAACAAAAGGTAATAGGG
The DNA here is from genome assembly GCF_014529385.1 of Adiantum capillus-veneris. Classification (NCBI taxonomy): domain Eukaryota; kingdom Viridiplantae; phylum Streptophyta; class Polypodiopsida; order Polypodiales; family Pteridaceae; genus Adiantum; species Adiantum capillus-veneris. Next base: position 80,030,327 of record NC_140943.1, read on the forward strand.
TGGGTAGTATCAAATGACTCAATCTCTGCTCAGGGATACTTCCAAGAAAACACTGATGTTTGGACCAAAAAGCCTAAAGTAATAGCCTGGATAAGTTCTACAAGAAGAAAGTCGAGCAATCAACGATAGACAAGCAATCCAAGCAGCAGAAAGGACAACAAAAAAACACAAAAGAAAAGACCTTCCAAGAAAGCAACACAACAAGTATGGATACCAAAGTCAGACTTCAACCGAGCTACCCAACCCAGAAAGATGCAGCAATAGATGATTCCAGTGAAGCTACTCGAAGTACAAGGATTTTATGAAGGTGACACTCAAATATGGTTACCAAAAGATGTAGCTCATCTCGAACAACCAATAGAAATCAAGAATCACAAGGCTCCACCCAAAGGCACACAATCAACGAGAAGAGCCAACATCCAGTCACCACTGATAGTGCTAAGAACTCTATATGGATACCTCGTCTTCAGCTACAAAAGAAAGGCTTTTACAACGGAAATCATCAGGTTTGGATACCGAAGCCTAGTGTCGATCAAATTATAGAAGAAGATAAAATGCCAAAGACGATCACACACAGGCCGAAGACAAGGTGGGTTCCAAAATCGATAGTGGAAACTCAATCACAAAGAACCCAAACTTATTAACAATCGCTTCTCATGGAAGATAAAGAAAAAACTACATCAGTCCTTACAAGAGATGAAGGACTTGTTTCACAAAGAAATATGAACATATGACAAGCAAGTCAGGAGGAGACAAAATTTGCTAACCTTCTCAACAAAATGGTGGAATCCAAAGACCAAGACAATGGAAGAGGCCTAAATTTCTAGAACTTTGGAATTGGGTTTTTTGCCTTGAACAGGTAAGTCCAAGTTTCCATTAAAAATACATGGCATAAGAGTCAAAGCCGGGCGGTTAAGCGACTAAATAAGCGAGGAGTTAGTCCCAAACCTTCATATAATATTCTCTATGGTCTAAGCGTCTTGGTTATTCTAGGTACTATTCAAGCTAGAACAATTGAGCATAATTACGTTGTTTCGCTCATGCTGGTATAGGTGAGCATAAGAGTCAAAGTCATTGTAGTATAGTGGTAAGTGAAGGAGGAAGTCCAAAAGACACTCACGCACTGAACAGAGTGAGGAATGAGTGGAAAAGCTTCTACACCAAAAACCCTTCTTAGAAACGTGGAAGCTATTGAAACGTCCTTTGATGTCACATGTGCTATATTTGTTCCTTGAAGCACCCATCAATTCCATCTCTTACACTACATGATTTTGTTTGAAAATTTCTCATAAGCATATAGAGTGTCCCATAATCGACACTTGCATTAGAAACTTTTCCTTTGTTTCTCCCAACCACTCACCTTGCATGACAAGTACATCAAGTCCAAATGCTCTACTCCAGTAAGAGCGTATACCAAAGGCACTTTTTTCCCACCAGGTTTCTTCCTTTTGGTCATTCAGGTTTTAAGACCCTACTCTAGAAACCCTCATCATCAACTTCTTATATATATTCCTTCTACATCAATAATAAGGAAATGGCTACCCAAATCAATCGACAATGACTTGGAGCAAAAACTATAGGTCTCCATATGCTTATCAAGAGAGTCTTCTATCCCAAGGTCGACAAAAAATATCCATCAAACAATGGAAAGTCAAAGAATGGCCTACACCAACAAGCAATGACAAATTCCGCAAGAGAGTCATCAACAACAATCAAAAGTAACTCACAGAGTGCTTCAACGTTGATGAGCTATTGCAGAACTCAAATTGCAGTGGACCTTGAAAGAAAATCCATCATAAAGTCCATGCCACAAAGAGGGCATCCATCTTTACAGCAGCTAAGATTGGCTTCAAAGAGGCAAATGCAGAACAATAAAAAAAAGGTGCCTCGACAATTGAATCTCAAATCACGTATCAACAACATGCCAGCTTTGCGTTACTCAAAGAAGGGGGAGTGTCATCAATGCCAAAGCTCTTCTGAATGTAAAGACCAACCTTGAAGACAAAGATTCAACGACCAATGGAAAGACAAAGAATTTCATACAAAGAAAACAGAAAAACAATGATAACTTTAGCAAAAACGCTCTCAACAACAAGACATAAGGAGTTCCATAGTGCCGAAGCTAGTGAAGTATTGCAAGTCAATAACAAAGACAGAAACATCAAAAGAACTCTTCACGGTAGCTATGAATCACTCTAGGAAGGGAGGAGCGTCATGACCGACGAAGTACTTTCCAAGCTGGGCCAAGATGAAGACAACCGTATGACAAGACCGCACAAGGTCGTGTCAAGAGATGACATGAGCTAGTAAGGGGGGAATGTTTGAGGAATGATCAAACGGGCGTCCACCTAGCCGGAAATGTAGCTAGACACCACATTTGTAGTCTATTTTTTTGGTGAGCTAGTGTAGTGATAGTCTATGTAAATCTTGATTCTAGAGTAGCACGTTGATTCTCTCAGTTTTAATGATGTCATGATAATTGTAAAGGTCCATGTGAGCCGACAACTAGCCATTTAGAATATCGTAGGTATATATGTGAATAACCTTAATGTGAAAAAAAGGCTTATCTTTAGAGAAGAAAGAGCTCTGATGTATATACGCTCAAGCTACAAAGTTGCTCCAATTTATAATCAAATTTTTTAACAATTGGGTAATCAATTTTCATTTCTAAAACTTGCATTGTGCTCCTCTCTCTTTGCTCTTTAATTCAAGTATAAGCATTGACAGTTTTGTTGTGGTTTGCAACTACGTGTTTGTGAGCCTTAATTGCACATTTGAGTGCTTAAATAACTATTTTTAGTCGTTTTGACCATAGGAGAGTGTTCCTAGACCATAGAGTGACCTTTTTGGATAGTTCTGTTGAAGTTTTCAAAACCTTTTTCATGATGGATTGTAATTTTGGTACCTTGCTGGATTGCCACCAAACTTGGTAGGATAATGTCCCTAGGTGTCATAGACCTCCTTCTAAAGTTTTATTGCATTTTGACTCCATTCGAGTGCCAAAATAGTGTGATGACCTAGAGCTGTGAGAAACGACATAGGCAGATTTCCCTTATCATTGAGTGTTGGTTTTCTTGTAGAGTTGTTATGTTTGCTTGTTAAGGTTCACCTTTTGAGATTCATGATCTCAAAGAGTCTCCGTGCCCCATCCGAGTCACTTCCCTAAGTATTGACATTATGTTAGTGCCAGATCTCTATGCTACAGACGTCCGTCACGACGACCCGCTAACATTGATATAGTTCTTTTAGAAAATTATGTCAAATGGTACGAGCTTTCTACAACTCAAATCTCAGCCAAAATTTTTTGATGAGGTACATGGATCACGATCCATGTTTGACCTCATATTGACATGAAACTTGGTCAGCGTATAGTCCATGTTGTTCTGATGATACTCTACATAATGTCAATACTTAGGGAAGTGACTCAAATGGGGCAAGGGGACTCTTTGAGATTGTGAATCTCAAGAAATGAACCTAGAAAGTTAACATAACATCTCTACAAGCAAACCAATCACTAAATGATCAAGGAAATCGGCCTATGTCCTTTCTCAGAGCTCTAGGTCATCATGCCATTTTTGCACTTGAACGGACTCAAAATGCAATGAAACTTTAGGAGGAGGTCTAGCACATCTAGGGGCACTATCCTACCAAATCTGGTCGCAATCCAACAAGGTACCAAAATCACGATCCATCATGAAAAAGGTCTTGAAAACTTCAACAAACTATCTAGAAAGGTCACCCTATGGTCTAGGAACACTCTCCTATGGTCAAAACGACTATAAATAGTGATTTAAGCACTCAAAGTTGCAATTACAGCTCACAGACGCTCTGAGCGGGATGAAAACACACACAGCGCCTCTATAACAACCCAGCCCACACTCTTGGGAAGATACACACACACACTATGGGGCACCACTCGGCTTACACAACACACCTGGCCGAGATAGGGAACACACCTCTAGAGTGAGAGGAGAGAGACTATCCACTTGCCCACTCCACACAGACTCACACACACACACACACACCCAAAAAACTCAGCTCAAAAGAGGAGAATTTCTGATGTTTAGATACAATTGAGCTTGGGCCAACACCAATGGGGCAAATAGATCACACAATATGGGTAAAATAAGCCAGATACAATCACAAACTAGAGCAGAAACTTCGCTCATAGGAGAAACTTACACAAAAAAAAGAGTGAGGAATTTGGAAAAATGGATAGCGCCATCGCGTCTGGAACGGCCCAAAACCCCAGTCTACAATGTCAAAGTGCTCAAATCCGACCTCGGATGAGCAGTTTACGGCCAAAACAGGCTCCAAAAAACCAAAAAACACACCTGCTGCTGTTCCTCTTCTCTTCTCCACGTTTTTTCTGGTCTTCTCTCTATTTTTTCAGTTCCCACAATTAGATTTTTTACTTGGGCACCCTTGGCCTTTTAGATGACCTCAAACGGACCCCGAACAGGCCAAAAACTGACCTCGCAGTGCATAGTTGTCACCTTTTTGCATCATTCGCACACCTGGCACTCAGCTTTTTTCCAATAATGCATCTCGCCACCACGTGAAGTGGCCCCAAAAAGTGGTCCTAATGATGACCTTTCTGCATAACTCTCACAAGAAAACACCCACGTTGTGTCCGTCCTCATCCGCGTGCAAATATTGACCTCGTTTGCCCTCCAGACGCCACTAGATGCCATCTGACGCACCTGCTGACCTCACGTCGTCGGCCCGTGGATAGCTTCCTTGAGAAGTTTTACGCGCTACCAACTCCTCCTTATTGTAGAAAAAACACACTAGTATTGATAATAGTGAAAATCGCTGCACTATGTACATGCTGTCCTACCTGTACACATGTGGGCCCCACGTAACCACCTGGCTATGGAAATTGGGTAATCCTTTATTCGATGCACCATGCATGTGTATGTACATATGTGCAATCCCTTGCTCCAAAAACTCCTAACATAATTTGCCCACCCCCTAGCCTGCTAGATCATTCATGATCAGCAGCAACAAAGAGAGATATGAGACTCGCCACATCACAAGTCTTCTCATCCTTCACCAACATTGCTTGCTCCACAGACAACTCATCTTGCTCCACCATCATTAACCTGGCATGATATAATTTGAGACGCAATCCATTTACCCTTGACTTATGTAGAACACCATCCATGTTAGCCAGCTGATATGTCCCATTTGGAAAACACTCCACTACCTTGAAAGGGGCTTCCCACTTAATTTGAAACTTCTTTTGGAAGGTGTTTTCCAGCTTACTGTTGTAGCGCAAAACCAAGTCATGTTTCTTGATACCCTTACTTTTGACCTTTTCATTTATCTTTGTCAAAGCCTTATCCTGCATCTGCCCATAATGCTCCAATGCGCTCATCCTATCCAACTGGACCTCTTGTAACTGCAAGAGCCTCTCTTTGAATGCATCACTAGGCGGCCCAAGCAACTTCTCTAACATCTTGACCGCAGGCAACTCTACTTCCACAGGCAATAGTGCTTCTTTTCCATACACCAGATGAAATGGAGTAAACCCTGTACCTGCCTTCACTGACGTACGGTAAGCCCATAATGCACTAGGCAATTCTAAATCCCAATTCTTTCCTTGGTGCTCTGTCACTTTCGAAAGAATCTGTACCAACTCACCATTGAATCTTTCATTTAAGCCATTACACTGTGGGTAATAAGGAGTGGTATGCTGGTGCCTAATCTTCATCTTTGTGCATAAGAAGTCTAGCAGTTTAGCTCTAAATCCTGGCCCCTTATCTGAAAGTAGCTCTAATGGCACCCCAAACTTGCAACATATTTCATCATACACAAATTTTGCCACATCCTTTGCAGTGATCTGTTTTACTGCTATAGCCTCTGCCCATCTAGAGAGATAGTCCAGTGCTGTCAAGATATAGCTTTTGCCCCTGCTTGTGATAGGTAACGGGCCTATTGCATCAATCCCCCACTTTTCAAACACATCAAACGCCATAATGGTTTTTCGTAGCTCTGGCTTCAACACTCTCTTCCCAAATGCTTGACACCTATTGCAAGACCTACACCAATGGTGAACATCCTTGTGCAAACTAGGCCATACATACCCCTCTTGCAAAATCTTATGCAAGGTGATCTTTAGAGCAAAATGGCCACCACATGCGCCTTCATGATTCTCTTCCAACACTCTGTAAAGCTCCTCTCGCCAAGGTACACGTTCAACAAGAGATCAGCCCCTTTCATGTATAAGACATCACCAATCAATTTGTACCTGTATGCTCTACGCTCAAAGACATACTTCTTAGACTTTTGAATCTCCTTTGGAATGATTCCTGTTAGCAAAAACTCCTCTTCTTGAGCCAAACTTTCCCGGCCATGATAAAGAGGTAAAGTGGTCCTCAACACGAATAGCTCCCCAATCATGCCTTGAGCTGCTTCATGTGCCTCTCCATTTAGAGCACGTTCAATGTGTCTAATGCTCCATGCTTCAAACTTTTTTAACAGGCCTTTAATTCTAAAGCACATTTCCTTCAATGAGATGTTCTTGCTCTTCCACACACCCAGCACTTGCTTCACCACTAACAAGGCATCACCTTTTATGCTCAACCTTCGAACCCCATGCTTCAAAAAAATGTGTAATCCGGATTCCAGAGTAGCATATTCAGCCTCATTGTTACTATGAGCATCCAATTTGAACCCTCTCTTGCATACTAGCTTCCCCTCTGGATCATAAAGTGCTATACCCCCTGAAGCTGCATCATGGCTCTTTCTGTATGAACCATCAAAGAACAACACATGTGCATTGCTGATCTGTGGCACTTCTTCAACTACCTTTCTCACCACCTCTTCCTTAACAATAAGGGGATTCTCCTTGTATGTCAACAAATCAGCTAGGGTAGCCCTTGTACTATCTTCCACTAGAAAAGAGAACTCAAACTCTTGCAGCTCAATTACCCATTTCTTCACCACATTTGACATGTTAATACCATTAATTAACTGTGGCAAAAAGGCATAACTCGTCAAGAAAACAAAAGGCCATGGTAGCAAGTAATGACGAAATTGTCGACAAGCAAATATTACACTGGCCATCACTAGCTCTACTTCCTGTAACTTTCTCTCAGCTACCAACTTCACTCGGCTTGCACAATAGACTGGCCTCATATAATGGCTGCCCTTCCTCTTTTGCAATAGCATGGCTCCAATGGCATCATCCCCTACTGACGGATTTACATAAAAAACTTTCTCCCAATTAGGAGCCTGCATGGCTGACAACCCCCCTAACACCTCTTTCACCTCTTGAAACACTTCTTCACACTTGTCATCCCATTGCAATGGATCATGCTTTGCCACTTGCTGTAATGGATAAAGAAGTTGCGAAGACAATGGAATAAACCGTGCCATGTACTTCACTTTGTGTATAAAGGTTGCCAATTGCTTCGTACTCATAGGTGATGGAAGAAGAATAATAGACTTAACCTTGTCTGGATCAGCCTCAATGCCATTTTCTAACACCATGTGGCCCAATAACTTCACCCTTGGCTGTGCTAGATGACATTTCTTTGGATTTAGTTGTCCTCCACATTCATCATATCGAGCCAATACCATCTGCAGCTTCTCATGGTGATCAGCCCTACTGCTATAGACACAGAAGTCATCCATAAAAGCTTTAACACAACTACCAATGAATGGTTCCAACACCCAATTTTCTCTCTCTTGATAGAAGGAAGGTCCATTTGACAACCCAAATGGCAATACCGTGTAGCAATAGCAGCCCCATGGTGTAATGAAAGTTGTCTTTGTGCGGTCTTTAAGAGCAATCTTCAATTGAAAATAGCCTGAAAAACCATCACACACACTGTACCTCTCATAACGTGCCACTGAATCCAAGATCTGATCGATGAATGGAAGAGGATATGGGTTTTTCTTAGTGGCTGCGTTTAAGGGTTTAAAATCCACACAAATTCTCCACTTCCCATCCTTCTTTGGACTGACTACAACTGGACTCACCCATTCTGTGGTCTCCAATGGAACTATAACCCTGCCTTCAATAACTTGTCCACCTCTACCCGCAAGGCTTCCATTTTCTCTTGACCCATCCTTCTTAGCCTTTGCCGCACTGGCTTAGCACCTTCTTTCAGCTCTATATGCATCTCTTCACCCTTGAACCCTCTGATCTCTTCATATGAAGTAATGAACAAATCAAGAAAACTAGCCAACATATGCAAATATATATCCTTCTCCATAGCTGAGAGGTCTCCACTAATCATTTGCGTCATTAATTCCTGCTTCTTTGACAACTCAACCTTGGTTTGCATTAGCCCTTCAATCACTTCATAAGGCCCTTCACTTTCATCTTCAACTTCATTCGCAAATGTGACTAAACCACACTCCTGGATTTCTTTATCCATCAAAAGAAATGCAACATCAGCATCCTCATCACTGTTGGTAGTGCTATCACTGTCCTCATCTATCACCGTGGAAGAGTCTTCATCACTAGACTCATCCTCATCTTCATAAAGCTCCTCTAATCGTTTCCTTGTGTCCATATTATAAAGCTTCTTGGTACCTGTCTTTCCATAGAGGCTAATCGTACCATGTCGCCAATCTTGAACAGCTCCCACTGCACGTAACCATGGTCTTCCCAGTATAATAGGATATGCTCCCAACCCTGTTGGCATCACATGAAAATCAACCACTGCCTTTGCATCATATGCCTCCACTTCTAAGCTCTTTACAACACCCAAGCATTTTACTTTTTGATGGTTTGCCAATCTGATCCGAAAACCTGACACCCCAGCCACTGTGAGACCCATCTTCTCAATGCATGAGTGTGTTATGTCGCATATTTGGGCTCCGCCATCCACATAACCTTGTCCCAAATGTTTCCTTTTATGCCACACATCTACTATTGGACAAATGTCTGGTAGCTCATCCATTGCCAACACCTTTACTGAACCTCTCTCTGGCTCTTTCTCCATTGGGTTAACCATCCTCTTCCACTGTCACTTTAGCTTAGGCACCATCTCTATAAGCTGCCCAAAAGTAACATCTGCCTTCCTGCCCGTCAGATCCTCCCTCAAGTCATAGCTTAATTGCCCATCCCCTAGTGGAAAATCTGAAACATGAAACTTTCGACGAGCTCTCCTTTTCCTCTTGGCCTTGACATCCTCACCTTCATGGCTCTTTCCTTTCTTCTTACTAGGACCTGGGGCACTTCTTCCTTCCTTATCCTCTGTGGTCCTCTTCCCAATAGGCATCACTAATGTATCCTCTAGCTTTGATGCCTTCTCCAAGGTGACTACACTTAGCACTTTTGTCTTTCCCTTTTTCTCCTGGGTGAGTCCACTGGTTCCTTCGTCTCCCTTAATTTCGATGCCATAATTATTTGACCTAGTTAGCACCTGTCTTGGCAATGGATACATGTCTCCCCCCATCCTTGGTGGCTTATCACATTGCGGGCTGATGTGACCCGACTCTCCACAATTATAACATGTGGGCGTCTGCCTCCAAAACCTACCATTGCTTTGTCCAACACCATTCCTAGGCCTTTCTTCACCTCCTTGCTGATTTGCAAACCTCCCTCGACCTTGATTATTTCCCACTTGACCTAGCATGTTTAGGCTGAGATTCTTCATCAAATCTACCATTTGCCTCATGTCTTGCCTTAGCCCATCATCTTGCACTGCTGTAGTGACCAGTGCTGGCATAACCTGAGTAGTAACAGGAACTACTAGTTCATGATGAACCCCTGACATGCGCCCTTGTAAAGACTCTATAGGCTGAAATTCAGACCTCATTGGCAAAGACTCCACCCCTAACTGGCTCATTTTCCTCAGCTTCCACTCTTTGTTCCTTGCTACCTCTAGTGCATCCTCATATGTCCTAGGCTTCTTTAGCTCCACTCTCCAACATATATTCTCCCAAAGACCAGCCAAGAACCTGTCCTTCTTCATCATGTCAGGCGGGGGTACCTGTGGTGCTAAAGCCTTGCACATTCGCTCCCATGCCAATGAAAACTTACGTATGTACGCCTCTACTGGTTCACCTTCCTTTTGCACCAAAGCCTGTACTTCTTGCCACACCTTGTCAGGATCTTCTATCTTCACAAACTCCACTTCCAACCCATGTCGTAGATTGTCCCAACTCAACCTTACAGGTGGATCAGCCACACGCAACTCCTCTTCAAATGCTTTAGACCAAACTCGTGCATCACTCTTCAAACAAATTTGGAGAAGGCGTAACATTTGCGTAGGGTCATGAATCTGGTTGCTAATGCAGGCAACCTCCATCTTTTCCAAAAATTCTTCCACATCTTCATCACTTCTTCCATGAAACTCGGGATAAGAGAAAGCCATGGCTACCCAAATTATGATGCTTTGAGAACCCCTTCAAACACACGTGCAAGAACCCAAAACTTTTCACTACCCAATCCCTAGAAACTTCAATGGAGCTCAGATTTAGATAAGGACAAACACATGCACATCAAATGAGTTTTCATAGTTGATCATTGGAATTACAACAGGCAAAGAACATTCCAGGATCTCTCTCAATCTTCTTGGCCCAAACATAAAGACTATGCGCTGCTGGAAAAAGATCTTCCTGGACACATGAACATTACTCTGAATTCTTTGAGTTAAATGAAAAGGAGTGAAGATCATCCATTAAAGCCAACCATGAAGCTCCCAAGAAGGCACACCTGACTTATCCTCTGATTTTTGCCCAAATTTCAACAGCATAACAGCATAGATGGCTCAAAATACCAAAAATCCAGCCATCATAACTTGGGAAAATTTCGACAGAGTTTCCCCAGAAGTAGAGCAGTAGGAACCCAAAATATAGACTGTCTATGTATGCATAAACTGTCAACAATAGAACCCGAGCATCAAGTAGGACTCACTAGTACATAGCCTATGGCGAGGTCACAAAAAGGGTGCTCCAGCTACCTGTATCACCGAAAGGATCTCCACATTTGAGAATCCCCCAGCTCAATAAAAACCTCACGCTATCGACCCTCACAGGAAGGCTAATGCAAATCGCATATAGTCAAGTCTCAGAAATGACTATCTTCCAGACCAAGTCTCAGAAATGGCTGGGACTGCCAAATACAACCAAGTATGGCTCCACAAATGCGTACAATGGCAGTTTCCACAAGTAACGTACAATCCAGCAGACAATGCACTCAAACAGGCGCCAAGTGATGCATACCCACAACAACTGCAAGTGACATCACTGCTAGTATATCACTGTACTCCAGCTACCTGTACCTGTGTGAATCACCTGTACCTGTATCTGTCCCTGTAACCTATAACCTGTAACCTGTAATCCCGAAGCTCGAAGCTCAAAGCTCGAAGCAGAAGGTACTCGAAGAAGATCCTCCGTGGGGGCGCCAAAAGAATATGAGCGGGATGAAAACACACACAACGCCTCTATAACGACCCGGCACACACTCTTGGGAAGATACACACACACACTATGGGGCACCACTCGGCTTACACAACACACCTGGCCGAGACAGGGAACACACCTCTAGAGTGAGAGGAGAGAGACTATCCACTTGCCCACTCCACACAGACTCACACACACACACACACACCCAAAAAACTCAGCTCAAAAGAGGAGAATTTCTGATGTTTAGATACAATTGAGCTTGGGCCAACACCAATGGGGCAAATAGATCACACAATATGGGTAAAATAAGCCAGATACAATCACAAACTAGAGCAGAAACTTCGCTCATAGGAGAAACTTACACAGAAAAACAGAAGAAAAAGAGTGAGGAATTTGGCAAAATGGACAGCACCATCGCGTCTGGAACGGCCCAAAACCCCAGTCTACAATGTCAAAGTGCTCAAATCCGACCTCGGATGAGCAGTTTACAGCCAAAACAGGCTCCAAAAACCCAAAAAACACACCTGCGGCTGTTCCTCTTCTCTTCTCCACGTTTTTTCTGGTCTTCTCTCCTTTTTTTCAGTTCCCACACTTAGCTTTTTTACTTAGGCACCCTTGGCCTTTTAGATGACCTCAAACGGACCCCGAACAGGCCAAAAACTGACCTCGCAGTGCATAGTTGTCACCTTTTTGCATCATTCGCACACCTGGCACTCAGCTTTTTTCCAATAATGCATCTCGCCACCACGTGAAGTGGCCCCAAAAAGTGGTCCTAATGATGACCTTTCTGCATAACTCTCACAAGAAAACACCCACGTTGTGTTCGTCCTCATCCGCGTGCAAATATTGACCTCGTTTGCCCTCCTGACGCCACTAGATGCCATCTGACGCACCTGCTGACCTCACGTCGTCGGCCCGTGGATAGCTTCCTCGAGAATTTTTACGCGCTACCAACTCCTCCTTATTGTAGAAAAAACACACTAGTATTGATAATAGTGAAAATCGCTGCACTATGTACATGCTGTCCTACCTGTACACATGTGGGCCCCACGTAACCACCTGGCTATGGAAATTGGGTAATCCTTTATTCGATGCACCATGCATGTGTATGTACATATGCGCAATCCCTTGCTCCAAAAACTCCTGACAACGCGTAGTCCCAAACCACAACAAAACTGGCAATGCTTACACTTGAATTAAAGAGTAGAAAGAGAGGAACACAATGCAAGTTTTGGAAATGAAAATTGATTACCCAATCGTTAGAAAAGTTGATTACAAGTTGGAGCAGCTTCGTAGCTTGAGCGTATGTACAATAGAGATCTTTCTTCTCTAAAGATAAGCCTCCTTTTCACATTAAAGTTATTGGCCTTTATACCTAGGGTATTCTAAATGGTGAGTCGCCGGCTCACATGGACCTTTACAATTATCATGACATCATTACATTTGAGAGAATCGACCTACTACTCTAGAATCAAGATTTACATAGAGTATCACTACACTAGCTCATCAAAATAATAGACTACAAATGTGGTGTCCGGCTACTTGGACTTCCCGTAGTAGCAGCTTGGAGATTTTGGCATGTAGTATATAACCGAAGGTGCACATTTTCAACCCTTTCCTCAAGGGTGTAGCACTCTAGAGTTGGAAAATGATCAGAATACCTAAAGTTTATCCCTTTACTCTCAATTTTGATGCATACTCTTGGAGCGGTCAACCACAATACCTTCTAGAAATTCTCGTTGTGCAACTTGTGAGTCAATTAGCTTGAGGAGATACTTGATAGAGCTGGATTTACTTTTAGCAAACAACATTATACTTCCCAAACGTCTCTTGGGGATAGCTGGTATACTGGCTAGGTACTATTCAAACTTAGATTTCTGTAGAAGATATCCTTGTCCACGAAACCCTCTCTTTATAGTTGCTTATTGCTTACTCCAACTTCTTCGTCTTCCAAGAGCTAAGAGGGGCTATTAGAGTTCAGGCATCTCTCCTGGTTCATCTAGTCAGTACCTGTTTCTCCTAGGGGACAGGTGCTTGGGAGTGAGGGTTTTTTTGTGGCTGTGCTTGGCCGATGTGAGGTAGGTTTCTCATGTTGGGCTGTATGTAACCATGTTTATCTTGGATTTTGGATCTTCTCCATGGCCATTTGTGCTCCTGCAGGCTAGGAATGTCATGCCCCAATCTTGTGATATTTTCCCCCCAGTGTCCCTTGGGCATCTGATGACCTTCCGCATTTTCCCACATTTTTTCTCCTATTTCTAGGTCATGGGGATGAAGGGCTGGGTCAAGTAGTGGGTGGATGTTTCTATATATGGACATGGGGGGGGGGGGGTACTCTTAGACATAGCATTCAGCCCCAGTAGGGGGGGCATCCTCTCTTGGGTGCCCCATTGGGCAGCCAGATGAGGCCTACGAGGTGTAGTCAGGCCAACCTTTTTCTATCTACTGGCAGCCCTTGCATCTTTGTCAGAGCAGGGTAGCTTGCGTTTTTTGTCACCAATAGTGCTTTTCTCCATTCTTCCCTCCTTAGGGCAGCCCATGAGGAATTTCCTTCTCTTTTTCTCCATTCCCCTATTGTCGCCACAAGGAGGATCAATCCAAGAGTGATAGCCCATGCGGAGACCGAGCACGTGGTCTCATTTGCAAGAGCGGTTGGCAATGTCAGTAGTAGTCGCAGTTGTGTGTACATTGGGTCTATCCAATTGGCATGTCATTTCTATTTTGGACTACCCTTATTCACTTTGTATGAGCAAATTATTATCAGCATGGAGAGCCTTTCCCAGATCTCTCTCTCTCTCTCTCTCTCTCTCTCACACACACACACACACACACACACACACACATTCTCAAATGTCCCGTCTCTTTCTACCTCAGTGATCTCTCTTCTCCACAGGTGTGGCTCGTTTATGTGTTTGGCAATGCAGGTGTTCTATATCAGGGTTGAGGTGCCCACCAAATCACGAGCCATTTCTTGTCTTCATTGCATCTCGTTGCCCCCTTTTTGTGTCAAAATGTGTTGTGGAGAAGAAATCTCCACAAAATTTTGAGTGAGCCATTGATAATATGAACATAAGCCCAAAAATCTACGAACTTCATGTACATTCTTCAAATCTTGACAATCTCTAATGGTTTCAACCTTTCCCAGGTCCATCTTTGCACCCTCTGCATAGACAATGTGTCCCAAAAAGTGTATCTTTGGCAAGAAAAACTCGTTCTTTTTCCCATTAACCACCAGTTGATGTTGCCATAGTGCATGGAAAACTTGTAACAAATGGTGTTTGTGCTCTGCCTCACTCTTGGAGAATATGATGGTGTCGTAAAAAAGATGTCCACAAATGATCGCTACTCTCAAAAACTCATGTCCATCTCCTATTGAACATTGCAAGAGCATTTGTAAGACCAAAAGGCATCACCAAATACTTGTAAATCCAAAGAATGTCTAGAATGGGGTCTTGTATACATCTCCAAGAGCGATCTTGACCTAATGATTGCCACTTTTCAGGTCGATTTTGCTAAAGCATGAAGAACCATGTAACCTGTCCAGTATATCATTGATCCTGGGTATTAGAACCTGATGTTGATGGTGATTTTATAGAGATCTCTGTAGTTAATTCACATTCTCCAAGATTCATCTTTCTTTAAAACCAACCAATATGGGCAAACAATAAGGTGATGTACTTGGTTGAATTCGACCCTTTTTGAGAAGCTCTTTTACTTGGTATTTCCTCATTTTGGGCTATGCTAGCTCAGTAAGGTGGCTAGTTTGGTGGAATTCTACCTAGAATCAAATCAATCATATGATCTTTCGGTCACTAAGGAGGTAACTCTCCTAGTAAGCTTTCACAAAATTAATATTCTTGAGCTTGCAAAGAAAAATGTCGTTCCTTCTCGATGTCGGATAAATTTGACATTTTATTATCACTTAACTCATTCAAGTAGATCGAGTAAACAAATAAACTGGATTTCATTAATGTTGAAATGACCAAAGATGATATAGGTGGACGGACTTGCCCTTTAATTTTACATCAAGTGCTATATCGATCTATACCCTTTTCATTCTTCAATGTCGCTTTCCTAGCCCTAAAATCGACCACAACGTGTTCTTATTGTACAAGGGGATTCCGAAAAGGACATCACACTCTTTTAAAGGCATGATGTAGAATTCCTTGTGCCTAAATACCCCTGACAATGCAACCAAAGTTTGCCTATGACAGGTGTAATGTTAAGATCCTGTCCTAGTGTCGCTAGGACTACCTCGATCAATTGTCACATCTCTTTGGGTGTAATCCCAAGTCGAGTTGAAAATTTAGTCGAGATGAAGTTGGACTTGACTCCTCCATCAAAGGAGATAAGGGCTTCTTGATCTCATACTTTTCCCCATACTCTGCAGATCTCCATACTTTCATCCATTTGGCCTAGGTCGGTCCTCATAAAATCTAGTACCAATCCTGCCTTGGTGTCTCCTTGCTTTGCTTGCTCCTTTGAAAATTTAGAACTCTCTAACTTGTCCTCAGCCTGATCATTGGATGATTTTTTGGGGTACTTGGCAAGCACATGCCCTTGTTCCCCGCATCCATAATATTTGCCCTCTTTGTAGGTACTCGGCACGTTGCTCTGCTGACAATCTAGGGACTAATGGTGTCTTTTTCTATTGTTTCCCCTTCTTCTCTTGGTCGGTTCTTTTCTAGTGTTGACTTCCAAAGTCTATCTATGGGGTAGATAACTCCCTTGAACTTCAAGCACTTTGTCGGTGCTTCCTTGCATAACAGTAGGGTAGACCACCATGTATGGGCATTCCCTTTGAGATATGATGTTGCTCCTCATACCTTGAAGTGCTCTGAGTGTCAGGTGCACCAGAAGGGTTTAAGGATTTCAGCTCAGATATAGTACTTCACACAAACATAAGGTTACTTTACTTCACTTGAGAGAAAAAATGAACTGAACACAATGACAGAGAGAGAGAGAGAGAGAGAGAGAGAGAGAGAGAGAGAGAGAGAGAGAGAGAGAGAGAGAGAGAGAGAGAGAGAGAAAGAGAGAGAGAGAGAGAGAGAGAGAGAGCCAAAGAGAGAAACGAGAGACGACACTACATGGGGGGTCCCAACCACCCTCAAGGTCCCCCTTGCTCTATTTCCAGAGCAAGTAATTAACTTGATTACTTGCACAAATGCTGATATGGTGGCTAAATGTTGAATATTGCATGCTCCATGCTGATAAACTGCAAAAGTGCTAGATAATGATGCTGATGCAAAAACATTAATGCTGATCTGGTGCCAAAACAATGGTTGATCTGATGCAAAAATGATGGATGATCTGGTGCAATAATGCTATTGAATTTGATGCAAAGTGATGGTTGATCTGTTGATGTTGAAGGTGTTGGCAATGGAAGCATTGATGGATGCTGAGAGAAACACTATGATAGTGTTGGATATTGGATACTCGTTGGTGAGATTCTCATGCTCCCAATGGGGATAAAGGGTTTTTCTTATATAGGTTCTTTTGAAATTTTCCCTATCTATTTTCTATAAATATCATGTCTAAGTCACTTACTAAAAATGACTTAAGTGACTATTCATATGCCTATATGCTTAAGTTGTCAAAGTCGACAATGTGGAAGCGCAGAGACCAAGGAGAGTGAGCATGAGAGAGAGAGAGAGAGAGAGAGAGAGAGAGAGAGAGAGAGAGAGAGAGAGAGAGAGAGAGAGAGAGAGAGAGTCTCCTGAACCAATCAACCTTGGCAATAAATAACTAAATGTGTAATACAATGGAGGCAAGGGGTTTCATATATACCAACCTCAAAAAATTCCCCTACCCAGACTTTGACAAATAACTAAAGATAAATACCTAAAAGCCAAAATGAAAAATGGGTTCACACTGGGCAAATCACTTGAGATGCCATAACTCTAACACCCTCTTTGCAGCTCATAGTGGACATAAATAGTGACACCAAGTCAATGAAGAAGCTACCATGGACACCCCAAAAGTGGCCATCAACTAGGTACACCTCGATTTTGCTACCCTCAACTTTGTACCTGAGAATAATGCCATCTTGAGCATCGGTTGCCTTTTTAGAAAATTAATCATAGACCACACTACATCCAAGAATCTCCATTCAATAATTGTGAGCACATCACATCCAAAAATAATACTCAAAGATAATGAATTGTGGACCACATCTTGTCCATGATCCGACCAACAACAATGGATTTGTGCACTCATCCATAGTGTTTTAAATACTCTGATTGGTTCCTTGCCATATGCATGTGCATTCATATTCACCCCACAAGTTCAAACATTGGTAACTTGTAGTCCAACACAAGGGTCCAAATTCACTATATGAAGCACTTCTTGCCCCTCTCTACCACTCACAAGCCTTTCTCTAGCCGGAGCTACTAGCAGCATCTGTCCCTTTGACTAGAAATCCGGTGCCAAGGCCACTATGGTCGCCACCACATGTGCCATTTCAATCTCCTATGTCAAATATTTATTACCGTTTTTACTGTCTAGCTTTCCTTTGTCTTTCTCTTCTTGTGAGTTCCTGGTTTTATCTTTGGCTTCAAACTCTTAAGCCAAACAAAGCGTCGTGTCACATTTATAACCACTTTTTTTGGACATCGTGGGTATTGAGGCAACTAACTTAGTACATCCTTGTCAAGCTTGCATTTGCCTCTATCCTTTAAAGAACTCGTCCATTTGCTTTTGGTTTCACAATCTTGAGCCAAACAATTTTCCGATTTTCTTGAGAAGTGTGGTTGAGCATAGGCCGCTAACTGGATGGTTGATCTGCTTCCCATAGTTTGTTTTGATTGTTGATGTCATTGGCGCTCGGGCAAGGGGGACCATATTGAAGTTACAATTTTGAAAATTTGGGAATCCTTCTCGCACTCCAAGAGGTGCCCGGACTAACCAAGCCGTAAAATAATCTCCACGCCAGTTCAAATTTCCAAGACTCTCCACACACTTTGCTTCTCCCAAGTTGCTCCGTTGTCTACCTCTTTGACTCCCAAGACACTCCTTAACAACTTTTCTACTCACTTGGTACTTCCCTTCAAGCCACCAAGGTAGGCCAACGTGTCCCTCTCTTGAGCACAAAGGTGCCATATGATCCTCAACCCACAACGTTTTAAAATGCTGGGTTAGTGGTGGGCGTTGATCCTACAAGGGGTCTTGTCGCTGCATTCAGCATTTCAAAACGCAAGCAAAGGGAGGGAATCCGGAATCACTCAATTGGGGGAGTTGGTCATTGCTGCAGTCGGCATTTCAAAACGCAAAGGACAAGAGAGGGTGCCGCCAAGGGCCTTCATATTGTCGTCAAGGGGGCCGTCGCCTAGCATTACCACGAAGAATTTTGAAATGCTCAGCATGGGAGAGGAGGAAGACATCACCAAGAGGATACCAAGGGTTACGTTCTAAAATGCTAGAGAAAGAATGGGGAAGACGATGGCAGCAAAGGGAGTGATCTCTGATGCCGCTTGTCCAGCAACTTTTTAAAATGTCAAGAGGGAAGGTTGTTGGCAACAAAGTGAGTCTCTTCTTCTCCATTGTATTGCTCCTTCTCCGCCAACGCTCTTCAATGACACGGCTCTAATACCATGTCAAAATTGACGATGCAAAAACCCCCGATATAAGATATTTTGGGCCCCAGCTACTACCTCATTTTCATTAGTCATAGTTAGAGAGAGCTTGAGACCTAGAGCATGCGGATCTTCTATGGCCTTGTACGTTTCACATGGGACACCAATCGGCGCTAGACATGAGAGGTAGGCTCATTACCATCATGTACTCTTCTTGTTCTATGCTAACTTCATCGCGAAAAACCTACAAAAACGACAATGTGGCATCGCGGGGAAGAGACCAAAACGGCATTGTAACTCAACAACCAGTTACCCAATAGCTACAAGACTTGCTAGGGGGTTAACCCTAGGCTAGATGAACATGTCTATGTCCTCCTCAACTTCAAAAACCCTAACTTCTTAGAGTCTACAAAAGTCAATCTCGAACAAGTCGTCAGATTGGCACCAAACTTCATGAGTATGCGCTCCTCAAGGTTATTAACATGCCCATGTAATTGTCTCCATGGTCAAGCTACCATAAACAGGTCAAAACATCGAGCGAGGCTTCGGACATGCAAAGCGTCATTTGGCTCTCACATCCAACCGGTGCGTCCCTTTGCCACCAAAATGCAGGGGCATCATTGACATACCATCGAAAACCAAAACATATGGTCAAACATCAAAGAAAATTATTTTTGACCATTTCCTCACAAAAATATGCAAACTGAGTGACAAATTGCCAAAAATGGTATTTGTAAGGCCAAAGGCTACACCGAAGCAATTAAAAGATGTCCTAGTTGGGTATCCGAGCTCAAGAAGAATCATCGTTGAAAGTCATCTCCAAATATGGAAATCCATTTTAGAGACTGAAATGCCAAATAGGTAGTTTCTATTCTAAAAATTTGACTTTTTAAGTTGTAAACTAGCAATTATGGATTAGGTCACTAGTACACATCTTCCCCATGCATCAAAACTCAAATTTTACATTCTAGACATCATACACGTATGATGTTTGTCTAGCACTTATACACAAGCAAATGTCATTTTATTCCACCATGCATCATATAGTTCACCTACCAAGTCTCATGCAAATTGGATCACATCAAGCCATCATTTAGCCAAAAATTGCTAAGTTGGAGTCCTCGGGAAAAATATGGACGTATCCATAGGAAAAAGGCTCCAAACTCAAAGAAACTTGAGACAAAGCATGCATATAGCATATACATCATATCCCCATCCTTAAGTGTCAATTTTACAAGAAAAGACATCATACACGTATGATTTCTAAACTTGAGATGGAGAGGGTCTGTCAAAATTTTGAGTATCCAGATTTCATTATCATGTCATATATAGCCTCTACACCAAGTTTGGGCACGATTGGGCATGTTTTGATCATCATACTCCTCATTTTTCTAATCAAAGAGTCGGAAAATACCTTCTATGTCCTTGGGTACATGAACACTTGTACAAACTCATATTTGCACACAACAGAGAAATGCACACATCACAAGCAAGCTATACATAAACTTTGAGCCAAAAAAAGTCAACCTAGACATCATACACGTATGATGTCTAGACCCCTTGAATTGACATGCTACTGTGTTTTCGACAACCCCAACACTTTTACCACATCATTATTAGCTTGCCAGCAAATTTCCATCACATTTGGATATCATTTGGCCACATTCACCCACAAATTGGAAATTTGGACACAATAACCCCATTCATGGCTTACGACATCCATTTTCAAGCTCAATTTCACATCTGCGGCTATATTACACACCTTGCACATGCTATAGACATCATATCCCATAAGTTTCAAGCAATTTTGCATCAGAAAAAATCATACACGTATGATGTCTATTCACTCATACAAATGCCAAATTCAGCATTTTCTCATCATAAGCATATTCACCACATAGTTTAAAAGCCATATGTTCAATTGCGACTAGTTTGAGCAAGATTGTGACCACTTGGACCCCAAAGTCAAAAAATATTGTCCTAAGACACAATCTATGTCCCGACCACATGAATCCATCTCCAAATCAAAATCAGAGATGATTAGAGAGTTCCCCATCACCTGAGGATCCTACAGGTCAAACTTGGACCAAAAATATAAAAAGAGACATCATACGTGTACGATGTCTCCAGAGGCCAAAATGGCCAATTTGAGGGAATTTTTTCACTTCCAAAGCCTTTATCTCATCATTGTGAGGTCATAGGTCAAGTTCCATTAAGTTTCAACTCTTTATACCCATCCAAATCCAAGTTTCGGAACTGAGAATCTCTATACTTGATTTTTGGCTTCAAGCACATGAAAAAAATTCCAAATCAAATTTTGATACCACATGAGTCTATGCCAAGCTAAAACCCAGCTCCGATGTAATTTTGAGCCCTTTTGGACAAAGTAGACATCATACGTGTTGTTGGGAAAACAAGAGCAAGGGGCACCTCTATAGAAATGTATTCCAATAGCGCTCAAGACACAAGATCAGCACCACAAATGGTATCAAAATAACCTCAACAAAAACAAAACTCAAAGAAAAGTGATCTCTTGGGAATTTACCAACACACGCACACCCAAAAGACCACCATGAAAATTAGGAAGCACTCACCCTGGCATGGATTTATAGCACACACCGACCAATGCACTTAAGAGAAATATATTCCACCTTCACCAAATAAATCTTCAAAGACACAATTTTGAAGTGTACACACATCTCCAAACAAGAGAGCTTTTACATCCTACCATACACCAAACTGCCTGCAAGATGCCATATCCTATGTGGTGTGGGAAATAGACTGTATCTCCCAAACCACAACGCCAAAAGGGATGATTTTAGGCCTCAAAAATTCTCTGCATGTTCTTAAACAAAAGCTCTGAAGATCACAAATTTCAATTCTATGTACCTCTATGTGCAAAATTGGCACGAACAGCAAGCTGCCATGGCCCGCCGACTACATGTAGGAAGGCTAGTCGAGGGCAAAAAACTTCATCAAGAAGCCACAAAGACCCAAAACCTGAAAATTTATGATATTTTACTGAACTTTTTTTAGCTTGTACATGAGTCTTAGTTATATACAAGTCTCCCTTCAAAAAAATCACTCATGGGCACTTATAGTACCCCGACAGCTGTCACTAGACTAGCGACTTAAAGTGCATGTACATGTGCTTAGTAAAGCAAGATAAAAACCCCACAAAAATAAAGCCCACATACCCTTTTGACAGCATGTGTCATGTCCATATGTACAACTTTACAAAAAAAGGGGTTCTCAAAATGCGCGCAACATAGTTTGCCAAACCCCCAGTCTGCTAGAGCATTCATGCTCAGCAGTAGACTATGCAAAATCTTATGTACAAAGATACATCATGTACAAATATATAAGCATCATATACCCTTGCCACGATCAAATGGATAAGTATTATCCATTGCATCCATCATGCACACATAATGGCATCCTTCAAAGCCATAAGAACAATCATCAATCACTAGTGAGATCCAACCATCAACGTACATGTCATACAAACCAAAATACCATGGATCAACATTCTCACCATCATAAGATGTATCACTCACATCAAGCCAAGAAAAAACATCAAATGTATCCATGTCATCATGGCTATCCCAACCTTCTAAGCTACAATCCTCTTCAACATCCACACATGCATGTGAGGTTTTTATAAGCTTCTTCACCCTTGACAATGCATGGCACACACTAACTTACATCTCCTCATCCATCTCAACTTGTGGGTCATCAAAGCCCCAATCAAGACTACCATCACAATCCACATCACTCAAACCATTCTCTTTCTCACAATGAAAATCATAACTAGCAGGCAACTCAGTGTCACCAATAGCATCATCAACATCAAAAACATTAATCTCAGTATCCCAAATGGGTCCACATACCTACAACTCATTAGCGCACCATAACAACTCATAAGATGGAGGAGAGAGAAGATCATCCATAATCTCAATATGCATGTCATCTACATCACAACCAAAATCATCCAAAGGCATATAACGCATTGAAGCACATAGAGCTAGACAAGTCCTCATCTTTACAATCATTCAGACATGCATCCAAATCAGCTATTGTTGGACGGATACGCCGCGACGGACATCATCACAGCGAGAACTCACCTAACATGTAATGTCATCTAAGGACAAAGCTCGACCCGCAGGCGCGTGGAAGCAAGCATAAGGCTTCAACCTACACTCGACCGACTCCTAACTAATTCCTACAGAGGTCTCTACCAATTGTGTAAGTCAGAGCCTTCAAGAGTGCATAAAAGAAAACTTCCTACAATGTTTTCTAGAGCCGAACACCCATCAAACAATCTGAAAACACCATAGAACTTGAAGGAGACCCTACTAATACCAATAGGTCACTCTCCCTAAGGTCTACGAACCAAAGTCCCGGCCCAAAACACTCGGTGCAGAAACATGTAGGATGTCTGGCCGAAATCTGCAGGTCTTCGTTTCCGAAATCTAAAGTGCCTAATGTGTAGTTCTACTCAATGTGAACATGTGGATATGCTGCAATGCAAAATCGGACAACGTATGCTCACCCAAACAACCGATGAAGCTCATAGAAGGAGCTCACAAAGCTAGACCGTACACGCGCAATGTTGGTATCGGCGTGTAGCTCTAGTCGAGGGCAACATGCTGCACTTCTCCGCACTCGATTCCGACCATCGGAGCACACGTAGCGTCAAGATGAAGCTCACACTCTCTCTCTCTTACACATTACGCTCACTCACAGACTTTAAACTTGTTTTTAAAATGACAAAAAGGGTTCTTTCATTAAGGTCAAAAAGTGGTATATATACCTTACAATTCCTCAAACCCTAAAGTTCCAAAATCAACCATCCACTCAATCTAACTATCAAAACTGGGATACAATCTGGAAACTTCTGTAAGTCCCAATAATTACAAGGTGAAAAATCAGGTTTTCCTCAATGAATAAATAATTACAAAAAATAAGAGTCCTACGAGTAGTTACTGCCGTGGAGTGGGTCCAGCTTCTAACATTCCCCCCCTCCTTGCTCATGTCGTCCCCGACATGGCCTTGATCTGCTGCTTCATCTTATTATTTCTCGCATCTTTAGCAGTGATTCGTACCTGGCATATAGGTTCAGCATTGTTGGGCCAAAGATATCTGTATTCATGGTAAAGAACCCTGTATAAAATGCTTCTTCAAAATCCTGGAGGTGATAGGATAGTAGAAACATGATTCTTTGATACAACGCATGTATCACCTCCTTGGAAGGCTGACCTGACAGATCATAAGCACATCTGTATGTATCCTAGAAGAAGAATATGTTGTCAGCCACCTGGCCTGGCTTGAAGGTCTCTAACACTACTAAGATGGTTCTGCAGATTTTTCTCATCATAATGCATGTAAGGTCAGGTGAGCTAGTGAACAACTTTATGGCGCCCGTTAGGGTTTTCACCATGTATTGGACACTTATTCTCTCACCTGCCTTCACGCCCGACAGCTTTGGGTAATTCAGCCAAGTGGGTTGGCTTCTTTGCAAAATTTCCTATGCCTTCCACATCCTAACCCTTGGTAGAGGACAGAAGCTGAGGTTGTCTCTGATATGTTTAGGTGCCTCTACCAAGTGGATTAGGTATTGTGGGTACTTTGTAAGCCAAGACTTCCTCCACTTTGGTTGAGAATCCACAATAAGTTTAACTCCTTCTGGATTTGAGGTGTCTGCATTGTAGAGAGGTACAGCTGGCTGAGAACCCTTGGTAGAGGACATAAGCTGAGTTTGTCTCTAATATGTTTAGGTGCCTCTACCAAGTGGATTAGGTATTGTGGGTACTTTGTAAGCCAAGACTTCCTCCACTTTGGCTGAGAATCCACAATAAGTTTAACTCCTTCTTGCTTTGAGGTGTCTGCATTGTAGAGAGGTACAGCTGGCTCTTCTCTGATCTGCTTGTTTAATGTAGCTGCCTCATATTTCAGCAACGGATATGGGAGAGAGGGTTGAAGCCACTCGCGCCTAAGATTGCTGGCGTCGATCTTCTGAATGGTCATAGATTTGAAGGCCCTCTGCTCCCACTCCAAGGCTTCCTTCGTGGTTTCTCTGAGCTCTTCCGCTATTGCCTTGTGCAATTTTTCCTCCTCTTCTTGTGTTAGATCCTGTGGCTCTTGAGAGGATCCTGCTATGCTTTCCTCTTGCATGGGTGTGTCCACAGGATCTGCCACATTGTCGAGGTCGATGCCCTCATTGGTGGCTGGCCCTGAGCTTTCTGCCTCTCCTCCTTGCTGGCCTTTCAACTCCTCAATTTTCCTGAGGAGTGTTTGCTTTTCCGCCTCAGATTGTCCACCCATATTCACGAGGAGGTCATTAAGTTCAGCGTTTACTCTTTCCGCCTCCTCGAGTTTTGTCTTCATGCTTTCCACTTCTTCTTCCAAGGCTTTTTGGCTCTCCTCCATTCTCGTTTGCATTACTATAGAACCTTCAGCCATCATTAACCTCTGCTTTTTCTCGAGAGTTAGCTCCTTCTGAAGTTCCTGCATTTTCTCTTCATATAGTTGACTCTCGGAAATGATTTGAGTCGAGCTCGTAGCTCTGACTCTAGCAGGTGATGCTCGCAGCCTCTGGATGGTTTGATCTTTGACTTTTAGTTGGTCCTTGAGCTCAAGGACTTCATCCAGGCTTGCTTCTTGTTCTATCTCTACTCTCTCCTTGGCATTCCTCATAGCCTCTACTTCTTTCGTTTCTTCTGCTAGATGTAGCGTCAGACTATCTTGTTCTTTTTCGGCATCTTGCAATGAACTGCTGAGCTGTTGACACTCTTCTTCAGCTACTTGTATTCTTTTTGCTGCTGCCTCATTTGCATCTTCCATTGCTTGGAAGTTTTGCAAAGCCCTTGCCAAGCTCGCGTGCAGGTCATCTTCTCTCTCTTTTTGCCTTTGGCTTTGTGTTTGCAAAGAATCTACTTCTTTTTTGATCTGTTCTTCAGTGGCTTTGAGAGTTGTCATTTCTTTCTCTGAAGCCATGGATTGTGCTCGCAATCCGGCTAGCTTTGTCATCACCACATCCCAGTCATTGGAGGGCGGGTGCAGGTCTACAGTGTCTGTAGCAATTTCTTTTAGCTCCACTAGCCGGATGCCTTGCATCTGTTCTTTATGCCCTGTCCTCGCCAAGTCGAATGCGTCTGTGGCAGCTTCTTCCTTCGTATAGCCTGTAGCTAGCAGGTCCAAAAATGCGTAGTAGGCCTCATCTAATCCTTTTTGCTCAGATTCAAGCTTGGCCTCTTCTTTTGGCTCAGGTTCTTGCCTTTGCTCTTGCTCCTCTGCTTGCCTTTCTTCTTGTGTGTTTTCA
Organism: Adiantum capillus-veneris; assembly: GCF_014529385.1. Classification (NCBI taxonomy): domain Eukaryota; kingdom Viridiplantae; phylum Streptophyta; class Polypodiopsida; order Polypodiales; family Pteridaceae; genus Adiantum; species Adiantum capillus-veneris. The sequence goes on from NC_140943.1 coordinate 80,056,589, forward strand.
GCCTCCTTGCCTTCCGGTGGAGGGCTGCTAGGAAATGGTGAGGGCGGTGGGCTGGGTTTGGGGCTATCTGGTAAAACTGTCAGTTTTCCCTTCAAGTCCCTGTCAGCTTTTGTTTTTCTCTCTCTTTCTTGGCTTTCTTGTTCATCTAGCAGTTCCTGTCTTATCTGCTCTACTTCCTCCTCTGTGAAAGGGACATGGGGGATGTTATCTACTGCAGCATCAAGAATCTTGAAATTCTTGATATAATCTTCAAAGCGGTCCCTTTGCACTCTTCTGGATGATCCGAACATAGACTCGAGAGATGGCTTCCAGAGTTCGTTTAAATCACCCTTGAGGACTCTCTCTGCTCGGAAACTATCCATCCCGCCTCTCTAGTCTTGCCGCTTTTTGCGACCTTGTCTCTTTGGCCAGCACTTGAGCAAACTCCTTCTTTCCTTTCTTCTTCTCGGGTTGCTCCTCTTCAACTGGCTCTAGCCGTCTTTTCAACCTTGTAGCCACCCTTGGTGCCCTTTGGGGCTCATCTTCCTTGTCTTCTTTTACTCTCAGCCAATCATTCTGAGATGGGGGGTCAGGACACCTTCCTTTAGCGTGTAGTGCCCCATAAACCACCTTGGTGATCAGTTCTCCTGGCACTATGAAGGTTGGCTTTTTGTTGCCCATCTTTACTAAGCTGTCATGTATGTATGTCGCATTGATTATCTTTGGGGTGCCTTTCGTCATTGCCCAAGTGAAGGTTGTGGCAATTGCACCTGGCGGCATCCTGTACTTCTGTGGCCTCTTCGTGCCCATGTGGAAGTACTGGTTATACAACTGGCTCATGATTGCCACCTTTGGGTTGGCAATGTCTTCAAAGGTGTAATTGGCCTTTTTCTCTTTGTACACCTTGACTTCATCTCTTAATTCTTTTTGTTACGTTGTCTCCCTCATTGGAGAGGTCTAGTGCATGGGCTACAACCCACTCGGTGATTATTATCTCTGTATCTGGTCTACCTTGTAAACCTGTTACCTTGGCCACTCCATCCTCTTTGATACTTGTTACAAACTCCTAGACTCTTTTGATGTCCACTCCTGCCGGTATTGCTTCGAAGTAGTTGTGGAGATCAATTTTCTCCAAGTAGGCGGCCATCTTGCTTCGTACAAACCCGTTGAGTTCTCTCGGCAGCATTGGTAGCTCTATTACTTGCCTTCATTGTCTTTGAACACTCCCTGGTAGATCTTTAGGTCGTTGGACTCTAACAGATCTTCTTGTATCCAGGTGCTAGTGGGCTTTAGTGTTCCCTCTAGAATGACAAAGGGTTCCACTTCGTCCAGATAATCTTTGATGGTCATTCTTTTCCTCTTTTCCGGCGACTTCGAGGCCGCCATAGATCCTCTCATGTATGGAGCTCGTCGGGCAGTCATGGGCGTCGTAGAATCTGCTGGAAGGTCGATCCGCTCTAGGTGGTAGAAGCTCTCTCTACACAGTCAATGGTGAGAATGAGCTAAAAATGGGGTGAAAATTTCTTATAATGGAGGTCCCCGAACCACTTTTCATGAAATTTGACATGTGCTCCTATCTTCTTGCGAGATGCGGTTTAGGCTCAAAAATTTCTTGATTTGGACTCCATTTGCTCTGTTTACCATAAATTTGGCATTTCGGTCAAAACCTGGCCAAAACACGCTTTCCGCTCCAGTCTCATTATTGCACCCCCACTGTACCATAGGTTGTCCTATAGTCAGTGATCATCACCATATTTTTTGTTTTTCATTACGACTGTTTTTCACCTGCTTTTTGTATTTTTGAAGTTTTTCTACCAAAAATTAGCAAAATTAAAAGAAAAATAGCAAATCAAACCCAAAAAATCCCCAAAAATCATAATAAATCACAAACATCACCCTAACACATTATATACACTCACATGCAATTTTTATGTCCGGGTTTCTCCGTTTTACCAATATTTTGCCTGAAAAATTGGCTATTTCTACTTATATACACACACCTAGGGGCTTGATTGGTGTTTGGCCCCATATACCTGTAGCTTCATGCTGTATAAGGGCATATGTACATGGGCTACTCCAGAAAATTTTGCAATCAAACAACAACCCTTAAAATAGTCAAAAATCATGCCCTTTTTTGCTGTTTCTGTCATTGGTTCCACATTTGAGAGTGTCTCTAGAATGTCTCCCCCCCTCCTAGCTAGAGTCCTCCCGGACGACAAGGTTTCGCCTCAGAGTATGTGCGATGCATTGGTTGAAAAAGTTGTGCTAATGCCTGGCTGATTAATGCGGCCCTACTTTATGCATACTCGGTCAATGCATGGAGAAATTAATGTTGTGCAAGAGAATGGAATAAGCAAGTTGCTTATTGGCATTCGCCGTCGAGGTTTCCTGTTTTCTTTGCAAGTAACAGATGTAACTCTACTGCTCTCTGTTTAATCGTCTTTTTTGCAAAAGGCAATTGCTTTGCCGACACTGTTGATGGAGTCGTAGCTATTTCTAAGGATAGAATTCGCTGGGCCTTAGTGGCAATGGGTCGTATTGACTTTGCTTGCCATTGGTATTTTGTTGCTGCCGATTTTTGTAGATGGTTTGGCTCTTTCTTGTTTGCCACTGGTTTGTCTTTCATCGGCATCCACATGTGTCGGTTTTCCTTTTTGAAATGCAGCTGTCTGCTTTCCATTGTTGCTTGTACGGAAGGTAGTTCCTTTTTCTTTTGCTTTGGTATCCAAATGTGAGTGACATTTGGGTTATGGCTAATCATTTTCTTTGGGATCCATATCTGTTTTATGACCCTGGGTTGTGGTTGAACCTTCTTCTTTGGTTGAATCTTTTTGTTGCCATGTTGTGTGTCTGGCATGTCATTTTTATCTTTCCGCATCCATACTTGTTTACCTTGTTTTGGTAGCCTAGATCTTTGCATTGTGGCCAGTGACTTCATCTGTCTGTAAGTAGTATGGTTGGCTTTTACCTGATTTTTGGTCTCGGGTTTCCTGTTGTTCTTTGATGCGTGCAGAGACATGTTGATATGGTTGTACAAAGACATGTCAGTGTGAGGGATCCCTTTTTAAAACTCCACTCCACACTTTAGCATATGATTGATCTTGTGCACACTTGCCACGTAATGACTCCAAAAATCCAACCTTTATTTATGTGAAAGCAAGTGAATTAATATGGGGCATCCGACTTAGTGCATCTGCTACTACATTATATCGCCCCTTGCGATATTGTAGCTTACAATCATAATCTTGAAGGATTTCTGCCCATCTAGCTTTACGGCCCTTCAAGTCCGTTTGAGTAGTAAACCGTTTGATACTCTCATGGTCAAAAACTACTTCAAACTCGGCACCATATAAATAGTGTCGCCACTTTCGTAAAGCGTGAATTATGGCATAGAGCTCTCTCTCATAGACATAATAATTATGTTGAGCTCTAACTAACTTTTTACTTTCAAAGGCTATAGGTCTTCCCTCCTAGAGAAGTACCACACCAATTGCTTTATCACTAACATCAGTCTCCACCACAAACGGCTTAAGTGGGTAAACGATTGTTAGGATGGGAGCAGTGGCTATAGCTACCTTGAGCTGTTCAAAACTGCGTTTTTGGGCTTCTTCCCAAGAAAAGGTCTTACCTTTTGCTTTAAGTTGATCCATCATAATAACAACGATTTTGGCAGAATCATGGATATACTGTCGATTAAATCCAGCCATGCCTAAAAATATATTTGAAGCTCCTCAACCGCGTTGGGATGTGGCCATTGAAGAATGGCAACGACCTTGTCAGTGTCAATTTGATGCCAGAATAAGAGATCACATGACCGAGGTAATGTATCTTTGTTTTAAAGAAATCGCACTTGCTTTGCTTACCATACAACACGTGAGCTTGTAGATGTTTAAACACTAATTGTAAGTGTTCTATGTGTTCATCTTCAATCTAACCATAAATGAGAATGTCATCAAGGAAAACCACAACAAATTTTTCAAGATAGGGACGTAAGACACTATCCATGAGTGTCATAAATGTAGTTGGAGCATTGGTTAAACCAAAAGGCATAACCAAAAATTCATAATGCCCGAACCATGTTCTAAAGGCACTTTGAATTTTTCAAGATAGGGACGTAAGACACTATCCATGAGTGTCATAAATGTAGCTGGAGCATTGGTTAAACCAAAAGGCATAACCAAAAATTCAAAATGCCCGAACCGTGTTCTAAAGGCAGTTTTGGAGATATCTTGCAAAAGGATACGCACCTGGTGGTATCCTGAACGAAGATCTATCTTTGTATAGTATCTCGCCCCATGGAGTTGATCAAACAACTCATACACTCGAGGCAGAGGATACTTGTTCTTGATGGTTATGGCATTTAATCCGCGATGATCTACGCACATGCGCATAGTACCATCTTTCTTTTTAACCAATAGAATTGGTGATGCCCAAGGCGAAGTGCTAGGTCTAATGAAACCACGTGCGAGGTAGTCAGCCAACTGACTCTCGACCTCCTTGGCTTCTTTAGCACTCATACGATAAGGTGGTTTACTCACCGTTTTAGTGACTGGCAAGACATCTATGCCATGCTGCACACCACGTGTAGGGGGTAAACCCGGCGGTAAATCGCTTGAGAATACATCACTATATTCCGTGAGTAAGTGAGTCAGCTTTTGCCATGCAAAAGAAGAAAGTAAACTAGAGTTATGCTAGGATGGAGAATCTTGTAATTCCTCTAATGTTTTGTTTTACAACAGTTGCACGTTGCTCTATAGAATTAAAATTAAGAGCACTTTGCTCGTTAGATTTGTTAACACTTTGCTTATCATTAGAATTCATTGCACTTTGCATACCATTACTAGAATTCACCTCACTTTGCTCTTGAGAATTCACAAGACTTGGAGACAAGTAGTAACACAAAAAGACTTCGTCTATCAAATCTATTTTCTGCAAAATAGAAAGCTCGGTTGTACATATAAGAGGTGCAGATAGTCTATTTCTCTCACCAAGCAAAAGCACATGTTTACCATTGGCCATAAAAGATAAGGAGTTGTGTTCATAACTAGTGTGCAATGTGTTTCATAAACCATGTAGCCACTCCCGTCCTAAAACTACATCAACACGGTCCATGTTCATAACTTGAAATTCAAGGGTCACCGTATGATCTTGAACAATAAGCTCAACCCCTTGAACTACCGTGTCCCATACTTCTTTATCATTGCCAGACATCTGTTTGACCACATACTTGTGAGAGCAAGGAATCTGTGTAAGCTTCAATTCCTTGACTAGCTTATAGTTCAGGAAGTTATGAGTTGCACCATCATCCACTAAAATAGGAACACGTTGTCCATTAATAGTGCCATGCATGCGAATCAAATCATGGGGGCAAAGGTGGGCTGCCACATTGAAGCAGGCACACAAGACTTGTGCTTTTCTTCCATATGAAGAACCTCTACAGCACAATCTTTAGAAGATGATCTAATGTGAGGCGTTGCACCGTGTGCAAGGTCTTTTTTTTTGCCTTGCAAAAGAGGACAATCTTTCTTGTTATGTTGGTCCGAAAGACATATAAAACAAAAATTGTGTTTCTTTGCACTCTCAAAATCAGCAGTGGTGAGAGATCCACGTAGAGTATCTCGTGATTGCTTAGGCTTCTTAGCCTCTTGTGGGCGTGGAGAGGTAGATTGTCTCTTATTCCTCTCGGAACGTGTGGGAGATCTACCTCGCCATTGGCTCTTAGCCATCCAAGAAATCATGGAATATGCCAATAAGGAAGAGACCCTCAGCCAACTGAAAAGAGCTAACTTGCACAAGTTCTTTACAGCACAACGAGCGGCTGTGGATACACAAAGATTCTATGAGCTAACCACCTCAATTCAAAAAGATGACAAAGCGGTGATTATTGCTTTTGATGGTCAGAAGACCGTAGTGATAATCACCCCACAAATCATTTGCAGATGATTTGGGGTACACAATGCTGGTAGATCAGTTAGAGAAAGAAGAGACAAAGTGAAGGTCTATTCTCACAAGAAAACCAACCCCACTTTTGAGGACCTAGAAGATTCCAAGGGCAACAAAGGTCTGCAAGTTATATAATCAATAATTTCATGTATGCAGCAGTGGTTGCAAAAGTATACAACACTGCCACATGCAATAGCTATCATCATCATATGGGCATTGAGAAGCAACATGCCCAAGCGAGTTAATTATGCTCAGTATCTGCATGAGCAAGTAACTGGAATGGGAATGAGCAAGTCAAAGAACATTGCAGGTGGAGAAGTCTTAGATTGCATACAAAGATATTGGAACAACAGAACGGTGACCAGACCCATCACCCAGAATGAGAAGATAGAGATGAAGGGTATGGGGAGGTCTTTGGGTGGGGAGGTTGGAAAAACATGTACATGCATTTTTGTGTGTCTTATGGGATGGACAACTTACAGCGTGGTCAAACTCTCTTTCAAAATCCTTTACTGCATGTGAATTTTTAGATTGACAAGATGGGCGCCAACTAATAAATTCAAAAAACCTCATCACACACACACGACTCTCTCTCTCTCTCTCTCTCTCTCTCTCTCTCTCTCTCTCTCTCTCTCTCTCTCTCTCTCTCTCTCTCTCTCTCTCTCTCTCGCATACAGACGGTGTCACGGTGACACACACACAGATATCTCTCTCTCTCTCTCTCTCTCTCTCTCTCTCTCTCTCTCTCTCTCCTAATAAAAAAAAAATCAAATCCTAGCTATACGCCGACAAACACCCACCCCACCCCGTTCCACGACCTCAAACACCCTCTTCTGCGTGCGGATTTTTGAAATCAGCATCGTGTGATGGCCCAACCGAGCAATTGTACCCAGGTACTTCCTTGCCCACGGCCCAGATGTCACACACACACACACACACACACACACACACACACACACACACACACAGAGAGAGAGAGAGAGAGAGAGAGAGAGAGAGAGAGAGAGAGAGAGAGAGAGAGAGAGAGAGCTATTTTGGTGCATGTGGGCAGTGGTACATGCGTCATCAATGTCTCAATGATGTGCCTACTGGCCTACCT